>NC_064823.1:29299710-29602741 GCF_024166365.1 Elephas maximus indicus | reverse complement strand
CCCCAGATAAGTAAAGCATTACTGAAAAAGAAGAAGAAAGTGGGAGGCCTCACTCTACCTGATTTTAGAACATATTATACAGCCACAGTAGTCAAAACAGCCTGGTACTGGTAGAACAACAGACGCATAGACCAATGGAACAGAATTGAGAACCCAGATATAAATCCATCCACATATGAGCAGCTGATATTTGACAAAGGCTCAGTGTCAGTTAATCGGGGAAAAGATAGTCTTTTTAACAAATGGTGCTGGCATAACTGGATATCCATTTGCAAAAAAATGAAACAGGACCCATACCTCACACCATGCACAAAAACTAACTCCAAGTGGATCAAAGACCTAAACATAAAGACTAAAACGATAAAGATCATGGAAGAAAAAATAGGGACAACCCTAGGAGCCCTAATACAAGGCATAAACAGAATACAAAACATTACCAAAAATGATGAAGAGAAACCAGATAACTGGGAGCTCCTAAAAATCAAACACCTATGCTCATCTAAAGACTTCACCAAAAGAGTAAAAAGACCACCTACAGATTGAGAAAGAATTTTCAGCTATGACATCTCCGACCAGCACCTGATCTCTAAAATCTATATGATTCTGATAAAACTCAACCACAAAAAGACAAACAACCCAATCAAGAAGTGGGCAAAGGATATGAACACACACTTCACTAAAGAAGATATTCAGGCAGCTAACAGATACATGAGAAAATGCTCTCGATCATTAGCCATTAGAGAAATGCAAATTAAAACTACGGTGAGATTCCATCTCACTCCAACAAGGCTGGCATTAATCCAAAAAACACAAAATAATAAATGTTGGAGAGGCTGCAGAGAGATTGGAACTCTTATACACTGCTGGTGGGAATGTAAAATGGTACAACCACTTTGGAAATCTATCTGGCGTTTTCTTAAAAAGTTAGAAATAAAACTACCATACAACCCAAAAATCCCACTCCTTGCAATATACCCTAGAGAAATAAGAGCCTTCACACAAACAGATATATGCACACCCATGTTCATTGCAGCTCTGTTTACAATAGCAAAAAGCTGGAAGCAACCAAGGTGTCCATCAACGGATGAATGGTTAAATAAATTGTGGTATATTCACACAATGGAATACTATGCATCGATAAAGAACAGTGACGAATCTATGAAACATTTCATAACATGGAGGAACCTGGAAGGCATTATGCTGAGTGAAATTAGTCAGAGGCAAAAGGACAAATATTGTATAAGACCACTATTATAAGATCTTGAGAAATAATATAAACTGAGAAGAACACATACTTTTGTGGTTACGAGGTGAGGAGGGAGGTAGGGTGGGAGAGGGTTATTTACTGATTAGTTGGTAGATAAGAACTACTTTAGGTGAAGGGAAGGACAATACTCAATACACAGAAGGTCAGCTCAACTGGAGTGGACCAAAAGGAAAGAAGTTTCCGGGATAAACTGAGTGCTTCGAAGGTCAGCGGAGCAAGGGCCGGGGTTTGGGGACTATGGCTTAAGGGGACTTCTAAGTCAATTAGCAAAATAATTCTATTATGAAAACATTCTGCATCCCACTTTGAAGTGTGGCATCTGGGGTCTTAAATGCTAACAAGCAGCCATCTAAGATGCATCAATTAGTCTCAACCCACCTGGATCAAAGGAGAATGAAGAACACCAAGGTCACATGATAACTATGAGCCCAAGAGACAGAAAGGGCCACATGAACCAGAGACTTACATCATCCTGAGACCAGAAGAACTAGATGGTGCCCGGCCACAACCGATGACTGCCCTGACAGGGAGTACAACAGAGAACCCCTGAGGGAGCAGGAGAACAGTGGGATGCAGACCCCAAATTCTCATAAACAGACCAGACTTAATGGTCTGACTGAGACTAGAGGAATCCCTGTGGTCATGGTCCCCAAACCTTCTGTTGGCCCAGGACAGGAACCATTCCCGAAGACAACTCATCAGACATGGAAGGGACTGGACAATGGGTTGGAGAGAGATGCTGATGAAGAGTGAGCTACTTGTATCAGGTGGACACTTAAGACTGTGTTGACGTCTCCTGTCTGGAGGGAAGATGGGAGGGTAGAGAGGGTTAGAAACTGGCAAAACCGTCACGAAAGGAGAGACTGGAAGGAGGGAGCGGGCTGACTCATTAGGGGGAGAGTAACTGGGAGTACGGAGTAAGGTGTATATAAGCTTATATGTGACAGACTGACTTGACTTGTAAACTTTCACTTAAAGCACAATAAAAATTATTTAAAAAAAAAAAGGGAATTCCAGAACACTTAATTGTGCTCATGAGGAACCTTTACATAGATCAAGAGGCAGTTATTCAGACAAAACAAGGTGACACTGATTGGTATAAAGTCATGAAAGGTGTGCGTCAGGGATGTATCCATTCACCATACCTATTCAATCTGTATGCTGAGCAAATAATCTGAGAAGTGGGCTATATGAAGAAGAATGGGGCACCATGATTGGAGGAAGACTCATTAAAAATCTGAGTTATGCAAATGACACGACCTTCCTTGCTGAAAGTGAAAAGTTGTTGAAGTACTTACTAATGAAGATTAAAGACCACAGCCCTCAATATGGATTTGCACCTCAACATAAGGAAAACAAAAACCCTCACAACTGGACCAATGAGCAACATCATGATAAACAGAGAAAAGATTGAATTTCTCAAGGATTTCATTTTACTTGCATCCACAATCAACAGCTATGGAAGCGGCAGTCAAGAAATCAAACGACCCATTACAGTGGGTAAATCTGATGCAAAGGACCTCTTTAAAGTGTTGAAAAGCAAAGATGTCACCTTGAAGTCTAAGGTGCACCTGACCCAAGCCATGGTATTTTCAATTGCATCATATGCATGTGAAAGCTGGACAATGAATAAGGAAGACCGAAGAAGAATTCACGCCTTTGAATTTTGGCGTTGGTGAAGAATATAGAATATACCATGGACTGCCAAAAGAATGAACAAATCTGTCTTGGAAGAAGTACAACCAGAATGCTCCTTAGAAGCAAGGATGGCGAGATTGTGTCTTACATACTTTGGACATGTTTTCAGGACAGATCAGTCTCTGGAGAAGGACACCATGCTTGGCAGAGTACAGGGTCAGTGGAAAAGAAGAAGATCCTCAAAGAGGTGGATTGACACAGTGGCTGCAACAATGAGCTCAAGTATAATAATGATTTTAAAGATGGCGCAGGACCGGGCAGTGTTTCGTTCTGTTCTGCATAGGATTGCTATGGGTCGGAGCCAACTCGACGGCACCTAACAACAACAACAACAACATTTTATCTTCTTGGGGGCTACTGCAAATGGTATTGATTTGATGATTTCCTCTTCGACATTCTCTTTGTTGGTGTAGAGGAATCCAACTGATTTTTGTATGCTTTTATTGTATTCTGATATGCTGATGAACTCTTCCATTAGTTTCAGTAGTTTCCTTGAGGATTCTTTAGGGTTTTCTGTGTATGAGATCAGGTCATCTGCAAACAGAGATACTTTTATTTCTTCCTTACCAATTTGGATGCTCTTTATTTCCTTGTCTAGTCTAATTGTTCTGCTTAGGACCTCCAGCACAATGTTCAATAAAGTGGTGAGAAAGTGCATCTTTGTCTGGTTCCCAGTCTCAAGGGGAATGCTTACAGTCTCTCTCCATTTAGGATGATGTTGGCTGTTGGCTTTGTATAAATGCCCTTTATTATGTTGAGGAATTTTCCTTCTATTCCTGTTTTGCTGAGAGTTTTTATCATGAATGGGTGTTGGACTTTGTCAAATGCCTTTTCTGCATCAATTGGTAAGATCATGTGGTTCTTGTCTTTTATTTTATTCATATGATGGATTACATGGATTGTTTTTCTAATGTTGAACCATCCCTGAATACCTGGTATGAATCCCACTTGGTTATGGTGAATTATGGTTTTGATATGTTGTTGAATTCTATTGGCCGGAATTTTGTCGAGGATTTTTGCATCTACGTTCATGAGGTATATAGGTCCATACTTTTATATTTTTTGTGATGTGTTTACCTGGTTTTGGTATCAGGGATATGCTGGCTTCATAGAATGAGTTTGGAAGTGTTCCATCCTTTTCTATGCTCTGAAATACCTTTAGTAGTATTGGTGTTAACTCTTCTCTGAAAGTTTGGGAGAACTCTCCAGTGAAGCTGTCTGGGCCAGGGCCTTTTTTTGTTGGAAGTTTCCAAATTACCTTTTCAATCTCTTCTTTTGTTATGGGTTTATTTAGTTGCTCTACCTCTGTGTGAGTTTTGGTAGGTAGTGTGTTTCTAGAAATTCATCCATTTCTTCTAGGTTTTCAAATTTGTTGGAGTACAATTTTTCATAGTAGTCTGATATGATTTTTTTAACTTCAGTTGGGTCCGTTGTGATATCGCCCATCTCATTTCTTATTTGGGTTATTTACATTCTCTCCTGATTTTCTTTTGTCAGTTTGGCCAGTGGTTTATCTATTTTGTCAATTTTTTTCAAAGAGCCAGATTTTGGTCTTGTTAACTCTTTCAATTGTTTTTTTCTGTTCTCTATTTCATTTACTTCTCCTCTAATTTTTATTGTTTGCTTTCTTCTTGTGCCTGAGGGTTTCTTTTATTGCTCTCTTTCTATTTGGTCAATTTGTAGAAATAATTCTTTGATTTTGAACCTTTCTTCTTTATGGATGTGTGCATTTATTGCTATAAATTGACCTCTGAGCTCTGTTTTAGCTGTGTCCCCAAGGTTCTGATAGGAAGTGTTTTCATTCCCATTGGAATCTATGAATTTCTTTATTCCATCCTTAATGTCTTCTACAATCCAGTTATTTTTGAGCAAGATGTTGTTCTGTTTCCAAGTGTTTGATTTCTTTTCCCTGCTTTTTCTATTACTGATTTCTACTTTTATGGCTTTATGGTCAGAGAACATGATTTGTAATATTCCAATGTTTTGGATTCTGTTAAGGCTTGCTTTATGACCTAATATGTGGTCTATTCTAGAGAATATTCCAGGTACGTTGGAAAAGAAAGTATACTTGGTTGCTGCTGGGTGGAGTGTTCTGTATATGTCTATGAGGTCGGGTGGGTTGATTGTGGCCTTTAGATTTTCTGAGTCTGTATTGAGTTCCTTTCTGGACATTCTGTCCTTCAACGAAAGTGGTGTGTAGAAGTCTCCTACTATTTTTGTGGAGCTGTCTATCTCACTTTTCAATGCTGTTAGAGTTTGTTTTATGTATCTTGAAGCTCTGTCATTGGGTGCATAAATATTTAATATGGTATATCCTCCTGGTATAGTGTCCTTTTAATCTGTATATAGTGTCCTTCCTTATCCTTTGTTGCTGATTTAACTTTAAATTCTATCTTATCAGAAATTAATATTGTCACTCCTGCTCTTTTTTGATTGTTGTTTGCTTGATATATTTTTTTCCATCCTTTGAGTTTTAGTTTGTGTCTTTAAGTCTAAGGTGTGTCTCTTATAGGCAGCATATAGACAGATTGTGTGTTTTTATCCATTCTCTCATCTCTGTCTCTTTTTTGGTACATTTAGTCCATGTACATTCAGCATAATTATGGATAGATTTGAGTTTTGTGCTGTCATTTTGATGTCTTCTTTTTATATTGTTGACAGTTTCTTTTTTCCACTTAATTCTTTGTGCTGAGTAATTTATCTTTATATATTGTCTTTTCCTCTTATTCTCTGTTGTTGATTTTGTTTTTGCTGAGTCTTTATGTTTTTCTTGTATTTTATTTTTATGTGTAGGATTGTTAGTCTCCTTTTGTGGTTATCTTAATATGTACCTCTATTTTTCTAAGTTTAAACCTCACCTTTATTTCTTTGTATCACCTTGACTTCTTCTCCAGATGAAAGATCAATGACTACATTTCTTAGTCCCTCTTTATTGTTTTAATGTCATCTTTTATATAATGACCTCGTCATTTCCCTGTTTTTAGTGTTTTTATATCTTGAATTATTTTTGAGATTTCCCTATTTGGGTTGATATCTGGTTGCTCTGTCTGTGTTCTAGTCTTGGACTGATACCTGATGTTATTGATTTTCTAACCCCAAAACTCCCTTTAGTATTTCTTATAAGTTTGGTTTGGATTTTACAAATTCCCTAAACTTCTGTTTATCTGGAAATGTCCTAATTTCACCTTCATAATTGAGAGACAGCTTTGCTGGATATATGATTCTTGGCTGGCAATTTTTTTCCTTCAGTGCTTTGTATAAGTCATCCCATTGCCCTCTGGCCTGCATGGTTTCTGCCAAGCAGTCGGAGCTTATTCTTATGGACTCTCCTTTGGAGATGACTTTTCGTTTATCCCTAGCCACTCTCAAAATTCTCTCTTTATCTTTGGTTTTGGAAAATTTGATTATAATACGACTTGGTGACTTTCTTTTGAGATAAACCTTATGTGGAGTTCGATGAGCATCTTTCGCTATATCAGGGAAGTTTTCTGCTAACAAACCTTCAACAATTCTCCCTGTATTTTCTGTTATCCTTCCCTGTTCTGATACTCCAATCACTTTTAGATTATTTCTATTGATAGAGCCCCACATGATTCTTAGGGTTTCTTCAATTATTTTTTTAATTATTTTGTCTGATTTTTCTGTGAATATATTGTTGTCAAGTGTTTTATCTTCGATATTACTAATTCAGCCTTCCAGTTCCTTAATTCTGCTCTTTCTATTGAGTTGTCTAATTCTGTAATTTTATTGTGTATCTTCTGAATTTCTGACTGCTCTCTATGGATTCTTGCAGCCTATTAAATTTTTCTGTATGTTCTTGAATAACCTTTTTCTTTCTTCAGCTGTTTTATCTGTGTGTTCTTTGGCTTGTGTGTTTTGCCTGATCACCTCCCTGATCTCTTGAAGAGTTCTGTATGTTAATCTTCTGTATTCTACATTTGGTGATTCCAGGAATCCATCTTTATCTGGGAGATTCCTTGATTCTTTGTTTTGAGAGTTTGTTGAAGCGATCATTGTCTGCTTCTTTATGTGATTTGGCATTGACTGTTGTCTCTGAGCCATCTATGATTTCTTTTATTAACTTATTTTATGTTTGCTTACCGTATCCTAGCTACTTGCTTTCTTTCATTTTGATATGCTCAAATAGGCTGCTTGAGTGAGCTAGCTTGATTATTTGCCCCTTTGAAGCTCTAACATCCTGTTACCAGATGGCTAGAGCTGTTACCAGGTATATGAGCCTAGGAGCCCATTTGCTTTTCTTCTATGGATTCAGCTCAGGTGGTAAGGTAGTTGGTCATCAAGTGTGTGGTACAGGCTTTGTCCTACAGTCTTAGAGGGGTGGGGTGATTGGTGTAGGCACAGGTATCTGGTTGCAGCAGGTGGTTATGCTCTGAACAAGACAGGAAGATGACAACCATCCCCCAAGTGTCTGTAAACAAAGTACTTCCCTGTTCCCTAGAGTGCACAGGTAGGTGGGCTCTGCAGCTGGAACATGGGCACCCAATGCTTTTGGTTATAAGGACTGGGAGGTACCACTTATCTTTGGACCCCTGTTGTGGGTGGCTAGGTGATATGTATGGAGCCACCAGTCCCCAGGCCCTTGATATGAGAAGGTGAGGACCTGTTTAATAGGCAAAGCAGTGTCAAAGGTCAAAAACCCAACTCCACCACACAGCTGAAACAGTTGAAGTCAGCTATCAAGCACCTACACCATTGCAGTCTGACAACCAAGACGTAATCTCCTGAAATGGGCCCACACAGGTGTGAAAGGTATTTGAAGTTCACGGACCATTTGTTCCTGCACAGGAGCCACTTCTGTCCTGAGCTCCCCAGGTTAATGGAGCTGGCAGATTATCTTTTCCCCTAATTGTTAATTTATTCCTTCTCCAAGGCTGGGCGAATGACTCAGGGTGCACAGCAGAACCTATCTCAGACCTGGGGAAATCGACAGCCAGTGAAGCCAGCTTGGGGGCTAGGGGCAGGGTAAAATAAATACAAGTGCTTAGCTTTTGCTGAGAGCACTGTTATTCTCTGGTTTCGGAGGTCTGAGTAGGCTGTGTGGCTCACTATCTCTCCCTGAGGAAACCTCATTACAAACACTACAGTCAGCCGCACCTAGGTCGCTCTAGGGGATTGTGCCTGAGGGGTGCTAGTTCCTGCCGAGTCAGGTCCAGTAACCCTTGATGCTTCTGAACTGTCTCTCCCTCCTTCTGCCACTCAGTCCAATTTTCTAACTTTGCCTTTGATGTTCAGGGCTCCTAGCTTGTCATATGTATAATCATTTCACTTGTTTTGGGGTCTTTGTTGTAAGAGGGATTGCCAGAAGCATCTGACTACTCTGCCATCTTGGCTCTCCCCCCGGCATGCTATATTTTTTAATGCATCATTGCATTTGGGAAATTCACTGAAATAGATTGCATTTCTTTACTGACTTTTTTTTTGTGCTTTAAGTGAAAGTTTACCACTCAGATCAGTTTCTCATACAAAAATTATACACACCTTTTTGCTATATGCTCCCAGATGCTCTCCCCCAATGGACAGCACACTCCTTCTCTCCACCCTGTATTCCTGTGTCCATTCAGCCAGCTTCTGTTGCCCTCTGCCTTCTCATCTCTCTGCCAGACAGGAGCTGCCCAAATAGTCTCATGTATCTACTTGAAGCTCACTCCTCACCAGTATCATTTTCTACCTTATAGTCCAGTCCAATCCTGGTCTTTATTGGCATTTTTTTTAATAATTTTTATTGAGCTTTAAGTGAACGTTTACAAATCAAGTCAGTCTGTCACATATAAGCTTATATACACCTTACTCCATACTCCCACTTACTCTCCCCCTAATGAGTCAGCCCTTCCAGTCTCTCCTTTTGTGAAAATTTTGCCAGTTTCTAACCCTCTCTACCCTCCTATCTCCCCGCCAGACAGGAAATGCCAACACAGTCTCAAGTGTCCACCTGATACAAGTAGCTCACTCTTCATCAGCTTCTCTCTCCTACCCATTGTCCAGTCCCTTTCATGTCTGATGAGTTGTCTTCGGGAATGGTTCCTGTCCTGGGCCAACAGAAGGTTTGGGGACCATTACCACAGGGATTCCTCTAGTCTCAGTCAGACCATTAAGTCTGGTCTTTTTATGAGAATTTGGGGTCTGCATCCCACTGTTCTCCTGCTCCCTCAGGGGTTCTCTGTTGTACTCCCTGTCAGGGCAGTCATCGGTTGTGGCCGGGCACCATCTAGTTCTTCTGGTCTCAGGGTGATGTAAGTCTCTGGTTCATGTGGCCCTTTCTGTCTCTTGGGCTCATAGTTATCATGTGACCTTGGTGTTCTTCATTCTCCTTTGATCCAGGTGTTTACTGGCATTTTTAAAGAGGTTGTTAACCCTACTTGTTGGCTGTGGCAAGTAGCATGGATTTCATAATGAAAAGAAAGTTTACTATCTTTCTAATCCTGTGTTAAATATGCTTAGAGATATACAGAAGCCTAATATAATGCTGACAAGATTTATATATTTAGAAGTTTAAAAAAAATTTGAAACATATATTAGCGTTCTTTGGGTTACACACAACAGATATCAATTTGTGCTTGCTTAAATGTAAAGAAAGAATTTATAATAAGGATACAGACATTGAAAATCCAAGAAAGGTTTGAGTGAAACCTCAGGATGAGTGACCTCAAAAATCAGGGTTCTGTGGTCTTTCAGTTCCAGTGGGCTCTCAACAGTCCAATTGGCTGCTGGATCAACCAGCTACAACCAGCCTGGCAGTGCCACAGAACACAGCAGTCAGAGTGGTAGGACCTACCCAACACTTGATCAATACACAAAAATAAAAGTATAAACCAGGCAGGTCCAAATGCTGTCAAGTTGATTCTGGGTCACGGGACTGCCACATATGTCAGAGTGGAACTGTTCTCCCCGGGGTTTTCATGGCTGTGACTTTTCAAAAGCAGATCACAAAGTTTTTCTTCCGAGGTCCCTCTGAGTGGGTTCAAACTGTTAACATTTTCATTAGTAGCCCAGTGCTTAACCATTTGGATCACTCAAGGAATCCAAAAAAATATATAAAACTTAGTGGTAATTCTTCTTCCAAATAGATATTCCAAACAATTAAAATGTTCCTATCAATAGCATTTTGTTTTATAACATGGCAATGTGTCTAAGGGTCTTATACTCATTATAGCTCACTGACCTTATAAATCTTCCTTATCCTAATACTTGGCTATAAAGATTTTTAAGAGGTATGTAAAATAATACAGACTGAATTCAAACATTTCCTTTATTATGTGTTGACACAGTGTTTGTCAGAGGCAAAATGTAAACGTTGCCAGGGAGTTACAGTTAGTGGCTATAAAAAGATTAGGATGAGCAGTGTGTTAATGTTACCTTTAGCCTGCAGATCTGGCTAAAACAAAGAATGGCAAACGAGAGCAATAAGTTCCATACTTACCTCTACAAAGATATGGTTAAAAGCCACTATTCGCAGTTTTGAGAATCCAAACATTTCTTTTGAGTTTTAATGCAGTCTTTCTCTTTGGTTATACTCTAAGAGGGAGGTGGATTTTGAGTCTCAAAGGGAGGTATATGCTTTGAGCTTCATTCCCTGATCAGGAATGCTAAAAAAGGAGATCAAAGGATATCCTTGTAAGTAACTCTGAAAACATAGGCTGGCTAAGAGACCGTGTATTAGCTTCGTAGGGCTACTGTAATAAAAAAAAAGTACCATAAACTGGGTGGCTTAACACAACAAAGATTTAGTGTCTCAGAGTTTTGGAGGCTAGAAGTCCGAAATGAAGGTGTTAGCAGGGCCACCCTCTCTGAATGCTCCAGGAAAAGATTTGTCCTTATCTCTTCCTAGCTTCTGGTGGTCCCTGACAGTCCTTGGTGATCCTTAGCTTGTAGATGCATCACTCCAATCTCCGCCTCTGTCTTCACATGGCCGTCTTCCCTCTTAACCTGTGTGTCTTCTCTTTGTATAAGGACACAAGTCACATTGGAGTACGGCTCACCGTACTAGTTTGACCTCATGCTATTGCATCTGCAGAGACCCTATTTCCAAATAAGTTCATATTCACAGGTACTGCAGGTTAGGACGTCAATATCATATCTTTTGGAGGCAGAATTACATAACAGAGGGAGAGAGAGAGAATTCTTTTTTGAAACTGAGGAAACATCTCCGGCATGTGTATGGTGCTGGCCTGCAGCATTAGAGTAGGCACCAGCCCAAGAGGCTAAGATTAAAAAGGCATGTTACCTGAGGTCTCTGGAAAAGACCAGCTGAGGGAATGTTGTGCTTCAGAACACAGGCTAATAGCAGCTAATCCGAACTGAGGGCTGCCTATGTGCCAGATGCCTCACTAAGCATTTCTCTTACTTTCTTTCACTTAATCCTCAAAATAACCTAATCAGGTCAGTGCTATTCTTTCCCTCAGTTCACTGTTGAAGAAATTTGAGACTTAGAGAAATTAAGCAACTTACTTAAGTCAGTAAGAGAGTCAGAATTTGAACGCAAGGGCTGTGCTCAGAGAGTAGACGCTCTTGTGACACTGAACAGCCTCTGCTTAATGAGAAAGCAGCAAATGTCTTTTCAAATTTATGTCTTTAAAAGCTGCCGACAAGTGACCCCCACATAAAGCCCAAGCTTTTGAACCCTGTGAATTTACTACTCCATAGAAACAGATGTCAGCATAAAGAATTTAAGAGGAAAACCAGCCCCTTCCTTGTTCCAAGTTTGCCCTGAAGCATATTAAGTGTTGACAGTTTTTCAGGCAGCACCGTGCCTTCGTGAGGCCCCGACTTTGTACCACATTAAAGACATGTAAGCTTTACTGGGGATGTGAATTAGTTTTTTTTTTTTTTTTTTTTTTAACTCCTGGCAATTTACCAGGTCATGTTTGCCAAACCTCTTGAGACTCTTCTTGCAGCTATAAAAAAGGGTATCCCTTATACTTTTGCAAGTATAACTATTTCTCTATTTGCATACATATCCCAAACAGGGTTACAGCTATATGTTTTCATTTCTATATCTAGACATTAGAACTAAGGTCCCTGGGTGGCCCAAATGGTTTGTGCTAGATTACTTACCTAAGGTTCGTGGTTTGAACCCACCCAGCATCACTATGGAAGAAAGTCCTCATGATCTGCTTACATAAAGATTTTTTTAAAAAAAACCCACTGCTGTCGAGTCAATTCCTACTCATAGCCACCCTATAGGACAGAGTAGAACTGTCCCATAGAGTTTCCAAGGAGCACCTGGTGGATTCGAACTGCCGGCCTTTTGGTTAGCAGCTGTAGCTCTTAACCACTACACCGCCGGGGTTTCCTCATACAGATTACAGCTGAAAAAATCCTGTGGAGCAGTTCCACTCTCTAATGAGTCAAAATCCACTTGATGGTAACGGGTATATTAGAATTAGCAAGGTAATTTATTATTGTGCTGAGTGTGCGTGATAACGTTATTAATTATAATGAACTAAGTTAATGATGTTGTTGGGTGTCATCAAGTTGATTCCAACTCATAGTGACCCCATATGACAGAGTAGAACTGCTTCATAGGCTTTTCTTGGCTATAGTAACTGTGGAAGCAGATCACCGGGTCTCTCTCCTGCAGACTGCTGGGTGGTTTAAACTGTTAACCTTTGGGTTAGCAGCTGAGTGCTCAACCGTTGCACCACCAGGAATCCTTAAAGCCAATGATAACAAAAGGTAATTAATACTTTGTAGAGTTATTAATTCCCATATCATGTGTGTGTGTTTTTCCTCCTTTAGGACATCTTTTTGTTTCCTAATTTCTATTCTAATGATTTATATACCACCCTCAGTATGTTTTAAGCACCAATGGGCAGAGATTTAACTCAAACATGTTGTATTCCCACCATTTGTACATCAAGGTAGTATTTTCCCCAGTTATGCCAATTGTTAATAACCTTCCATTTCTGTACCTCAAATACAGCACTTATAATGTTGTTTTAGAATTATTATTTTACGTATCTGAGCTTCTCTATCATAGCCAATGCCTGCTTTTATTTCTTTCCATTTCAGAACCTTGTAAATTGCTTAGAGCAGGATTTCTGAACTTAAACATTGCGTAACACCTCCACAATTTCTGCCAAACATGCCATCTTCATAATTTTTTGCTGTAATGCATACCACCTGCAATTAATATATTTTTTTTAATAAACTCAGGATTTATATATACAAGTTTACCTATAAGTGGAGTATATACTATTGCAAATGGAAAACCAGAATTTCCTGCTTTATTAGGTTGTGAAAAGTACTGATACACTGGCTCTGTGTTCTTATCTGCCCTTAAGCATCAGCTACATACTGGCACTAATCTAAGACTTTATTCTTGATGTAGTAAGATTAATTAAGAAGGATTTTTAAAAGGAATAACTTTCTTATTATTTAATGCTGTATTCCTTAATGTCACTTTGTTACTACTTACAATCATCTGGCTTACAACCCATGACATACTGTGGGAGACACAAGCATGGCCCACAAACAGAACACATGTCAACCTGGGTTCAAATCCTCTTTTTCTTACTGTTTACGCTTTGGCAAGCTAGTTAACTCCTTTAAGCCTTAATTCCTCATTGTAAAAGAAGGACAATAATATTTACATTTCAAGAGCACTTTGAAGATTATATGAGGTCGTGATCAGAATTAGCTCTGCGCTGGAGTTCATTTAGCAATCTGAATACCTGCTATGTGCCACACGCACTCCTTGGTCCTGAGAATACAGAAAATCTCCCAGTAGGGAAGATCTCTGCTCTCGTGGAACTTTTATTTTAGTGAGGGAAAATCAACCACAACCAACCAACCAGAGGAGTATGTTCATTTCAGACTGTGCTAAGAGCTCTGCAGACAACACAGGGATATGAAAGAAAGTGACTAGTATTCAAGGAATGCTAATTTCCTTCCTGACTCTCACCCCATATGGTTGGTATTTAAGGACAAAAATGAAGACTGTCTTGAGAATATGCTTGTCAACTGAGGTAAGCAAGGTGCAAAAAACTGAATACAAGTAATAATTGTAGTTTAAGACATAAGTAAATACATGGCCCAAATTTTAAATTTCTGTTCTCCTCTAAGATCTGCCTTCTTAAGTTACTTTCTACAGAACATGTTATAACTGAACGAGGGTTCTTTTCCTGTCTTACGAGCTGATCAAAGTAAGATGGACCCCACACCACCAGTTGCAAGGGAAAGTGGAAATTTACTGTTTGAGCAAACTAGGAGCAACCTGGGGCCTATTGGCTGAAAGACCACACCCTTCTAGGTCTAGGGGAGCTCCGAGCTTTTATGCCCTCCAGTCCCTAGGGGGCAGGATTGGTGCCCAAAATCTGACAGCCAGGTCCCTCCCACGTCCATATTTCCAGATCCAGGTGCTGAGTCATTTGTAAAGAAAGGAAATTTTTACTTTCTAAATGGCCATTGGTGCAGCTGTGCGCTGGAGAACATCTTCCTCTCCAGCTAAGTTCAGGTCCCGGGTCAAGTTCTGGGCCAGTCCTCTTCAGGTTTTGCGCATGCGCAAAGATGTCAGTTTGCGCATGTGCGGAATTTGGGTGCCAAATTCAAACAGCAGTTAGGGCCCAGGGCATGGTGGGGCCTAGCTGCAGTTAGAAACCCCGGCTTGGCGGGTTGCCAGGGGGGAAACTGCAGTGGAGCAGGGGAAACCTCCGTGGGGGCTTCAATGTGAACTTCTCTTCCACACAGAGAACATTTCATTGTTCATATTAGATTAAACAGTGTAGAAACTTTATCACCTAACTTTCATCATGATTATGCTTTTCTTTTTTACTCTCTAGAAGATATTTTCGTAAGCTCGATGGGTTTAATTCGGAAGAGTTGAGAACTTTTTGTGTTAGTGAAAATTTTTTAATAATTTTGTTGAAATTACTCGGATTATATTTCTACACAGATCAAATTCACTAGGTAATTTTTCAGAACAAATTTTTTTTGACAAAATATAAACAAACTTGCAACAAAAAATAGTAAGCTACTCATCTTAAACTGACCTAAATTATGAACATTTTGCAGACTGTCTAAAAACAGGAACTTATTGCTAAATTCAACCATCATCAGAGATTCTGAGTGGAGACGGCCTTGGAGGTAAGTGTGTTGCTCATGACTCAATGGGAAACCAATATGCAATCGTTTGATTTTGTACCTGAAACAAAGGATGGATTAATATAAAGAAAAACAAGGTCTGAGATTTCTAAGACATTATTTGGCCTGTGAAAGATAAATTAAATTGTCTGAGGCATTCCAGATTAATGTTTGAGGGGGAAAAAAAATCAGGAAAAAAATGATTCTTCTTTTCAAATTCCTTTGTCATTTAGGCACTCCACTCCTTTGCAGTCATTTGCATTCTGTCGCTCTTGCTGGACTGTTAACATCCTTCCCATGTCTAAATGGCATAATTATCGGGATCAAGATCTCCAACAATTAATTAAAAGAGTACAGAGTTGGAGATTGGACATGCAATTAAGAAGTACTGAAAAGGCAACTACTCTGCTCCCCCTGTCTTTCATCTCAGGCTTAATTGAATCCTACTTTTCTTTCTCAAATAACAATGAGCCTTTTGATCTTTGTGAAACAAGGGAAGATCAAGCTGATTCTCTGAATCTACACATGAATGTCTTTCCTCCTCCCACTTCTTCAAAGATCCAATTAAATTTGGGTTACAGTAATGTTTCCAATGTAATTATCAGGCACAAAAGAAAATTACTTCCTTTTGTTATCATAACTGCAAAATATTTTTTCCTTCTCTGTCTTTTTATGTTACATTTCAAAATTTTGTAAGTATATTTTAAATCCATGAGATTCATTTAAATTTTACTTTTTCTCTGGCAACTCATAATAAGAGGTTTTCATAACAATGCCACAATAGGTTTTTCTTCTCGGTCAGAATACCTACCTGTAAAACAAGTAGTTCAGTGCCATTGGCCCATAATTTGCTTTAGAACCATAATGATTTTTATTCCTCAAAGCAGCAACTAGGAATGTTTAACACACTAGATGATGTAGTGGAAATAGCTGTGATCTACTTCTGACCCCAGTATTTATTATTTTATACTTTACCAACTGAGTCACTGAATTCGGAATTCGCACTGTTGTATCTATAAAACAACAGTACTTTGTCCATAGTGTTATTGGGAGAATCAAATGAGCAAATGCATATATGCTGCTTTTTAATAAGCAATAATGAACTCTGCAATGGAAGCTTTTGTATGTGTTTGTTTATGTGTATAAAAACACACAGCCATACACATTTCAACAATTTCTACTAGTATAGCTCAGTGACACTACAGTCTTCAAGTATGGAAGAATTCTCACCATCCTTCTCCAAATTTTTCCATCACCATTGAATTAATCTCACTGCCCCCCAAGCTTCTCATCTGTCCATTGGAGTTGCTGTTGTCAACTTGATCTCACATAGGTAATTCTTCAACAGAGCGCAGTGCTGAAAGCAGACATACTTATTAAGATAAACTATTTTTTATTTCAAAGAAGACTTCAGGAGATAATTTTAGTTGAAGATTTAAAGTTCAGTGATTTTCTCATGGAAACAGTTTGGGGGTTTCATCCAGCCTCAATGGTGCCAGAAAGTCTGGATTTGCAAAGGAAGATTTTGCTATTACCATGGCACTAGAAGAAAACCTCAAGCAACAAGCAAAGGCTCATAAAGCATTCCTAGGTTTAGCCTGATTTTTTCGTGCTCACTCTATGCAACCAGTTGCATTCATCTGAGCTTATGTTGCTTTAAAAGCTTGACATATGGGATCCAATGTCTCAATTCTTGTCTGAACACACCAGTGGAGGTGACCACTCAGATTCCAGTTGTAGGATGAAAGACCATTCCAGCTATTCTCTTATCCATACACTATCATGCTTTTCATATGTCAATGAATTTTCAGGTCAATGAATTGCCTCTGAGTTTTCATGAAAATTTACTTATAGCAATAATGATACAGTGACACTTCATCCATAAAAATACTACCTCAATGACAATCTGTATTAATATTCTGGGTTCAACTTGCCTCACATAATCTGCTTCTCTCGCTAATTGCCACTCTCCCAAACCTACCCAGCAGGAAAGCCTGTGACACAGAAAGCTACCCTAGGTCAGGTCAAAGGTCTGGATGGATCTGTCATATCTAGAAAGTTCTCTGAAGTCCAGATCAGTGCAGGGATTTCAGGTTTGTAACAAATTGGAGATCCATAATAGGCGAGATCATGCTGCATTTAATTTTTGGACTAAGGTGAAAACGAGAGCTGCCTGAGGAAAAGATATCAGAAAGTGGAGCCTGACAGGTAATATGGTGCATTACGATCATCGGAAAAAGAGGCGCTTTTCTTCCCCTATCTTGGCCATACAACGGAATAAAGAGGGGAACGAGGACAAAAGTTGAGGTAAAGTGTAAATTCACTCAGTGAATAAGCTATTTAAATCTTACCTACTTGTAGGTTTTTAAAATTTTACTTCTTGCGTTCTAACTAAATGACTAACTTGAAATTCTGCAGCAGCAAAATTCTATCTTCAACAAGCCCAGTTTCTAAATAAAAGTTGTTTTTTTTTTTTTTTTTTTTCCTGGAAAATACTAATCTTATCTCAAGGATAATACCTTGTGATCTTAAATTATAGCCATTTACAAATCTCCTTAAAATCCATCTGTGTGTGTTGGAAAGAAACTTAAAGCTTGCTCTCTGTAAAGACATAATGGAGCTGTAATTCATATTCACTCTGGGAGGCCCCTGACATCATTTTTTGAGAAAATGAGAACCCAGAAAGGAACTGACATTTAGGAGGCTGGCAGAGTTGTCTGAAAAGATTGAGAGAAATGATTGCTGGGGGTGTTGTCTGCAAGTTTGCACATAAACCAATTAGGAGCAAGGTGACAAAATTATCTAGCCTGAACTGTGCCAGTTCCAGTGGGTGAAGAACCTGTGATCAAATGAGAGAGACAAAGATGGAACATATTAAGTATTACTATTTTCAAAGATTCACAAAACCTTTTGTTGAGGTCTACACATAAAATAATACAACAAAAATTACCAAAACATGTTGGTCTGCTTGTTCAAGTTTGTAGGTGTGACCAGGGCAAGGACTTACTGGTTTACCTCCTTTTTCCACTGCTCCAAGGAGCCCTGGTGGTGTAGTGGTTAAGTGCTTGGCTGCTAACCGAAAGGTTGGTAGTTTGAACCAGCCAGCCTCTCTGTGGGAGAAAGCTGTGGCAGTCTGCTTCCTTAAAGGTTACAACCTTGGAAACCCCATGGGGCAGCTCTATTCTGTCCTGTAGGGTTGCTATGAGTTGATACCGGCTCGATGTCAACAGGTTTCCTACTACTCCAACCTGGCTCCCTGTGGCTCCCAGAGATGCCATGGAGGACCATCTGAAAACCATTGAAATGTCAAGGTTCCTTATTTCTTGAATTCCTAGAGCCCATGGACTTTAGGTGTGTTGTCCATTTAAAAACAATGCGGCGGGGGGGAATCACTGAAAGAAAATAAATATATGTACATACATGTATGTATACGTATGAGGAATCCTGGTTTTGCAACAGTTAATGGTTAAGCACTTGCTGCTAATTGAAAGGTTCGTGGTTCGAACCCACCCAGAGACTCCATGGGAGAAAGACCTGGTGATTTGCTTCCATAAAGATTTAAAAAAAAAAAATTTTTTTTTTTTAACAGCTTAGAAAATCCTGTGAGATAGTTCTACTCTGCCACATAGGGTCACTATGAGTCGAAAATCGACTCGATTGCACCTAGTAACAACACTTATACGCATATGTGTGTGTGTGTGTATATAAATATGTAGTCCAATTTCAGAAATGTTAAAATGTGAAAAAAAAAAAAGTGCCTTAGAGTGCAGACTACATTTGACAAAAATTGTGTGAAAAAGATTACAAGGCTACAGAAATTAAAAAAAAAAAAAGGAGTAGCCACTGTGGCTGAACCAATCAAGACAGACTTCACTGGGGAGATGACACTTGTTGGGTCAGATCTGGACAGCGGAAAAGAAAAAGAAGGGAAACGTTCAGGAGCGGCAAACACATGGGCAAAAGTTCTCCGAGCACGAATGACTGGAATGTTTTGTGGGCGACTGACCAGTGTGGAATGAAGAGCCTGGGTTATGAATGGTCGAAGTAAATTTGGTTGGATTGAAAAGGATTATTGTGGGCAGACTATCAGAAAGGTTGATCACCTCTGTACCTACCAGTTTCAGCATTTACAACTGTCCCTGACACCTACTGGGTGTTTAAAGTGAAATATAAATTGAGGAAGTTTTTCTTAATACAGGAGGTATTGCAAGAGCACTTTTGAGCTTCTTTTTTTAATCAGAAAATGTCTTGTGCCATTTTCTTGCATGGGGCTCATATTTAAAATATACATTATTAAGTTAATTACATTTATTAGGTAATAATCCAATACTGATCCCCAGGCCAGGTGGTGCAGTGGTTAAAAATTCAGCCGCGAACTAAAAGATTGGCAGTTGGAACCCATTAGCTGCTACTTGGAAACCATATGGGGTAGTTCCACTCTGTCCTATAGGGTCCCTAGGGGATGGAATACACTCAACGGCAACCTTTTCTTTTGTTGTTGTTAATCCAGTACTGGTTTATACTATTGAGTTCACAATACTATAAAGTCACACACCCTCAAAAACTCCAACATTTTATAACAATTATTATGTTAAATGGACTAGAGTTAAACAAGCACAGAGACACCTGTTTTTCACCACTACAAGTCACTTTATTTTGCTGTTATTCAAGTTGTACATCATGTAATACCTCAAATATGCAATTTAGGAGCTGAGACTACCTGGCAGATAGCTCTGGTCTATTAACTATAGCCCAGAAAATCCTAAGATGTTAGAAACAAGCAATAGTCATGAATTTCAAACCAATATAAAGAAGAACAGAAACATGTTTTACACAAATTCGTGTAATCCTAGCTCAATGCAAAGAAAGTTTATGTTTTAGTTTTAGTTCTTAAACCCAAAAACCCACTGCAGTGGAGTCCATTCCGACAACTAACAGGACAGAGTAGAACTGTCCCATAGAGTTTTCAAGGCCTTAAGTCATTATGGAAGCAGACTGCCGCATGTTTCTAGTGCTAGTGAGTTCGAACTGCTGTGGACTTCCTCTCGGTTAGCAGCCAGTGCTTAACCACTGTGCCACCAGGGCTCCTACAATGGGCAAAAGTATGTTTGTCTTTAAATTTTTTTTTAATGAAAATAGTGTGATGGTGGTCTGATGTGGATCCCCATTATTTGTTTGGAGAGGGATGCTTCTTCCCCATTCTTGGCATATCCGTGCACACGGAGGGATCTCCATTAAAGCAATGTTCTGTTCTCTATTCTGCCCAAAGTAAGAAACAAACAAACAAACAAAAAAAAAACTCTTGCTTTGGAGTCTATTCCAGCTCACGGTGATTCTACAGGACAGAGTAGAACTGTCTGATACTAGCGGCTAATGGATTTGAACTGCACACCTTTTGGTCAGCAGCCCTAATGAGACAGCCTGCTCTCTCCCTCCAATCTCTCTTTTCGTGTCCATTTTGCCAGTTTCAAACCCCCTCTACCTTCTCATCTCCCCTCCAGGCAGGAGATGCCAACATAGTCTCAAGTGTCCACCTGATCCAAGAAGCTCACTCCTCACCAGCATCCCTCTCCAAACCATTGTCTAGTCCAATCCATGTCTGATGAGTTGGCTTCGGGAATGGTTCCTGTACTGGGCCAACAGAAGGCCTGGGGGCCATGACAACCAGGGTCCTTCTAGTCTCACTCAGACCATTAAGTCTGGTCTTTTTATGAGAATTTGGGGTCTGCATCCACTGTTCTCCTGCTCCCTCAGGGGTTCTCTATTGAGTTCCCTGTCAGGGCAATAATTGGTTGTGGCCAGGCACCATCCAGTTCTTCTGGTCTCAGGATGATGTAGACTCTGGATCATGTGGCCCTTTCTGTCTCTTGGGCTTGTAATTACCTTGTGTCCTTGGTGTTCTTCATTCTGCTTTGATCCAGGTGGGCTGAGACTCATTGATGGATCTTCGATGGTCTCTTGCTAGCATTTAGGACCCCAGATACCACTCTTCAAAGTGGGATGCAGAATGTTTTTTTAATAGATTTTATTATGCCCATTGACTTAGAAGTCTCCTGAAACCATGGTCCCCAAACCCCTGTCGCTGCTATGCTGGGCTTCAAAGCATTCAGTTTATTCAGGAAACGTCTTTGCTTTTGGTTTAGTCCAGTTGTGCTGACCTTCCCTGTATTGAATGTTGTCTTTCCCTTCACCTAAAGTAGTTCTTATCTACTGTCTAATTAGTAAATGCCCCTCTCCCACCTTTTCACCCTCCCCCCTCTCATAACCACAAAAGAATGTGTTATCAGTTTAAGCTGTTTCTCAAGTTTTTATAATAGTGGTCTTATACAATATTTGTCCTTTTACAACTGACTAATTTCATTAGTTAATTTCACTCAGCATAATGCCTTCCAGATTCCTCCATGTTATGAAATGTTTCACAGATTCCTCAGTGTTCTTTTTCAATGTGTAGTATTCCATTGTGTGAATATACCATATTTTATTTATCCATTCATCCATTGATGGGCACCTTGGTTCCCTCCATCTTTTTGCTACTGTAAACAGTGCTGCAATGAATATGGGTGTGAATATATCTGTTAGTGTAATGGCTCTTATCTCTCTAGGATATATTCCAAGGAGTGGGATTGCTAGATTATATGGTAGTTCTATTTCTAGCTTTTTAAGGAAGTGCCAAATCGATTTCCAAAGTGGTTTTACTATTTGACATTCTCACCAGCAGTGTATAAGTGTTCCAGTCTCTCCACAGCCTCTCCAACATTTATTATTTTGTGTTTTTTGGATTAATGCCAGCCTCGTTGGAGTGAGATGGAATCTCATTGTAGTTTTGATTTGCATTTCTCTAATGATTAATGATCGAGAGCATTTCCTCATGCATCTGTTAGCCACCTGAATATCTTCTTTAGTGAAGCACCTGTTCATATCCTTTGTCCATTTTTTTTTTCTTTCCACATGCTCTTTTTTTTTTTAATAACTTTTATTAAGCTTCAAGTGAACGTTTACAAATCCAATCAGTCTGTCACATATAAGTTTACATACATCTCACTCCCTACTCCCACTTGCTCTCCCCCTCTTGAGTCAGCCCTTTCAGTCTCTCCTTTCTTGACACTTTTGCCGGCTTCCCTCTCTCTCTATCCTCACATCCCCCCTTCAGACAAGAGTTGCAAACACAATCTCAAGTGTCCACCTGATGTAATTAGCTCACTCTTCATCAGCGTCTCTCTCCCACCCGCTGACCAGTCCCTTTCATTTCTGATGAGTTGTCTTCGGGGATGGTTCCTGTCCTGTGTCAACTGAAGGTCTGGGGAGCATGGCCGCCGGGGTTCCTCCAGTCTCAGTCAGACCATTAAGTTTGGTCTTTTTATGAGAATTTGGGGTCTGCATCCCACTGATCTCCTGCTCCCTCAGGGGTCCTCTGCTGTGCTCCCTGTCAGGGCAGTCATCGATTGTGGCCGGGCACCAACTAGTTCTTCTGGTCTCAGGATGATGTAGATCTCTGGTTCATGTGGCCCTTTCTGTCTCTTGGGCTCTTAGTTGTCGTGTGGCCTTGGTGTTCTTCATTTTCCTTTGCTCCAGGTGGGTTGAGACCAATTGCTGCATCTTAGATGGCCGCTTGTTAGCATTTAAGACCCCAGACGCCACATTTCAAAGTGGGATGCAGAATGATTTCATAATAGAATTATTTTGCCAATTGACTTAGAAGTCCCCGCAAACCATGTTCCCCAGACCCCCGCCCTTGCTCCGCTGACCTTTGAAGCATTCATTTTATCCCGGAAACTTCCTTGCTTTTGGTCCAGTCCAATTGAGCTGACCTTCCATGTATTGAGTGTTGTCTTTCCCTTCACCTAAAGCAGTTCTTATCTACTGATTAATCAATAAGAAACCCTCTCCCACCCTCCCTCCCTCCCCCCCTCGTAACCACAAAAGTATGTGTTCTTCTCAGGTTTACTATTTCTCAAGATCTTATAATAGTGGTCTTATACAATATTTGTCCTTTTGCCTCTGACTCATTTCGCTCAGAATAATGCCTTCCAGGTTCCTCCATGTTATGAAATGTTTCACAGATTCGTCACTGTTCTTTATCGATGCATAGTATTCCATTGTGTGAATATACCACAATTTATTTACCCACTCATCCGTTGATGGACACCTTGGTTGCTTCCAACTTTTTGCTATTGTAAACAGAGCTGCAATAAACATGGGTGTGCATGTATCTGTTTGTATGAAGGCTCTTGTATCTCTAGGGTATATTCCTAGGAGTGGGATTTCTGGGTTGTATGGTAGTTCTATTTCTAACTGTTTAAGATAACGCCAGATAGATTTCCAAAGTGGTTGTACCATTTTACATTCCCACCAGCAGTGTATAAGAGTTCCAATCTCTCCACAGCCTCTCCAACATTTATTATTTTGTGTTTTTTGGATTAATGCCAGCCTTGCTGGTGTGAGATGGAATCTAATCGCATTTTTAATTTGCATTTCTCTAATGGCTAATGATCGAGAGCATTTTCTCATGTATCTGTTGGCTGCCTGAATATCTTCTTTAGTGAAATGTGTGTTCATATCCTTTGCCCACTTCTTGATTGGGTTGTTTGTCTTTTTGTGGTTGAGTTTTGACAGAATCATATAGATTTTAGAGATCAGGCGCTGGTCGGAGATGTCATAGCTGAAAATTCTTTCCCAGTCTGTAGGTGGTCTTTTTACTCTTTTGGTGAAGTCTTTAGATGAGCATAGGTGTTTGATTTTTAGGAGCTCCCAGTTATCGGGTTTCTCTTCATCATTTTTGGTAATGTTTTGTATTCTGTTTATACCTTGTATTAGGGCTCCTAGGGTTGTCCCAATTTTTTCTTCCATGATCTTTATCGTTTTAGTCTTTATGTTTAGGTCTTTGATCCACTTGGAGTTAGTTTTTGTGCATGGTGTGAGGTATGGGTCCTGTTTCATTTTTTTGCAAATGGATATCCAGTTATGCCAGCACCATTTGTTAAAAAGGCTATCTTTTCCCCAGTTAATTGACACTGGTCCTTTGTCAAATATCAGCTGCTCATACACGGATGGATCTATGTCTGGGTTCTCAATTCTGTTCCATTGGTCTATGTGTCTGTTGTTGTACCAATACCAGGCTGTTTTGACTACTGTGGCTGTATAATAGGTTCTGAAGTCAGGCAGAGTGAGGCCTCCCACTTTCTTCTTCTTTTTCAGTAGTGCTTTGCTTATCCGGGGCTTCTTTCCCTTCCATATGAAATTGGTGATTTGTTTCTCTATCCCCTTAAAATATGACATTGGAATTTGGATCGGAAGTGCGTTGAATGTATAGATGGCTTTTGGTAGAATAGACATTTTTACTATGTTAAGTCTTCCTATCCATGAGCAGGGTATGTTTTTCCACTTAAGTATGTCCTTTTGAATTTCTTGTAGTAGAGCTTTGTAGTTTTCTTTGTATAGGTCTTTTACATCCTTGGTAAGATTCATTCCTAAGTATCTTATCTTCTTGGGGGCTACTGTGAATGGTATTGATTTGGTTATTTGCTCTTCGGTGTTCTTTTTGTTGATGTAGAGGAATCCAAGTGATTTTTGTATGTTTATTTTATAACCTGAGACTCTGCCAAACTCTTCTATTAGTTTCAGTACTTTTCTGGAGGATTCCTTAGGGTTTTCTGTGTATATAATCATGTCATCTGCAAATAGAGATAATTTTACTTCTTCCTTGCCAATCCGGATACCTTTTATTTCTTTGTCTAGCCTAATAGCCCTGGCTAAGACTTCCAACACAATGTTGAATAAGAGCCATGATAAAGGGCATCCTTGTCTGGTTCCCGTTCTCAAGGGAAATGCTTTCAGGTTCTCTCCATTTAGAGTGATATTGGCTGTTGGCTTTGCATAGATGCCCTTTATTATGTTGAGGAGTTTTCCTTCAATTCCTGGTTTGGTAAGAGTTTTTATCATAAATGGGTGTTGGACTTTGTCAAATGCCTTTTCTGCATCAATTGATAAGATCATGTGGTTTTTGTCTTTTGTTTTATTTATGTGATGGATTACATTAATGGTTTTTCTGATATTAAACCAGCCTTGCATACCTGGTATAAATCCCACTTGATCAGGGTGAATTATTTTTTTGATGTGTTGTTGGATTCTATTGGCTAGAATTTTGTTGAGGATTTTTGCATCTATGTTCATGAGGGATATAGGTCTATAATTTTCTTTTTTTGTAATGTCTTTAGCTGGTTTTGGTATCAGGGAGATGGTGGCTTCATAGAATGAGTTGGGTAGTATTCCGTCATTTTCTATGCTTTGGAATACCTTTAGTAGTAGTGGTGTTAACTCTTCTCTGAAAGTTTGGTAGAACTCTGCAGTGAAGCCGTCCGGGCCAGGGCTTTTTTTTGTTGGGAGTTTTTTGATTACCTTTTCAATCTCTTTTTTTGTTATGGGTCTATTTAGTTGTTCTACTTCTGAATGTGTTAGTTTAGGTAGGTAGTGTTTTTCCAGGAATTCATCCATTTCTTCTAGGTTTTCAAATTTGTTAGAGTACAATTTTTCATAATAATCTGAAATGATTCTTTTAATTTCATTTGGTTCTGTTGTGATGTGGTCCTTCTCGTTTCTTATTCAGGTTATTTGTTTCCTTTCCTGTATTTCTTTAGTCAGTCTAGCCAATGGTTTATCAATTTTGTTAATTTTTTCAAAGAACCAGCTTTTGGCTTGGTTAATTCTTTCAATTGTTTTTCTGTTCTCTAATTCATTTAGTTCAGCTCTAATTTTTATTATTTGTTTTCTTCTGGTGCCTGATGGATTCTTTTGTTGCTCAGTTTCTATTTGTTCAAGTTGTAGGGACAGTTCTCTGATTTTGGCTCTTTCTTCTTTTTGTATGTGTGCATTTATCGATATAAATTGGCCTCTGAGCACTGCTTTTGCTGTGTCCCAGAGGTTTTGATATGAAGTATTTTCATTCTTGTTGCTTTCTATGAATTTCCTTATTCCCTCCTTGATGTCTTCTATAACCCAGTCTTTTTTCAGAAGGGTGTTGTTCATTTTCCAAGTATTTGATTTCTTTTCCCTAGTTTTTCTGTTATTGATCTCTAGTTTTATTGCCTTGTGATCTGAGAAGATGCTTTGTAATATTTCGATGTTTTGGACTCTGCAAAGGTTTGTTTTATGACCTAATATGTGGTCTATTCTAGAGAATGTTCCATGTGCGCTAGAAAAAAAAGTATACTTTGCAGCAGTTGGGTGGAGAGTTCTGTATAAGTCAATGAGGTCAAGTTGGTTGATTGTTGTAATTAGATCTTCCGTGTCTCTGTTGAGCTTCTTACTGGATGTCCTGTCCTTCTCCGAAAGTGGTGTGTTGAAGTCTCCTACTATAATTGTGGAGGTATCTATCTCGCTTTTCAATTCTGTTAAAATTTGATTTATGTATCTTGCCGCCCTGTCATTGGGTGCATAAATATTTAATATGGTTATGTCTTCCTGATCAATTGTCCCTTTTATCATTATATAGTGTCCTTCTTTATCCTTTGTGGTGGATTTAAGTCTAAAGTCTATTTTGTCAGAAATTAATATTGCTACTCCTCTTCTTTTTTGCTTATTGTTTGCTTGATATATTTTTTTCCATCCTTTGAGTTTTAGTTTGTTTGTGTCTCTAAGTCTAAGGTGTGTCTCTTGTAGGCAGCATATAGATGGATCGTGTTTCTTTATCCAGTCTGTGACTCTCTGTCTCTTTATTGGTGCATTTAGTCCATTTACATTCAGCGTAATTATAGATAAATAAGTTTTTAGTGCTGTCATTTTGATGCCTTTTTATGTGTGTTGTTGACAATTTCATTTTTCCACATACTTTTTTGTGCTGAGGCGTTTTTCTTAGTAAATTGTGAGATCCTCATTTTCATAGTGCTTGACTTTATGTTAGTTGAGTTGTTACATTTTTCTTGGTTTTTATCTTGAGTTATAGAGTTGTTATACCTTTTTGTGGTTACCTTATTATTTACCCCTATTTTTCTAAGTAAAAACCTAACTTGTATTGTTCTATATCGCCTTGTGTCACTCTCCATATGGCAGTTCAATGCCTCCTGTATTTAGTCCCTCTTTTTGATTATTGTGATCTTTTACCTATTGACTTCCATGATTCCCTGTTATGTGTATTTTTTTTTTAATTAATCTTAATTTGTTTTTGTGATTTCCCTATTTGAGTTGATATCAGGACGTTCTGTTTTGTGACCTTGTGTTGTGCTGATATCTGATATTATTGTCATCTGACCAAACAATATCCTTTAGTATTTCTTGTAGCTTTGGTTTGGTTTTTGCAAATTCTCTAAACTTGTGTTTGTCTGTAAATATCTTAATTTCGCCTTCATATTTCAGAGAGAGTTTTGCTGGATATATGATCCTTGGCTGGCAGTTTTTCTCCTTCAGTGTTCTGTATATGTGGTCCCATTCCCTTCTTGCCTGCATGGTTTCTGCTGAGTAATCAGAACATATTCTTACTGATTCTCCCTTGAAGGAAACCTTTCTTTTCTCCCTGGCTGCTTTTAAAATTTTCTCTTTATCTTTGCTTTTGGCGAGTTTGATGATAATATGTCTTGGTGTTTTTCTTTTTGGATCAATCTTAAATGGGGTTCAATGAGCATCTTGGATAGATATCCTTTCGTCTTTCATGATGTCAGGGAAGTTTTCTGTCAGGAGTTCTTCAACTATTTTCTCTGTGTTTTCTGTCCCCCATCCCTGTTCTGGGACTCCAATCACCCACAGGTTATCCTTCTTGATAGAGTCCCACATAATTCTTAGGGTTTCTTCATTTTTTTTAATTCTTTTATCTGATTTTTTTTCAGCTATGTTGGTGTCGATTCCCTGGTCCTCCAGATGTCCCAGTCTGCATTCCAATTGCTCGAGTCTGCTCCTCTGAGTTCCTAGTGCGTTGTCTAATTCTGTTATTTTATTGTTAATCTTTTGGATTTCTACATGTTGTCTCTCTATGGATTCTTGCAACTTATTAATTTTTCCAGTATGTTCTTGAATAATCTTTTTGAGTTCTTCTACTGTTTTATCAGTGTGTTCCTTGGCTTTTTCTGCAGTTATCCTAATTTCATTTGTGATATCATTAAGCATTCTGTAAATTAGTTTTTTATATTCTGTATCTGATAATTCCAAGATTGTATCTTCATTTGGGAAAGATTTTGATTCTTTTGTTTGGGGGGTTGGAGAAGCTGTCATGGTCTGCTTCTTTAAGTGGTTTGATATGGATTGTTGTCTCCGAGCCATCGCTGGGAAACTAGTTTTTCCAGAAAATCCGCTAAAAAAAAATGCAGTCAGATCCCTATCAGAGTTCTCCCTCTGGCTCAGGCTATTCAGATGTTAATGAAGCCGCCTGGGGAGGGTGGGGGAGGGAACAGAGAGATAGGAGAGTAGCACCTCAGAATATAGCCAGAGTTGCTTGTCTTGCTTGGAATGACTATTATATTTGAGACTCCCGCGGGGCGTGTCGCCTATGTGTGCTGGCTGTGTGGAGATTGCCCGGGGGGGGGGGTCTGGCCCGCTGGAGTCACGGTCAGATCCTCCGCTTCCAGCCCCACGCCCAGCATCAAGGCTCCCCTACTGGGATGGTGCACTCTCGACTCCAAAATCAGTCGCTGCCTCCCGGGGACTTCTCGTCCCTCCAGCCACGTGGTCGTGCCGCCCCCGAGAACCAGTTGGGCCTCCTCCCAGGGTTAGTTCAGATGGGTGGAGCAGGTCCCCGTGCTTGTGCCGTGACCGAGTGTTCCGGCTGGGACACTGTTCTCCCCGCTCCAATACCAGTCGCTGCCTCCCAGGGACTTCTCCTACCGGCTGCGTTCCACGCCGCCCGCGCGACCCGGCTGGTCCCCTTCCCGGGGTTAGTTCAGGGGGGTGGAGCAACTCTCCGTGTTTATGCCGTACCTGCGTCCAGTCCAAATCCCTGCGGGACGGTTCCCCGGCTCGGACGCTGCTCTTTCTGCTCCAAGACCAGTCACTGCCTCCCGGGGACTTCTCCTACCGGCTGCGTCCCACGCCGCCCGTGGAACCGGCTGGTCCCCCTCCCGGGGTAAGTTCAGGGGGGTGGAGCCGCTCTCTGTGCTTGTGCCGTACCTGACTGGTACGCTGGCTCCAGGCTCTGGAAACAATCGCTGCTTCCCCGTATTAGTTCGTTCTCCGTCTCTAAATCTGTGTTTGTTGTTCAGGGTTCGTAGATTGTTATGTATGTGATCGATTCACTTCTTTTTCCGTGTCTTTGTTGTAAGAGGGATCCGAGGTAGCGTCTGCCTAGTCCGCCATCTTGGCTCCGCCTCCTTTGTCCATTTTTTAATTGGGTTGTTTGTCTTTTTGTGGTTGAGTTTTAGCAGAATCATGTAGAGATCAGGCACTGGTCGGAGATGTGATAGCTGAAAACTTTTTCCCAGTCTGTAGGTACGCTTTTGGTGAAGTCTTTAGATGAGCATAGGTGTTTGATTTTTAGGAGCTCCCAGTTATCTGGTTTTTCTTCTGCATTTTTAGTAATGTTTTGTATACAGTTTATGCTATGTATTAGGGCTCCTAACGTCCCTATTTTTTCTTCCATGATCTTTATCGTTTTAGACTTTATTTTTAGGTCTTTGATCCATTTTGAGTTAGTTTTTGTGCATGGTGTGAGGTATGGCTCTTGTTTCATTTTTTTTGCAGATGGTTATCCTGTTATGCCAGTACCATTTGTTAAAAAGACCATCTTTTCCCCAATTAACTGACACTGGGCCTTTGTCAAATACCAGCTGCTCATACGTGGATGGATTTATATATGGATTCTTGATTCTGTTCCATTGGTCTATGTGTCTGTTGTTCTACCAGTACCACGCTGTTTTGACTACTGTGGTGGTATAATAGGTCCACTAAATAGATTTACTAAAATCAGGTAGAGTGAGGCCTCCCACTTTCTTCTTGTTTTTCAGTAAGGCTTTACTTATCTGGGCTTCTTTCCCTTCCATAGGAAGTTGGTGATTTGTTTCTCCATTTCATTAAAAAATGTCATTGGAATTTGTATCAGAATTGCATTGTATATATAGATGGCTTTTGGTACAACAGACATTTTTACAATGTTAAGTCTTCCTATCCATGAGCAAGGTATGTTTTTCCACTTATGTAGGTCCCTTTTGGTTTCTTGCAGTAGTGCCTTGTAGTTTTCTTTGTATAGGTTTTTATGTCTGGTTAGATTTATTCCTAAGTATTTTATCTTCTTGGGGGCTACTGTAAATGGCATTGATTTGGTGATTTCTTCTTCGATGTTCATTTTGTTTGTGTAGAGGAATCCAACTGATTTTTGTGTGTTTATCTTGTAACCTGATACTCTGCTGAACTCTTCTACTACTTTCAGTAGTTTTTTTGAGGATTCTTTAGGGTTTTCTGTGTAAAAGATCATGTCATCTGCAAACAGAGATACTTTTACTTCTTTCATACCATCTGGATGCCCTTTATTTATCTAGCCTAATTGCTCTGGCTAGGACCGCCAGCGCAATGTTGAATAAGAGTGGTGATAAGGGGTATCCTTGTCTGGTTCCTGTTCTCAAGGGGAATGCTTTCAGCATCTCTCCATTTAGGATGATGTTGGCTGTTGGATTTGTATAAATGCCCTTTATTATGTTGAGGAATTTTCCTTCTATTCCTATTTTGCTGAGTTTTTATCATGAATGGGTGTTGAATTTTGTCAAATGTGTTTTCTGCATCAATTGATAAAATCATGAGATTCTTGTCTTTTGTTTTATTTATGTAATGGATTACATTAATTGTTTTTCTAATATTGAACCATCCTTGCATACCTGGTATAAATCTCACCTGGTCATGGTGGAGTATTTTTTTGATATGTTGTTGAATTCTAGAATTTTGTTGAGGATTTTTGCATCTATGTTGATGAGAGATATAGATCTGTAATTTTCTTTTTTTTCTCGTGTCTTTAGCTGGATTAGCGGTTTTAGTATCAGGGATATGCTGGCATCATAGATGAGTCGGGGAGCATTCCATCCTTTTCTATTCTTTGAAATACCTTTAGTAGTAGTGGTGTTAACTCTTGTCTGAAAGTTTGGTAGAACTCTGCAGTGTGAAGCCGTCCGGACCAGGGTTTTTTTTTTTGTTGGGAGTTTTTTCATTACCTTTTCAACCTCTTTATTTGTTTTGGGTCTAGTCAGTTGTTTTACTTCTGTTTGTGTCAGTTTAGGTAGGTAGTGTGTTTCTAGGAATTCATCCATTTCTTCTAGGTTTTCAAATTTGTTAGAGTACAATATTTCGTAGTAATCTGATATAATTCTTCTAATTTCATTTGGGTCTGTTGAAATGTGGCCCATCTTGTTTCTTATTTGGGTTTTTTTTTTTTTCCTTTCCTGTATTTCTTTAGTCAGTCAGGCCAATGATTTATCAATTTTGTTAATTTTTTCAAAGAACCAGCTTTTGGCCTTGTTAATTCTTCCAATTGTTTTTCTGTTCTCTAATTCATTTAATTCTGCTCTAATTTTTATTATTTGTTTTCTTCTGGTGCCTGATGGATTCTTTTGTTGCTCTCTTTCTATTTGTTCAAGTTGTAGGGACAGTTCTTTGATTTTGCCTCTTTCTTCTTTTTTATGTGTACATTTATTGATATAAATTGGCCTCTGAGCACTACTTTCGCTGTGTCCCAAAGGTTCTCATAGGAAGTGTTTTCAGTCTCATTGCATTCTATGAATTTCTTTATTCCCTCCTTAATGTCTTCTATAACCCAGTCTTTTTTGAGCAGGGTATTGTTCAGTTTCCGAGTATTTGATTTCTTTTCCCTGGTTTTTCTGTTTTGATTTCTACTTTTATGGCCTTATGGTCTGAGAAGATGCTTTGTAATATTTCGATGTTTTGGATTCTGCAAAGGTTTGCTTTATGACCTAATGTGTGATCTATTCTAGAGAATGTTCCCTGTGCACTGTTGGGTAGAGTGTTCTGTATAAGTCTATGAGGACAAGTTGGTTGATTGTAGCATTTAGATCTTCTGTGTCTCTATTGAGCTTCTTACTGGATGTCCTGTCCTTCACCGAAAGTGGTGTGTTGAAGTCTCCTACTATAATTGTGGAGGTGTCTATCTCACTTTTTAATGCTTTTAGAGTTTGTTTTATGTATCTTGCAGCCCTGTCATTGGGTGCATAAATATTTAACATGGTTATATCTTCCTGGTAAATTGTCCCTTTAATCATTACATAGTGTCCTTCTTTATCCCTTGTGGTAGATTTAACTTTAAAGCCACTCCTGCTCTTTTTTGATTGTTGTTTGCTTGATATATTTTCTTCCATCCTTTGAGTTTTAGTTTGTTTGTGTCTCTACGTCTAAGGTGTGTCTCTTGCAGGCAGGATATGGACGGATCATGTTTTTTTATCCAATCTTCAACTCTCTGTCTCATTATTGGTGCATTTTGTCCATTTACATTCAGTGTAATTATAGATAAGTATGAATTTAGTGCTGTCATTTTGATGCCTTATTTTGTGTGTTGTTGACAATTTCATTTTTCCACTTACTTTTTTGTGTTGAGTAGTTTTTCTTTGTAAATTGTGTGTTCCTCATTTTCATAGTAGTTGAATTTATTTTTGCTGAGGCATTATGGTCATCTTGGTTTTTATTTTGAAGTATGGAATTGTTAGACCTCTTTGTGGCTGCCTTAATATTTACCCCTATTTTTCTAAGTAAAAACCTAACTTGTATCACCCTATATCACCTCGGTTTCCCTTCCATATGGAAGATCTATGCCTCCTGTATTTAGTCCCTCTTTTTTGATTATTGTAACCTTTTACATAATGACATCAATGATTCAGTGTTCTGAGCATTTTTTTTTTAATTAATCTTATTTTGTTTTTGTGATTTCCCTATTTGAGTTGATATCATGATGTTCTGTTCTGTGACCCTGTGTTGTGCTGGTATCTGATATTATTGGTTTTCTGACCAAAGAATTTCCTTTAGTAATTCTTATAGCTTTGGTTTGTTTTTTGCAAATTCTCTAAGTTTGTGTTTATCGTAAATATCTTAATTTCACCTTCATATTTGAGAGAGAGTTTTGCTGGATATATGATCCTTGGCTGGCAGTTTTTCTCCTTCAGTGCTCTATATATGTCATCCCATTGCCTTCTTGCCTGCATGGTTTCTGCTGAGTAGTCTGAACTTATTGATTTTCGTTCGTATGTGACTTTTCATTTATCCCTGGCTGCTTTAAAAATTTTCTCTTTATCTTTGGTTTTGGCAAGTTTGATGATAATATGTCTTGGTGATTTTCTTTTGGGATCTATCTTGTATGGGGTTCGATGAGCATCTTGGATAGATATCCTTTCATCTCTCACAATGCCAGGGAAGTTTTCTGCCAACAGGTCTTCAACTATCCTCTCTGTATTTCCTGTTATCCCTCCCTGTTCTGGAACTCCAATCACACTCAAGTTATTCTTCTTCATAGAGTCCCACATGATTCTTAGGGTTTCTTCATTTTTTTTAATTCTTTTATCTGATTTTTTTTCCAGCTAAATATTGGTGCCAATTGCCTTGTCCTCCATCTCCCCAACTCTGCATTCCAATTCCTCAATTCTGCTCCTCAGACTTCGGATTGAGTTAATTCTGTAATTTTATTGTTAATCTTTTGAATTTCTGAATGCTGTCTCTCTATGGGTTCTTGCAGTTTATTAAATTTTTCACTATGTTCTTGAGTAATCTTTTTAATTTCTTCAACTGCTTTATCAGTGTGTTCCTCGGCTTTTTCTGTAGATTGTCTTATTTCTTTTCTGAGGTTATCCCTGATGTCTTGAAACATTCCATATATTAGTTTTTTATATTCTACATCTGGCAATTCCAGAAATGTTTCTTTCTCTGGGAAAGATTTTGATTCTTTGCTTTGGAGGCTTGTAGAAGCAATCATGGCCTGCTTCTTTATGTGATATGATATCGACTGCTGCGTCTGAACCATCTATAAGATATCATAATGATTTACTTTTATGTGCTCACTCAGTCTTAATCTTCTTGTTTTGTTTCAATACACCCAGATGGGCTAGTAGAGTGTGCTGACTTGATTGTTGTAGCCTTTGAATCACTTATGTGCTGTTAGAAGCTGGTTTGATCTGTTACCAGGTATATAAGCCTAAGAGTCCATTCACTATTTTTTAATAGAATCAGCTCAGGTGTCCTGATAGTGGGTCACCTAGTGTGTAGTGTAGGCTTTTATCTATTATCTCAGAGGAGTAGTGGTGATGGTTGTACACACCGGATTCTAGTAGTGGCAGGGGGTCACACTCTGAGGAGAACAGGATGCTGACAGCCTTCCCCCAAGTGTCAGTGAGGTAGGAGTGTCTCTATTCTCCAGAGCTCCCTGGTGGGTGGGCTCTGCAGCTGTACCTTAGGCACCCAGTGCTTGTACCTGTAAAGATTGGTAGGCATCACTATCCTCAGTCCCCTTTAGCTGGTGGCTAGGTGATGTGGATGTAGCCTCAGCCCTCAGTTCCCTGCTGTAGATCAGTGAGGGCTCTGTTTAATAGGTAGAGAGATATCAGACCTCTAAAATTTGCCTTTCCACTGCTCAGCTAAAAGTATTACAGTCACATCTCTATCAGAATTGCCTTTGCGTTATAATAGCCACCTGGTTCCCTGTAGGGGTGAAAGGCAAAGACTGTGGATCTCTTATGCTTGGATGGAACTGGTTCTGTATTGTTATTCCTGTTTAGGAAAGTCAGGAAATGATTTTTCCCAATTGTTAATTGCTGGTTTTCTCAGGCCAGGAGAATGGGTTAGGGAAAAAAAAAAAAAAAAACAGCAGAGCACTTCACTCCCTGGCCCAGGGAATTCCAATGTTAATGAAGCTGGCTGGGGCAGGGAGAGGAGGGGTCAGATAGATAGGAGAGAATAACATGGCAAAATAGACAGAGTTACTTGTCTTGTTTGGTGAGAACTATTTTATCTGAGATTCCAGAAGGGTATGTAGCCTGTCTGCCCTGGCTGGGTCCCCATCGAGATTGCCCCAGAGGGTTAGGGCTGTGTCCCATGCTTGCCTTGTCTCAGGAAGCCACTGTCATTCTCATGGCACTCCAAGGCCCAGCACCAAGGGATCAGGGCTTGGTGTCTGCTTGTGTGCGGACTCTTGGTCCCCTGTCACTCAGGTTGGTTTGTAGCCTGTGTGTGCTGACTGTGTCCCCGTGGTGTTTACCCCTGGGGGTTAGGGCTGCGTCCCAAAATTTCCCAGTCTTGGAAGGCCACTATCAGCCCCACCACACTTAGTCCCAAGCCCAGCACCGAAGTGTCCTGGATGAGACGCTGCACTCCAGGCTCCGAAACCAGTCACTGCTTCCCCGTGGTTTCTCGTTCCCCTGTCAGCTGTGTCAGTGTGCAGCCTGTGTGTGCTGGCTGGGTCCCCATCACGATTGCTCCAGGGGGTTAGGGCTGCACCCTGAGCTTGCCTTGTCTCAGGAAGCCGCGATCAGCCCCACCACCCTGGCACCAAGGAACTGCAAGGGCTCAGGGCCGAGGCGTGACACACTGGCTCTGGAAGTGGTCACTGCTTCAGCGCCAGCTTTTCACTACCCTGTCACTCAGGTCAACTCTGTAGTTCTGAGTTTGATGGTCATGGTTCATTGGTTGTCATGTATGTAATCGATTCACTTATTTTTTTGAGTCTTTGTTGCAAGAGGGATCAGTGGAAGCTTCTGCCTAGTTGGCCATCTTGGTCTCGCCCCTCTATCTGAAACTCTTGAATCACCATCACGGTAACTGTCTGTAGAGTTGCTAGATTTAGCAAATAAAATTTAACTGGACAGGAAGTCAAGTTAACTTTGAACTTCAGGTAAACAACAAATAATTTTTTAGGATGAGCTTGTCTCATGCAATATCTAGGACATAAATATACTAAATATTTATTCATTAGTTATCTGAAATTTAAATTTAACTGGGCATCCTCTATTTAATCTGTCAACCCTAGGGACAGGTGACATCATGGCATCAGCCCATGTACCAGGGCATAGCAACAGAATTAGGATAGACTACCAAGGAAGTCTAGAGAGAGGAGCACAAGAAGGGTCAATGTGAGCTAAAGTCTTTCAGGGAAGTAAATTTAGTGGTAGAATTCCCGCCTTCAATGCCGGAGACCTGGGTTCAGTTCCTGGCCAATGCATCTCAGCCACCACGTCTTTGTCAGTGGAGGCTTCTGTGTTGCTATGATGCTGAACAGATTTCAGCAGAGCTTCCAGACTAAAACAGATTAGGAAGAAAGGCCTGGTGATCTACTTCCAAAAATCAGCCAGTGAAAACCCTGTGGATCATAGCAGTCTGATCTGCATCTGGTCCTGGGGGATGACACAGGACCAGGTAGCATTTTATTATGTTTTAAATGGGGTCACCGTGAATCACGGGATGACTTGGTAGAAGTGAAACAACAATAGTGTTGTCAAAATGTGAGAGATATATTTGTAACTCTTTATTTTTATATTTTATTTATCATCACTACAAATATTTAGTCAAGAAAGCAAGGACAGACTTTCAAGTGGGAGACCCCATGAACTGAACATCAGTGGAATATATAACTGGAAGAGTGGCAGATTGAGAATAAGGGAAGAGAGCTTTGAATGATTGCTAGGAAATGCATGGAGTATCCTCATTTGTTGATTTGTTGCCTTTGGTGACCAACAAGTGGAGCAAAGAAGATACAGCTGTATACAAGACAGATGAGCACCTCCTTGGATTGGAAACAGCAGAAACACGAAGTGGCGAGAAGAGCTGAGACCATGGGTCTGACTGCCCTGAATTTAGGAACAGGCAGAGACAGCCTGGAACCAATGCCTGTGGATAACAGGGGCCCAGCAGAGTCAAGGGAAAGAGCCAGCTCAATGCTGAAAACCAAGGCTAGTGTAAGTCCCCATCCTACTCCATGAATGGAAGCCAAAAAGAACAAAACACTGCCCAGGGAGCCTTTTAGAAGGCAGGAAGCAGACTTAAACTCAAAGTACTGTGAATCAATCTGTGATATGGCCAGTATTCATGCTGAATAAAAGCTTGGCGAGCGCTGCTATGCTATGCTGTGGACAAGAAAAACATTTAATAAAAATGGAAAATACGGTCCCCATCTATAACAGCTCTTCAGAGTACTGCCTTGTTTGGTTGGTGGGAAAGCTTTGTAGAAAAGCATGAAAGTCATTGTCAAATGCTTTTTCAATGGTGTTTTTTTGTACTCATATATGCTCCTTTCCCTGTATACTTATGGGTTGCTTTTGTCAAATAAAACTTAAGTGTGTGCACCTATATTTCATTCAATATATCGTAGTAATTAATCCCCACCATCAAGGAGAACTAATTTTCTGATCTAGATAGACTATGAGTAGCTTTCTTTTTAGAGTAAAATAAGATGTTCATCCTAAGAACCTATACTTTGCTTTTTGAAATGTTTAATCTTAATTACAACACTAACTGCAGACTGATTAATGGTTACATGAGTCTGACTCACAGCTATGCTCGCTAAAGGCCAACATCAGAAAGTCTAATTGCCTTTTATTCATTCTAGAGTAGACAATTGGGATCTTTTAGGAGTTTATCAGTCCCTAGATCTTTCCTCAAAATTAATAAATTGCCTTTCTCAAGAAGATATTGTTCTTGAGTATCCAAAGGGAAAAACTGACATTTACTATTTCCCCACGGCCAGAATCTGCTCTGTGAGTTGCAATTGATAAATCAGTTAAGTCTTAGTTTTTCTTTCCCTCCTGTTATTTCTGTCTCCTCTTATATTGAAATTAGAGGAACTTTTGTGTATTTTCTTTCCTGGCTCAAAAATTCACAGGTGCATTGCCCAGCCACATTTGTTTTGACCACTTTTATTTGCAATTGTTGATAAGATACTTTAGAAGAAATTTCACACAATCATTCCCAAATATAGTACACGAATATCTTATTTTTTGCATAATGAATAAAAATAGTATCGCCCAGGATCTATGATAAGAAAGGCTGTGAAGTCATATATAAAAAATTCATTGAGCTCACCAAACTGATTTCATATGTGCTGTTTTCTGTCAGTTTTAAAACTTACAGACATTACCAATCCATGCAAAATCACTAAATTTTTAGAAAAATGCACACATTCACTCATTCCTCTGTGTGTGTGTATGTCTTTGTGTATGTGTGTGTGTGTGTTTTGAGTAGACATTTAGCAAAGCATTGAAAGTAATATAAAAGCAACACAGGATATAGTCTTTTACCACAGAAATTTTAATTGGTCAGACAACTTATAAACATAGCAGCATAATTCCCTGGTGGTGCAAGTGCTTATGTGTCATAAAGGAATGACCATTTTGAGCTGGGATGGTCAGGGGAGGCTTTGAGGAATTGCTGCGAGAGGAGAACCCACACAGCTACATAGTGTTTGGATACACAGAGGCGAAGGGGAGCTGAAGGTCATAGTTAGAAAACTGTGTGTCTCGTTCAGGGAAGAGTGAGATGTCTGACCTAGCTAAAGTAAAATATCTACAATGGGAAACACTGAAGATAAAATTACACTACCAGAGCAAAATACATTGTACAAGATCTTTAAAAGGGCACTTTCCTGGAAACAAAAATCTGGAGATCCATTGAAGTCCATTGGTTTTGAGCAGTGAATAAGTGTAAAATCTGTGGTTTAAAAAGATGTATTTAAAGGAATATTTATTAGTATGTTTCCAGGAATATTAATTTATGGGGCTACTCCAAGAGTCTCCTTGATCAAATAAGTGTGGGAAGCACTGAGTTTTCTTTTCTTTCCTTTTTTTTTTTTTTTTTTACTGCAGGTCTACTTTAATACTTTAATAGACACCCTGACTCTCCAAGAAGGAAATACAGCATTTGACAAAACTATCCGGCCAGAGAACCCTTTACAAAAAAAGAGTGCATAGATCAAGTATTCCATGATATTGGTATCAAGTCTACAATCTGAGATAAAAAGAAATGTACTTAATAACTCAATTTAATTTCTATTTTGATCCCCTATTCCCTGACGGGAATTCTGGATTTCTCTATTTTCCCCATGAATATGTTTATGTTCTGTGGTCTTAAAGTGCCAAGAATTTAGGGTTGTGGAGGATAAGTGTTATGGATTGAAATGTGTCCCTCAAAAATGTGTCGTAAATCCTAACCCCTGTGCGTGTGGTTATAATCCCATTTGGGAATGGATTTTCTTTGTTATGTCAATGAGGAGATATTCGTATCGGGTATGTATTTTAAATAAATTTCTTTTGAAATACAAAAGAGCAGAGTAAGCAAGGAAGCAGAGATGGGGGTAGATGCTACACCACATGAAGGTCACCAAGGAACCAAGGAACAGGAACTGAGAAGAGACAAGCATCTTTCCTCAGAGCCAACAAAGAAAGTCTTCCCCTAAAGCCAGTGCCCTGAATTTGAACTTCTAGACTCCTAAAATTGTGAGAAAATAAATTTGTTTGTTAAAGCCACCCACTTGCGGTTTTTCTGTTACAGCAGCAAAAGATAACTAGGACAGTCAGGTAACGTGATCATCCGTGATATCTATTTATAGTGGCATCTGCTGAGATGTTTTAATTGCCATTTGGTCCTGGGGAATTGATCTGTACAACTGGTGCTGAGACATGTCTCATTTAAATCCAGTGGCTCCCTTTGCTACTTCCATACTATTCATGGGTTGATGGGAATAATTTTCCTGATTGCTCCCATGGCAAAGTACAAGAATGTTCAGGGCTTCATTTTCTTAAACACATCATTTAGCTATTCATTGAGGGCTTCCTACTTCCTTTGGTTTCTACCCAGAAAATGGAGCATATGTACTATATAAACTTAATGACCTTGGGCTTTTCCCATGGAATAGGCTAAATGGCCCCTCTCTCTAAGGGCATCAGAAATACGGAAGCTTATACCGCTTCTCCTTTGACTTTCTGCCTAGGAAATGCTAGTTGGGGAATAATGAGGAAGAAGCCTTGCTCTTAATCATGAGGTCTCCCCCCAAATCTTAATTCTATACCACGAACCCTTTTTTTTCCCTAGGGGACTGAATTTTTAAAACTCATAAGCTACAAAGAACTTCCTTTTCCTCATATTTCTGTCTCTTCCCTGAGGCAATGCCCTAGCTGTCTGGAAAGAAGGATGGAGGAAAGGACTATCTGAGAAAAAAGTTAGTTACTGTTTCAAAAGTATTTCCCACCACAATTGAAATACCCTCTGGGAAATTGATTTAAAGAACGAAGGGTTAAAAGCTGATGAACAAGATGAGTGTTGTAGTGGGGCTGTCTTGAGTTTTGATTATCATCTGTGGTGGATTATAGTAACAAACCAAAAAATCCGTTGCTGTTGAGTCATTTCTGACTTATAGTGACCCCAAAGGACAGAGTAGAACTGCCCTGTAGGGTTTCCAAGCCTGTAATCTTTATGCAAGCAGACTGCCACATCTTCTCCCTGTGGAGTGGCTGGTGGGTTTGAACCACAGACCTTTCAATTAGCCACCGAGTTCTCAACTGTACCACTAGGGCTCCTCAGGTTACAGCAATAGTCCTCAATAAATGAGTGGCCCCTTGTTCATAACTCATTGTGTTTGTAGATGCTTCTGCAGTCCCCTCCTATGCTGATTCTAGGACTTGCTTTGACCAAGGCAACATTAACAAACATGAAACAGGCAGAGGTTTGAAAAGTGTTTACCTCCCTTGCTAGTGGGAACAATTCTTTTACCATATTAAGAAGCCTAGGTAGGGTAGCTCATTGGAGACATGTGGACAAACTGTGGACCAGCATCAATCAATGGACACAAAAACTAGCCCTAGTCAAGCTTTCAGCTCACTGTAGGTGCTTGAGAGTTGCCAGGTGAGAACAGAACTGCTGAGCTGAGCTTAGACCAAAGTGCTTATAACAGGAACATGACACAAGTAAAATGGTGGTCTGAGCCACTAAATTTTGGAGTTGCTTTTATTGCAAGGATACATAAATTATGATGAATCTATAATAATATCTAAATAACAATAATATCTAAATAATATAAATACCAATATAGTAGGAATGGAAAGATGGAATAGAGATTTTGTAGAAAGATTTTTCTCGAATATGAGTATGTGGGATCAAGGAAAAGAAAGCTCAAAGATACCTATGAAGAGATACAGAGCTCATTTTTCATTCAGTGTTCCAATTAAAAACAAATGATGTAAAGATACCATAGTTTAGGATGATTTCTGTTCACTTTTCTAGGGCTTCAAACTGGTTTGAAACAGTTCAGTTATAGTGATGGAGACAAGGCAGGGCTTTGAAACGATTTGATAGGCGTCAGTCATGGACAACAGAAACAAGGAAAGCTTATGGTTGCACAGCAATCAGATCTTGCTGTGGGATTTTGTCCTGAGTAGGAAACAGGTGACAATGCCCCCCTCAAAGATGGCTGTTGATGGCACTGCTTTGAATGTGTGTTGTTCTCCACAGTCCTGCCAATAATCCAATCTCCTGCATCAGGAAACTCTCACATCAGGAAACCAGGAGCCTGGATTCCTGGCAGGACTGTGGAGAGTGACACACATTCAAAGCAGCGCCACAGGCTGCCATTTTTGAGCGGGGCACCGCTGCCTGTTTCCTACTAGGGTCAAAACCTCATGGGCAAGAGATTTGGTTGTGGTGCAACACAGAGGGCTTTCCTTGTTTCCGTGTCCCTGACTGAAGCATTTCAAATCAGTTCGAATTCCTGGTTCATTCCTGTGCCAAGAAATTTGCTTATTTCTGGACAGCATCTCAGGATTTAATCCAAATTCAGCAAAGCCCTGTAAACATTTTGGAAAACACAACAGCTCTCAGTGGTGTCTTATAGATAGGAGTGATACGGAAGAGTCCAATATGATTATGGATGTTCTAATCTTCAGGGACTCAGAAAATGGTGACAGGTAGTTGGTCCACGTCAGAAAGGGCCTGGGCAGAATCCCGCAGTTGTCTATTTCTGTAAATCAGTATGTTATTGGCTTGGATTCAAGAGGCTGCTCCATTGTTATTTCTGAATGAAAAACAAAAAGCCATCTTGGCATAAACACATTCTCAGATACTGGACTCATCTCAGTTCCTGATAAAATGGATTTTCTTAAAGATTTCCTCAAAGCACTGAGATAAATATCATACAGCCAAGAAATAGCAAAAACATGAACGGACACATGATACATGATACAGGTTCTGAATCTAAATTCCGCCTTGTAAAATGGGCTGTTGGCAGTTAGCTATGATGTCCAGGTGTTATTGAGACAATTCTGACTCACGGTGACCCCATGTGTTGCAGAACAGAACTGTGCTCCATAGGATTTTCATGACGGTGACCTTTTGGAAGGAGATCACCAGGCCTTTCTTCCAAGGCAACTCTGAGCAGGTTTGAACTGCCAACTTTTCAGTTGGTAGCAGGGCGCTTAATTGTTTGCACCACCCAGGGACTTCTTAGTATGATTAGCTAGGCTAAAATAATACTAACTACTGACTCTGGCCTCAGAGAAATCTCTACTAGCCCACTGTTGTCTTTTTTACAAATTTACTTGACATCATTATCTTATTTAATCCTCACAAATATCCTAAGATTTAGATACCATTTTTATCTGAATTTTAGAGGTTAAGAATTTGAGGCTGAGATGGAAAAACTGGCCACGGATGACAGAACTGCTAACAGTGGGGCAGGGGTTCACACTCTGGAAAGGCTGTTTGACATCAAGTCCTTTTTTCTCAATGATGCTGGTTCTTTTCAAACTGTTTCAAAGAGCACTGGATCCCTGAGGTACCTCAGGGACACGGAGCAAGAAAAGGGGGAGAAATAAAATAGGCAGTGCTCTTGGCCCCTCACTTTGGTTTCAACCAGAGCGCATCTGTTAGATATATCAGGGTTCCATTTAAAGTTTTGTTTGAAAAAGTCTCCAAACCACTGTATCCTACCATGCTCTGTCCTGATGCTGTTACAAGCTGCACTAGCAACTTCTTGACATCGTGGACTTGGTCTTTTCTCTGATCTCACAACAGCGTGCTATCTCCCCCTATCCATGAGCCACCCTTCTGAAGAAGCAGTGAGAAGACCCCGAGGCCCAGCTTCATTGTCCTGGGTCGTGCTGTGGGCTCCAGGGCAGTTGCTGTCTCGGCGTTACCCATGACTCCTACCAGGCTCACTCTTTCTTAGAAAAGCCATTAAATTATTCACAGTACCTGAAGCCTTCTCTGAACAATCACAACTCATTGTTGTGATCATTGAGCTTTCCTCCAAGAGGGAAGTGATGTCTTTTCCAAATATGTTCAAGCAATTTTTGATAGCAAATTGTACAAGAGAAATCTGGAACACAGAATGGCAAAAATATTTTTTTTTCCATAGGACAAAGTAATAAATCACATTTCATATGTACGTCCTCAATCAAACAAAAATGTGAAAGAATTCTGAGAAAAATTCAGCATTGATATGAAAACATATAAACTAGTTTTCTCTAAGAAACTGCAATACTTTCAAGAGTAGTTTGGGCAAAGACTTTAAAATACCCATAAGCAGTGAAATAAATATGAAACTTGTGTCCTTGGCTTAATGGCTAATATTTTATATCGATGGCTACACAGTTAACATTCAGATAATTTTTAAATTACCCACATAAGGTGTTGGAGGTGAAGATGTTATTCAATTTATAAAGAATCCAATACATGAAAACTCATGAAATTCACTTCTTAAGTGAAGAAGTATCTTAAACATGAGAAGTGGAATTTCTCTGTGGGCTGACTGTGAAGGAATGAGGCAGCTGGGGAGAAAATCTGTCTGTCTGTCGAACTGCTGTCCTTCCCCAACCATTGTCTTGCCTTAGGCTTGCTCTGTGGGGGTGCTAGGGGGAACACTGTGATCTCATGAGGCACCCTGAGGCTCCCTTAGGATGTTCTGGAATCTTTTACTAGTTTCTTCACTCTGGTAGCCAAGTATTTCTCTAAGCAGGCCAGTGTTGGCAGAAGCCCAATGTACGTGGAACCAAGGGTGCTCATATTGCCCAGCCCCCTGGGATGTGCAAGGGCACAACTGCAGCAATGTCTAGACGAGCTGGGTGCTGTCAGCACTGCCGCTGCTCAGATGAGGAGGCTGGCTTGGAAACTCTGCCCAGCAATGTTAAGGTTTAGAGTTGAAGCTTGGCTTAACTAACTCCAAAGCCCAGGTTTTTCTATCATATCACTCTACTTTTTTATCTACGGTTTGGTCGGAGGCCTGGTGGCACAGTGGTTAAGAGCTCACTGCTAACCAAAAGGTCACAACTTCAAATTCACCAGCCACTCCTTGGAAACCCTATGGGGCAGTTCTACTCTGTCCTATAGGGTTGCTATAAGTCGGAATCCGCTTGATGGCAATGGGTTTTGGTTTATGGTTCAGTCAGTCTAGTATTTAGTCTCCTGAACGGGAAAGAAGAAGTGACTCAGCTGCTCTCAATTTCCCACTTAACGACCCACCTTCCCATACCCCACCATGATAAGACAAATGACTCTGCCATCCCAGAAGAGTAGGATTAAAGTGAACACTTTTAAAAAATGGTCCTTTAGATAACAACCTGATTTTCAAGTTGGAAGTGAGGACTCAGGCCCCAAAGGCATAAAAAGGAGAAATAGGATTACCTTTTTTGTCAATTCATTTTCCAGTCCTGGGCTGCAGGAAGTAGAAGACTAAAGAATGCTTGGGGGGATACAGACTGATAAGTTATATGCTGTCATCTGATTGGATGCAGAATATTGTTCAATGTTGTGTAACGCCCCAAAAAGGTATCGCAGGAGAACAATATTGGCTCTTGGTGGTTGGTCTAAAAGCCTTGAAATACAGGAAAACATACTCTTAAAACAAGTCATTTCATTTAAGAACTTGTAAATAAGGAGAGAGACTTTTTTTTGTCCACCATGTCCACAACCCAATGAAAAATGTAAAAGAAGGTAAAATTCTGTCTCATAAAAACTGCTGCATGGAATATTTCACAGAAACCACTACCATGTGTTTAACTTAAAAAAAAAAAAAAAAACCTGTTGCTGTCGAGTCTATTCCAGCTGATATCAACCCTATAAGATAGAGCAGAACTGCCTCAACATTTCCAAGGAGTGCCTGGTGGATTCGAACTGCCGACCCTTTGGTTAACAGCTATAGCACTCAGCCACTATGCCACAGGGTTTCCACGTTTCACTTGGGCTAACCTTATTAATGTAGAATGTGATATAAATTTATTAAAAACCACATAACATTCCAGAATGTTCTCAATTAAAACTCACAAAAGTTACTGGTGAAATTAAACAGCAATTACATTGAAAATACTCCCTTTATTTCCAAGGTAACAATGAAAAAAAATGCTCTCTGAGAGTGAGAGTTCAAATCTAATCTACTAAGACATATAAGTACATTCCGAGATCTTATGCTCTGCTCAGCAGCATCCAAGGTCAATTTTATTCCAAATCAATCTCAATGGCACCACTTTCTCATACAAGTTTATAATAGTATAATTTTCAATGTTCTAATATTTGTGATTGATATGGGTTTTTTTTTTTTAATCGTGCATTGAAACTGATTCTCAGTTCATATTCAGAGTTTTAATTTTTTGTTTTTTCACAACAAGATGCTGAAACTTGGAGAAAATATGATCATCAGAAATGACACCAGCAACAGGGAGCCCAACTCTCAGTATTACAGACTGATGATGCACCCTTAACACAGTGTTAAATACACAGGTTTTATACTAGAAGAAGCAACAAGCTATGGGATGTGATACTTGATGTACCCGAACGGTCTCCTCTGAAGTGTAATAGGAGTGCAGTTGGTAACACGCACAACAGAGAGCTACAGGACTTGGTGCTCACTGTACTCAAACGGTCTTCTCTAAACTATAATGGGGACAGAGGTGGTATTTTGTTCCATAGCCTTGTTTTCTGGTGTCTTTCACAGCTGTTCCTTAGTCTCTAACTCTTCAATGCAAATACAATGTTCTGTTGCTAAAAAGGGGTTTACCAATAGTATTGTGAAGGTGATAATTCGTACATTTGGGAGTCGCTAAAAAAGATTTGTGTTCAACAGACATATATAAATAGTAGATACTCTTGGAATTCTCAGGTTTTTCACAGAAGGAAAGCTTAGGAAATTGAATTACTGGATACTTTTTTCCTATTCTGCTATGTTGTACATAACATTCATGATGAGTCCTGCCAGAAATTTCTACTTGCATGGGCATAGACCTGGAATTCTTTGTGATCATGTCTTGACTTTGCAATTTGAGCTTCTGTTTTCTCTGGGTCTTAAAAAAAAAAGAGTTAATTATCACTCCACCATGTTCCCCCAGTACCTGTGAGTGTCCCTTTTAGAGCACTGATGACACTTCAGTTTATCTACTTCTTTCCTCCACCAGCTTCTGAGTTTCTTGAGGTGAGGGATTACGTCCTTCACCTCTGTGTGTCTAGAGACTAGCAGAGTTGCAGGCGTGAACCCATACAGAAATGCTTCATTAAATTTAACTCCTGAGCATGATGAGACTTTCTGGTTAGTTATATATTTGAGAAATTTAAATAACAACACTGTAAGAGTTGGCCTCTACCACCTCTCTTGGACTAACGGATTTCACCTCCTATTAATTTCAAATATTCAGAAGGTGGACAATGGTCAAGGATCCCCTATTAGTAAGGTTAGGAGAAAAACAGTAATTTGATGACACCAGTAAGGTAGACAACTATTTTTAAAATGGCCTCCACGGGTGTGACCACACGAAACCCTTTCGTCCTTATTTAGTAGGCAAAGCTGTACAATAGAAGCTATTTTTTTTCTGAGAGTGTGTTGGTTATATTTCTGAGGCATGGACAGAGTTGGGTAATGACTGCATCATTACCTCTGGATTCCAGCTATTTTCTCCTCTTCATTCCCTTCATCAATAACAGCAAGCCATTGACCATACAAATCACATAAAAACACATTTTCTTGGAGATTTCTAAAAAAATCCTAAAATAGATGAAAAATAATATTATTCTTAGGGCAAACATGTATTAGACAAATGATAGAAATCACATTTAGTTGAAAAATTCAGTTTGGTCCCCACTTCCTTCACAGCCACCCACACTGTGACACCCACAGAGCTCGGCTCCACCTCTTTGCTGACTTGCACACCCATAAGCAGGTGCTTGGATTTTCTCCAACCAAAACTAGTGGCATCAAAGCAGAGTCTGGGCTGTGATGGGAATAAAGGTAAAGCCCCTTTCTATCTTCTGAAATCTTCTTATGTACAGTTTAGCCAACTGGTCCAAACTACAAGGCCTGGTGATAAACACCCTAAAACCTATTATTCTCTTTAAAAGAGATACACATACACATTTTGATTATGCATTTTAGCCATGGTATTCTTAATTCCTGGCCAAGAAAAGTTCTGAAACAAATAGCACACACACACACATAAAAACAGGAGTAGGTCTTCTTACTTGAGGTTGTGTGCTTCTTGGGAAAAACCTCCTCTCATAAAATCTTCATTTTTCATCTCTTTAAGGGTTTTTGTTGTTTCTGTGCACCCCTGAGTGGATTCTGACTCATCATAATGACCCCATGTGACAGAGGAGAACTGCCTCATAGGGTTTCCTAGGCTGTAATCTTTATGGGAGCAGATCGCCGGGTCTTCTCTCCTGAGGAGCAGCTGATGGGTTCAAACTGCTGACCTTTCTGTTAGCAGCCGAGCGCTTAATCATTGCACCACCAGGGCTCCTTACCTAAATTTGAAAGGTAGGATATCACATTTTCTGGAGTTTCAGTTTCTTTGAGAAGTAAAATGTTCCAAAACAGAAAGAAATAATCAAAATTTAGAGACAGCAAAACTTCAGGCCTCTGAGAACCAGAGCTACAGGCATGCACAGGCCAGCTTCCTAAGTGCTGACCTGGAATATCTGTTTTAACATCATACAGTTGGGCCTATTAAAATTTATTAAGCTTAATTTCAGAGTGATAAAGAGGGCAAAATGTCACATCATCTTGCTAGCTTCAAAGTGACATCTTTCTGCCAGTGGTCTCACTAAATAAATAGCTCAAACACGCCCCCAACATGCCCCCCAAGAAAAAAAAAAAACCTTTGTCTTTGAGTCCATTCTGACCCACAGTGACTCTATAGGACAGAGTAGAACTGCACCATAGGGTTTCCAAGAAGCAGCTGGTGGATTCAAACTGCCAACATTTTTGGTTCGCAGTCATAGCATGCCTTAGCTCTTAACCACTGCGCCACATAGACCTCTATTAATAGCAGCTACTACAGGAAATGCCTCAGGGCAACTATCATGATCACAATCTGGAAATCATTCACTCTTTCTTATATTTACTGAGGTCCTGTGTGTGTCAGGCTCTGTTTTATGTTCTGAGGACTTAGCTGTGAAGGAAACGGACAAAGTCAGTTTCCCAAGTCCCTCCCACCCTCCACTCATTAGAGCAATGGTGACCTTGCTTCCTCTGCATCCTTCCAACAGGGCACTGCCTGAACAGAAGCATGCCCCTTCTTCCATTACCAGTGCCCTGTAAGGATTCCAAGGAGACCAAACACCGAGCTCACAAAATAATAGGGGGCGGGGCCAAGATGGCGGACTAAGTAGACGCTACCTCGGATCCCTCTTGCAACAAAGACTCGGAAAAACAAGTGAATCAATCACATACATAACAATCTACGAACCCTGAACAACAAACACAGATTTAGAGACGCAAAACGAACAAATATGGGGAAGCAGCGATTGCTTTCGGAGCCTGGAGCCAGCGTCCCAGTCAGGTAACCTTTGGCGCCCGATTTAGGGCAGGGCCCAGGGGAGCTGACGGTGCAAACAAGGGGTGCAACCCTGCCCCCCTGAACTCACCCCGGGAGGGGGCCCAGCCGTCTGCGTTGGCGGCGTGGTGACGCAGCCGGTGGGAGAAGTCCCCGGGAGGAAGTGACTGGTCTTGGAGCTGGGAGAGCAGCGTCCCAGCCAGGGAATCTTGCCACCGGGCTTTTGACGGGGTGCTGTCACGGCACAAGCACAGAAAGCTGCTCTACTCCCCTGAACTAACCCCGGGAGGGGGCCCAGCCGGTCGGCGAGAGTGGCGCAACGACGCGGCGGGCTGAATGAGAAGTCCCCGGGAGGCAGCGACTGATTCTGGAGCCGAGAGGGCAACGTCCCAGCCGGGGAATCTTGCCGCCGGGCATTTGACTGGGCGCTGTCGCGACGCAAGCACAGACAGCTGCCCCACTCCCCTGAACTAACCCCAGAAGGGGGTCCAGCCAGTTCGCGGAGGCGGCGCGGCGACGCGGCTGGTGGGACGAGGAGTCCCTGGGAGGCAGCGACTGATTTTGGAGTCGGGGGAGTGCCGTCCCAGTGGGGGAGCCTTGACATTGGGCGTGGGGCTGGCAGCGGAGGATCTGACCGCGGCTTCAGTGGGCCAGATCCCCGGGGGCAATCTCCACACATCCAGCACACATAGGCGACACGCCCCTCGGGAATCTCAGATAAAATAGTCATTCCAAGCAAGACAAGCAACTCTGGCTATATTCTGAGGTGCTATTCTCCAATCTCTCTGATCCCTCCCCCACCCTCCCCAGGCAGCTTCATTAACATTGGAATTTCCTGAGCCAGAGGGAGAACGGCTCCAGCTCCACAACGGCTTTGCTTTTCCCTCCTATTTTTTTTTTCTTTTGGTCTTTTCCTAACACACTCATCCGGCCTGAGAGAAGGAAATACAAAAAACCCAGGGACCAAAAATCCACCCCTAATTGGACTAAAAACACAGAACCAGCTACAGCCAAGCATATATGATCCAAATCTCAGACTTTCATCCTTACAGGGAACAAGGTGGCGGTTATAATCCAAAGGCAGTTCTGGTAGGGATCTGACAGCAATTTTTTTTTTTAGCGGATTTTCTGGAAAAACTAGTTTCCCAGTGATGGCTCGGAGACAGCAGTCCATATCAAACCACATAAAGAAGCAGACGATGACAGCTTCTACAACCCCCCAAACAAAAGAATCAAAATCTTTCCCAAAGGAAGATACAATTCTGGAATTATCAGATACAGAATATAAAAAACTAATTTACAGAATGCTTCAAGACATCAAAAAGGAAATAAGGCAAACTGCAGAAAAAGCCAAGGAACACACTGATAAAACAGTAGAAGAACTCAAAAAGATTATTCAAGAACATAGTGGAAAAATTAATAAGTTGCAAGAATCCATAGAGAGATAGCATGTAGAAATCCAAAAGATTAACAATAAAATTACAGAATTAGGCAACGCAACAGGAAGTCAGAGGAGCAGACTCGAGCAATTAGAATGCAGACTGGGACATCTGGAGGACCAGGGAATTAACACCAACATAGCTGAAAAAAAATCAGATAAAAGAATTAAAAAAAATGAAGAAACCCTAAGAATCATGTGGGACTCTATCAAGAAGGATAACTTGTGTGTGATTGGAGTCCCAGAACAGGGAGGGAGGACAGAAAACACAGAGAAAATAGTTGAAGATCTCCTGACAGAAAACTTCCCTGACATCATGAAAGACGAAAGGATATCTATCCAAGATGCTCATCGAACCCCATTTAAGATTGATCCAAAAAGAAAAACACCAAGACATATTATCATCAAACTCGCCAAAAGCAAAGATAAAGAGAAAATTTTAAAAGCAGCCAGGGAGAAAAGAAAGGTTTCCTTCAAGGGAGAATCAATAAGAATAAGTTCAGACTACTCAGCAGAAACCATGCAGGCAAGAAGGGAATGGGACGACATATACAGAGCACTGAAGGAGAAAAACTGCCAGCCAAGGATCATATATCCAGCAAAACTCTCTCTGAAATATGAAGGCGAAATTAAGATATTTACAGACAAACACAAGTTTAGAGAATTTGCAAAAACCAAACCAAAGCTACAAGAAATACTAAAGGATATTGTTTGGTCAGATGACAATAATATCAGATATCAGCACAACACAAGGTCACAAAACAGAACATCCTGATATCAACTCAAATAGGGAAATCACAAAAACGAATTAAGATTAATTAAAAAAAAAAAAGCTCATAACAGGGAATCACTGAAATCAATATGTAAAAGATCACAATAATCAAAAAGAGGGATTAAATATAGGTGGCATAGAAATGCCATATGGAGAGTGATACAAGGCGACATAGAACAATACAAGTTAGGTTTTTACTTAGAAAAATAGGGGTAAATAATAAGGTAACCACAAAGAGGTGTAACAACTCCATAACAAGATAAAAGCCAAGAAAAACGTAACGACTCAACAAACATAAAGTCAAACACTACGAAAATGAGGATCTCACAATTTACTAACAAAAACGTCTCAGCACAAAAAAGTATGTGGAAAAATGAAATTGTCAACAACACACATAAAAAGGCATCAAAATGACAACACTAAACACTTATTTATCTATAATTACGCTGAATGTAAATGGACTAAATGCACCAATAAAGAGACAGAGAGTCTCAGACTGGATAAAGAAACACGATCCGTCTATATGCTGCCTACAAGAGACACACCTTAGACTTACAGACACAAACAAACTAAAACTCAAAGGATGGAAAAAAATATATCAAGCAAAAAAGAAGACGAGTAGCAATATTAATTTCTGACAAAATAGACTTTAAACTTAAATCCACCACAAAGGAGAAAGAAGGACACTACATAATGATAAAAGGGACAATTGATCAGGAAGACATAACCATATTAAATATTTATGCACCCAATGACAGGGCTGCAAGATACATAAATTTTAACAGAACTGAAAAGTGAGATAGACAACTCCACAATTATAGTAGGAGACTTCAACACACCACTTTCGGTGAAGGACAGGACATCCAGTAAGAAGCTCAATAGAGACACAGAAGACCTAATTACAACAATCAACCAACTTGACCTCATTGACTTATACAGAACCCTCCACCCAACTGCTGCAAAGTATACTTTTTTTTCTAGCGCACATGGAACATTCTCTAGAATAGACCACATATTAGGTCATAAAACAAACCTTTGCAGAATCCAAAACATCGAAATATTACAAAGCATCTTCTCAGACCACAAGGCAATAAAACTAGAAATCAATAACAGAAAAACTAGGGAAAAGAAATCAAATACTTGGAAACTGAACAATACCTTCCTGAAAAAAGACTGAGTTATAGAAGACATCAAGGAGGGAATAAGGAAATTCATAGAATGCAACGGGAATGAAAATACTTCATATCAAAACCTCTGGGACACAGCAAAAGCAGTGCTCAGAGGCCAATTTATATCGATAAATGCACATATACAAAAAGAAGAAAGAAACAAAATCAGAGAACTGTCCCTACAACTTGAACAAATAGAAAGTGAGCAACAAAAGAATCCATCAGACACCAGAAGAAAACAAATAATAAAAATTAGAGCTGAACTAAATGAATTAGAGAACAGAAAAACAATTGAAAGAATTAAGAAAGCCAAAAGCTGGTTCTTTGAAAAAATTAACAAAATTGATAAACCATTGGCTAGACTGACTAAAGAAATACAGGAAAGGAAACAAATAACCTGAATAAGAAACGAGAAGGACCACATCACAACAGACCCAACTGAAATTAAAAGAATCATATCAGATTATTACGAAAAATTGTACTCTAACAAATTTGCAAACCTAGAAGAAATGGATGAATTCCTGGAAAAACACTACCTACCTAAACTAACACATTCAGAAGTAGAACAACTAAATAGACCCATAACAAAAAAAGAGATTGAAAAGGTAATCAAAAAACTCCCAACAAAAAAAAGCCCTGGTCCGGACGGCTTCACTGCAGAGTTCTACCAAACTTTCAGAGAAGAGTTAACACCACTACTACTAAAGGTATTTCAAAGCATAGAAAAAGACGGAATACTACCCAACTCATTCTAGGAAGCCACCATATCCCTGATACCAAAACCAGGTAAAGACATTACAAAAAAAGAAAACTACAGACCTATATCCCTCATGAACATAGATGCAAAAATCCTCAACAAAATTCTAGCCAATAGAATTCAACAACATATCAAAAAAATAATTCACCATGATCAAGTGGGATTTATACCAGGTATGCAAGACTGGTTTAATATCAGAAAAACCATTAATGTAATCCACCACATAAATAAAACAAAAGACAAAAACCACATGATCTTATCAATTGATGCAGAAAAGGCATTTGACAAAGTCCAACACCCATTTATGATAAAAACTCTCAGCAAAATAGGAATTGAAGGAAAATTCCTCAACATAATAAAGGGCATCTATGCAAAGCCAACAGCCAACATCACTCTAAATGGAGAGAACCTGAAAGCATTTCCCTTGAGAACGGGAACCAGACAAGGATGCCCTTTATCACTGCTCTTATTCAACATCGTGCTAGAAGTCCTAGCCAGGGCAATTAGGCTAGACAAGGAAATAAAAGGCAACCGGATTGGCAAGGAGGAAGTAAAATTATCTCTATTTGCAGATGACATGATCTTATACACAGAAAACCCTAAGGAATCCTCCAGAAAACTACTGAAACTAATAGAAGAGTTTGGCAGAGTCTCAGGTTATAAGATAAACATACAAAAATCACTTGGATTCCTCTACATCAACAAAAAGAACATCGAAGAGGAAATCACCAAATCAATACCATTCACAGTAGCCCCCAAGAAGATAAAATACTTAGAAATAAATCTTACCAAGGATGTAAAAGACCTATACAAAGAAAACTACAAAGCTCTACTACAAGAAATTCAAGAGGACTTACTTAGGTGGAAAAACATACCTTGCTCATGGATAGGAAGACTTAACATAGTAAAAATGTCTACTCTACCAAAAGCCATCTATACATACAATGCACTTCCGATCCAAGTTCCAATGTCATTTTTTAAGGTGATAGAGAAACAAATCACCAATTTCATATGGAAGGGAAAGAAGCCTTGGATAAGCAAAGCATTACTGAAAAAGAAGAAGAAACTGGGAGGCCTCACTCTACCTGATTTCAGAAGCTATTATACAGCCACAGTAGTTAAAACAGCCTGGTACTGGTACAACAACAGGCACATAGACCAATGGAACAGAATTGAGAACCCAGATATAAATCCATCCACGTAGGAGCAGCTGATATTTGACAAAGGGCCAGTGTCAGTTAATTGGGGAAAAGATAGTCTTTTTAACAAATGGTGCTGGCATAACTGGATATCCATTTGCAAAAAAATGAAACAGGACCCATACCTCACACCATGCACAAAAACTAACTCCAAGTGGATCAAAGACCTAAGCATAAAGACTAAAACGATAAAGATCATGGAAGAAAAAATAGGGACAACCCTAGGAGCCCTAATACAAGGCATAAACAGAATACAAAACATTACTAACAATGACAAAGAGAAACCCGATAACTGGGAGCTCCTAAAAATCAAACACCTATGCTCATCTAAAGACTTCACCAAAAGAGTAAAAAGACCACCTACAGACTGGGAAAGAATTTTCAGCTATGACATCTCCGACCAGCACCTGATCTCTAAAATCTACATGATTCTGTCAAAACTCAACCACAAAAAGACAAACGAACCAATCAAGAAGTGGGCAAAGGATATGAACACACACTTCACTAAAGAAGATATTCAGGCGGCTAACAGATACATGAGAAAATGCTCTCGATCATTAGCCATTAGAGAAATGCAGATTAAAACTACGATGAGATTCCATCTCACTCCAACAAGGCTGGCATTAATCCAAAAAACACAAAATAATAAATGTTGGAGAGGCTGCGGAGAGATTGGAACTCTTATACACTGCTGGTGGGAATGTAAAATGGTACAACCACTTTGGAAATCTATCTGGCGTTATCTTAAACAGTTAGAAATAGAACTACCATACAACCCAGAAATCCCACTCCTCGGAATATACCCTAGAGATCAAGAGCCTTCACACAAACAGATATATGCACACCCATGTTTATTGCAGCTCTGTTTACAATAGCAAAAAGCTGGAAGCAACCAAGGTGTCCATCGACGGATGAATGGGTAAATAAATTGTGGTATATTCACACAATGGAATACTAGGCATCGATAAAGAACAGTGACGAATCTGTGAAACATTTCATAACATGGAGGAACCTGGAAGGCATTATGCTGAGCGAAATCAGTCAGAGGCAAAAGGACAAATATTGTATAAGACCACTATTATAAGATCTTGAGAAATAGTATAAACTGAGAAGAACACATACTTTTGTGGTTACGAGGTGGGGAGGGAGGGAGGGAGGGAGACGGTTTTTTTACTGATTAATTGGCTGAAAAGAACTGCTTTAGGTGCAGGGAAGGACAACACTCAATACATGGAAGGTCAGCTCAACTGGTCTGGACTGGACCAAAAGCAAAGAAGCTTCCGGGATAAACTGAATACTTCAAAGGTCAGCCGAGCAAGGGCGGGGGTTTGGGAACCATGGTTTAAGGGGACTTCTAAGTCAATTGGCAAATAATTCTATTATGAAATCATTCTGCATCCCACTTTGAAATGTGGCGTCTGCAGTCTTAAATGCTAACAAGTGGCCATCTAAGTTGCATCAACTGGTCTCAACCCACCTGGAGCAAAGGAGAATGAAGAACACCAAGGTCACACGACAACTAAGAGCCCAAGAAACAGAGAGGGCCACATGAACCAGAGACCTACATTATCCTGAGACCAGGAGAACTAGTTGGTGCCCGGCCACAATCGATGACTGCCCTGACAGGGAGCACAATAGAGAACCCCTGAGGGAGCAGGAGATAAGTGGGATGCAGACCCCAAATTCTCATAAAAAGACCATACTTCATGGTCTGGATGTGACTAGAGGAATCCCGGCAGTCATGGTCCCCAAACCTTCTGTTGGCACAGGACGGGAACCATCCCCGAGGACAATTCATCAGACATGAAAGGGACTGGACAGTGGGTGGGAGAGAGATGCTGATGAAGAGTGAGCTAATATTAGGTGGACACTTGAGACTGTGTTGGCATCTCCTGTCTGGAGGGGGGATGGGAGGATAGAGAGAGTTGGAGGCTGCCAAAGTTTTCACAAAAGGAGAGACTGGAAGGGCCGACTCATTAGGGGGAGAGCAAGTGGGAGTAAGGAGTAAGATGTATATTAACTTATATGTGACAGACTGACTTGATTTGAAAACGTTCACTTGAAGCTCAATAAAAGTTAATAAAAAAAATAAATCAATAACAATAGGGCAAAAATTCAGCTTAGGCTGTTGGTACATGAAGAATTCTGCATACTGTCTTGGTGGAAGTCTCACAGTAAGGGGCCACTGCCTTTTGATCGGGGAGCTGGCTAATTTATGCTAATCAACTTGTTAAAAGCTAGTGGCAGGAGGGTGATAGAGAAAAGTGGGTACATACCAGTGATAGAATATTTGTTGCTATATATTTTAATATGGACCAAGACACACGTTTGCAAGAAATGGCCGTTTATGCCCCAATTATCTAGACAGGTTTGATTGTATATAAAGTCATGAAATAATATTAAATGGGCACCTGGCCAGTTGACTGGAAAGGGAATGTAGAAAGTTCTTCTTTACTTATGTCTAGGGCAGGCACTTTTGATCTTTGTGCCTCAGCCTGAGTTGGAGGCCCTGGGCCCTGTTTCTACCCTGTCTTCCTTGTATCTCTGCCATGCTGGGGACAGAGCCCTGAAGCAGGCCTGCAGAGGCTGTTCTGGGATCAAGACTTTGTTTAAAGTTGCTCTTGGATGTAGGTTCTATTTTCAAAACATGTGAGGCATCTCTAAGGATGTGAAGAGCAACGCATCTGAGAAGAGCAGGTTACCGCGTGGCAGGTTAAGCATAACATGTATTAACGAAGAATGTCGAAGGTGGTCAAGATGAAAGAAGGCCCGATGGTAGCATCACTCCTATGGCACTTTTAAAGTGAAAGGCATGAAGAGAACGGGAAGGAATGATGATAAAACCAGTGGAGCTGTTGGTGGCCTGACTGAGCATTTATTTATTTATTTATTGTAGTTGAAGTGAAAGTTTACAAATCAAGTCAGTTTCTCATACAAAAACTTATACACACCTTGCTATGTCCTCCTAGCTGCTCTTCCCCTAATGAGAACAGCACACTCCTCCTCTCCACCCTGTATGCCCCATGTCCATTCAACCAGCTCCTGTCCCCCTCTGCCTTCTCATCTCACCTCCAGACAGGAGCTGCCCACATAGTCTCATGTGTCTGCTTGGACCAGGAAGCTCATTTGTCACCAGTATCATTTTCTGTCCCATAATCCAGTCCAGTCCCCTGTCCGAAGAGTTGGCTTGGAGAATGGTTCAGTCTTGGGCTAACAGAGCATCTGGGGACCGTGACCTCCCAGGTCCCTCTAGTCTCATTGACCAAGCATTTTTTGACCCATCATAAGGTAAAAATTTCCTTACTATGGTAAATTTTTGTCACTATTTTCAAAAGTTTAAAAAGAAATTTCTTTTGGAAACTTTGCCATCATTTCCAGGGACGAACTCTTCAAAAGTAGGATGCTTGTGTGTGCATAAGTACATGCTTTGAAATTTTTATTTATTTACGTTTTTGCACATGGTGTTCAGGCAGGGAGGGTGGTGTGCTTTTAACACCCAAGGAAGTTTCCTTATCTTTCTGCTATGTTTTTCAGTTTTTCAAATTCTGAATGTATTATACCTACTATGGTTCTTCGCCAAATATGAAGAAGGAAGCCAACCATATTTCTTTAGAGCTACAATCTGTGAAGACGATGCTAGAACTTTCCTTACATTTAAGACAGACGCTATGACCAAAACCGACTCATCCTCCCAATTTACCTTCTCTCTTGAGTTTAGTTTCTGCTTGAGGGCTCCACATGCTCTGACACTGGCTGATATTCTAAAGATGCCCTCTGTCAGAGGCCCTTTTTGGTTAAGAAAGACAAGCGTATCCTGGGGGGAAGGAAAGGAAAAGACAATATGCAGAATTTTATACACACAGGCCTCAGCACAAGCTTGTCCTTGTCGGCAGCTAGCGCTAGGCTACAAGAGAGCACGGGGCTGAAGCTGGAAGAACTTAAGTAAATTCTTTAGATTTTTTTTTTTTTTTTGGTGTCTCCAGAAATATTTTCTATTCATTGGTCCACTCAACATTCGTACACTGAAACACTTTAAACACTTGGTTTATTCAGATTTTCCTTTTTCAATGAATTTAAGCTTTTAAATCAAACTTCTATGTCTACTTTAAGGTTTCTATTAAACCTCCCCTTCCTACCTCACCGTTCTTTTCTCACTGTAATATGGGTGTTTTTCCCCAAATGTGGAAATCTTGCCCTACTCTTTTCCCATTTGCTTATCCCCCATTAAGCAACTGAATTCCCCATTCCTACTTCTTGTATTTCCTTTCCTTTTTCAAAATCAGGCTCAAAAACCAGATAGCCTTCTCCAATTAAACCCTCTTGGCACTTTTTGGAAATCCTGGTGGCATACTGGTTAAGTGCTACCGCTGCTAACCAAAAGATCAGCAGTTCAAATCCACCAGGTACTCCTTGGAAACTCTATGGGACACTTCTACTCTGTCCTATAGGGACACTATGAGTCAGAATTGACTTGATAGCAATGGTTTAGTTTGGTTTCTCACTTCTTCATTTTCTTATTCTCTATCTTCATGTATCCTGCTTGCAGTCAGGGGCCTATCTAGGGAAAGCAGTGCCTAGGGCAATTAGTGTTAAATCTCTCCTAGCTGGCCACGGAAACTGTGGTGGCCAATAGAACCTGTCCTGGCACCCTGCCTCAAGTGGTGCCCAGGGCACGTAGTCAGAGCACAGGACTGACACCCTACCTGCCCAACTACCCCTACCCCCAGAGAGGCCTCTGCTTGCAATGTAGAAAGATAATAGGTGTTGGAGTCAGGTAATCTGAGGCATTGAAATCTATTATACCACCTATTCACTGTGTGACCTTGGGGAAAGTACAGTACTTACCTATATTAAAACTTTTGTTTTCCCCATTTGTGAAATGGGGTTGATGATAATCACAAACCAAACCAAACCTGTTGCTCTGAGACGGTTCTGACTCACAACAATCCTATAGGATAGAGTAGAACTGCCCCATAGGGTTTCCAAGGAGCAGCTAGTGGATTCAAACTGCCAACCTTGAGGTCAGCAGCCCAGGTCTTAACCACTGTGCATCCAGGGCTCCCTGATGATAATGATAAAAAAAAAAAAAAAACCTGCATCGTGTTGTGATAATGATAACTACCCCAAATTCGCCGTAAAATTTGCAGAGTTTGGGGTGGCACCTAGCATGCACTTAAGATGATGATTTTCTTCACATCAAGCATGTGAAGCACTAGTACAGCCCCTGGAGGGATACTAGATACTCAATAACTGTAAAAACGGATGGTTTAAAACACTACTTTGAGACAACACAAGCCAAACCTTGTGTATTTCATTTGACTCATTCTATCAGGACTTTTTTTTTTATCAGGATTAAGATATTGGTATGTGCCAGAAGGTAGGTCTTGAGTCTTATACTTAAGCACTTGAAATAAAATCAAATGCCACCTGAAATATTTTGAGTTGTAAGATTGAGAAGTCTCAGCTGAAGAAGCAACTAAGGGAAAGCTGAGAGTAGCGTGGAGTTCAAGCAAGGAGCTGAAAGGAGAATGTGAGGGTGAGGTGGAACCTCTGCTTCTGAGACTGGTAAACACAGAGCATGTTCTGACTTATCTGAGCAGGCATATGTGGGTCTTTGATGAAACCAGTGGAGTGGACAAGATTAGCTCTTTCTCTTGTGTCTACCTTAGGATCCCGCAATAACTAAGTCAAATTTTTATTTTTTGAAATAATATAACAAAGCTTCTCAGCAAAAGCCAGGGACTGTCTAGTGCTTTCTCTGCTTAGGAATAGATTTGGATGAGAACACGCACCTTCCAGAGCTCTCCCTTCTTCAATCTCCCTCCTTAGGGGCCCACAGAAGGCCAAAAGGAGACCTACCCGGAGAGGAGTGGGCAGGTCATCACTGGGACAAACATCTTTGAGTGAAACCCCAAAGAGCTTCCCTGGCTCGGGGGATGGTAGAGCCCTGCACACGTTGTCCTGGCAAGTGCCGGGGTTCCGCCGAAAGGCCCAGTTCACCATAGGCCATTTCTTTTCACCTGTCCTCTGGCCTGCATCTAAGGAAGAAGTGAGATTGTTAGAAGTAGTAGATTAATTCACTTAAACTTATTTCCACTGTTTCCATTTGCAGAGCATGTTGTTTCCTAGGGCTAGAAGAGAGAGAAAGGGAGTCATTCAGTGTGTAGAATTTCCCCCGTCCTGGGCAGGTGGATCACATCCTCGTGGTGGTAACTTGTTCTGTTTTCCCTTATTCCATAAATGGATAGTTACATCCAGAGGCTTGATCAGACTCAGGTTCAATTCTTCTGGAGGTGACACTTCCTACAGGTGCTATCTGCTCCTGTTGCAGTGCCTCCTGAGGCACCGAATGCGTGGTGGTACAAGTTCACTGATGTTAAATACGATCCATGAGGAATCAGATCCCATTTGATAAGCTACAAAATGTGGTATCAAAATCAAGTAGAGTTTGATAATCACCTACCTTTACGGTAAGTCTCCCCCCTCTAGATTTCCTCTTTGGCTTTCTGAGTGAGTGCCTGGCTATTGTGAACTCTTTCTTATCAAAAAGATCTGCCCTTCATGACTCAACCTCCCTGACCCCATCTCCTGGGCAGCCTGTAACTCCTTCACTCTGAGGGGCCACAACCCTCAGGCAGTTCCATGGACGATGTGCCTCCCCCTGAGGACAGCGATCTTGGCAAGTCACCTTTAAATGCTGGCTGTGTGATGAGAACTCAGGTGGCCTTCTTTCTTGTAACACCCACCCATGCTACCCAGAGATGATTTTTAGCTATCCAACAGTCCCTGTCAAAGGAATGCTGAACAAGAAGAGCTCTTCTAAGACCAGGTGGTCAGCAATGAAAACCTGAGTTCAAAGAGGTCTTTTCTACTACTCAGCTATGAATGTTTCCTGATAAGGTATCCTAATATTTTCTTAAGCTGCTTAGAACCAGATGCTAAAAGAGTATATAGACGAGCCAAGTTGTGGGAGGATAAACAGATGAACAACATTTCACCAAATATTCTTAAATGCCCATCGACTTGGCTTTTCTAGGATGTGGCAAGTATAACCTTAGGTCCAGTACTTCCGGTGCTGGTTCAGGGGGTTCTGCCAGGTACGGGAACAAATTACTCAATCTCTTTGAACTTCAGGTTCCTCAACTTTAACATGACACCACATGAACTGAGTACTAAAATGGATGAAATGTATAATGTACTCCTCAGCACAAGGCACGGTTCATAGCAACCTTGATGAGAACAATTTTTCTCACTCAGAGGGCCTGAGGCAATCAAGACATCAGTATCTTCCTACTAAAGCAGACCCCATCCCCTTCTCCATTTGGCTTAGCACCCTCCAGAGGGTATGCAGTCATGAAGGATTGGCACCATTCCACCTAACTAAGACTCTTTCTTCCTGCCCTAACATTCACACGCCATCATTTTAAAAGTCTGAAGGAAAACAAACACATTCTTCAATCCAGGAAGGGATTCCTATACATCCAGCAATGTCAACATGTGCAAATGTTGAACGTACAGGTTGATATATAGGTGAAGTAGTTGTACTCGGCCTGGTTTCCCTCCCCTTGACCTGATTTTATTATTTCTAAAACTATCCAAATGTATTCAGTTATTTAGCTTTAATACCTCTTAAGAACATTGCTCTATCCCTTGATTTAAAGCTATATGTAAAGCTACTGCAACATAAACAGAGGGCAAAGTATAAACTGAGTTCTGTACTTTCTCAAAAGGACTTTTGGGCTTGGCTGGACCTTTTGTTTTGTACATTATCTGGTGTGAGAGTTCATGTTGCCTCTGTGACCAGTGAAAATACATGCTATTGTCATGAAAACTATGGGGTAATTCAACAAGCTAACTTCATAGAAACCTAGCCTTTCTTAAAGGGTCCTGGCAAGATTTAAGTAGTGTTACCCCATGCTTGCAAATAGGGTATTAATATTAAAAAATAAAATGTGTGAAACTTCGTGCTTATAGGATAACTATCATAAAAATAAAACACTTTAAGTGGGAATTCTATTCTGGCCACACTATTCCCCAAATTAACAATACATTTTCTTCAGAAAGAGAAATACTGATGGGAGAATACAGGAATGGTAGGAAAAAGAATGGTAAGAAGGAAAGTTAAAAAGCCCCCAACCATAAACACTCAGTCCTGCTCCAGTCTAGACCTCGGTCAGAAGCACACAGGGAAACTGAGCTTCGTCCACGTGGCTCGCTGTGGAGGTAGAATTGAGAGGCCACTTCAGCCCAAGCGTGGAATAGATTCCAATTCTACTCCGAAACTCTTCTACTCCACTCAAAGTTTTCTATTCACTGTGTGTCTAAGCTAAGCAGTCATAAGTCCCCTTCTGCTGTGGCTTAGATCCTGAGGAAAGCCCTGAGATGGGGAAAACATGAGTTTCCAGGCCTTAATAAGCTCATATTCTAATAAGACACACAGATAGGTACACACACAATTAAAATATGCATGAAGGGCTATGGGGATACAGAGAAGGGAACTACTACCTGGAGGAATGCAAATAAGCTTTCTAGGAGTGAGTTGGGTCTTGAGGATAGACCCTTGACATTTCTCTCAGTCTGATTCTTGGTGAAGATTGGATACTTACCTACACTGCCCTTCTCCCTGGCATGCAGAATCAGCTTTGTGTTATGATTTTATTTCTAGGAATGGATACATGAGCTGAGAGAACACACCTGCAGGAGGAGAGGGGACTCACCTTTCTGCTCCTGGCCCCTCAGTGGGTGCCTGGGCTTCAGGACAAAGTAACCTTCCATCTCTGATAATAGCTGCTCCAGTAAGAAGGGCTCCTGGAGGGTGGATGGAGATGTGGAGCTCCTTGGGCGGTGTGGCACAAGTGCAGTGGCTTGAATATGGCTCATTTTTATTCCATCGGGATGTTCATGTCCTATACAGAGAAACATGTACATACAGATTCAGGCCAACTAGTGATGGGTGTGATCAAAGCTACCTTACGGCACCCACGTGCACCACACTGGCCTGCTGTGCTTCTAGATAAAGAAGGCTGTGTCTCCTGTGTGTGCTCCCAAAGGGGAGACCATGCAGAGAGCAGGGGCCCAAGTAAGGTGTTTAAAAAAAAGGAAAGAGAAAATGGTCTTTAAAACATATTTCCCTGATTGGAAAGTATAGATCAGTTTGAGCACTACACCATGTTGACTTTTACTATTTTTCCATCTGAGAATATTTAAAACCTTCTAGTTTCTGCCTAGAAACTAAGTAGGTCTGAGCAGCTTAGGCAAATTACTTGACCAACCTCCAGTCTTAATTCATCATTTAAAACACCATCAGTATTACACAGACTTGTACAGATCAAAGTAAAAAAGTAAATATATTCATGAACATTTGTGGTTAATGTCCTTTAAATAATTGGACGATACGTGTCAAGACTCACTATGATCACTCTTCTCTAACACATATGTCCATTTAAGAGGTATTTCATTACATTTCCTTAATGCTATTTTTTTTTTATAGCCAGAGCAGCAGGTAGAGTTGCTCTTATGCTAAGCCCTCCTTCCCCACCGTGCCCCCCCTCCCCGGCTGGAGTGAGGGTGGCCCTCACAGGCAGAATTAGAGGTAAGGCTGCAGAGTATTGGAAGCCAAGAAACCAACTAAAAAACAGTGTTTACAGAGTGAAAAGGAACCCTCAGTCATTAGGTGTTGACCGCCAAATGATTTCCTTTGCTCTTTCATGCTTCCAATGGCTTTCCCTTCATCGAATACTCAAAGGCCCTGTGCTGTAATGTAGATTGAGCTTTGTAAGGAGAGCAAACACTCCCTTTCTTCTAGTTCTGACTGACAGTAAGGTGGTGAGTTCTTGCCTTTCCTTTTCTCCTGGTATAAATACAATATGAATGCTCTGTTCATAACAAGAACTAAGCCACATAGAAGCTTCCATGAGAGCAAGAAAATAAAGCAAATTCATCAGGGTAACCAGGAGCTAATCCACAACTGAGAAGTGAAAGTACATGAAAATCCGTGTACAGAATGGCTGTTAAAGGACCCTCATAAATGACGGAAGATTGAGACTCCACAGAGTCAGCAGTGGTGCCTGAAGCTGTTCTAAGCTTAGAAGTTATCATCTACATTCACTTCATCTAAATGAACATATTTTATTAAAATAAATATATTTCAAGTATTCATCTGATTTTTATTCCTGTATTTTATTGCAGAATGACTTTTACAAAGATGTTGACATTAATACAAAATATGAAATGGGATTTTGGTCCTCAGCTGTGTACTTGATTTGTTATATTCTGAGACTAAGAACATGCAATCTGTGAATTCTAAAAACCTTGGTTTTTAGGTTATTCAGATCACTTGGAACATCCTGAATTACACAGAAATAGCCTCACAGGACTGTGGAAAGAATTTAAAAAGAACATAGATAAGAGGGAACACTCCACAGGATTTTTAGGGGAAATCAGTTATCACCATCGCCCCATGGCAAGGTCTGCTACAGAGCCTGTCCTTTCCTTTCTTTTGTTTGCTCTATTTCTTTTAACCACACTAAATCAACTTACTAATCCAAGGACATTTTTTTTAGCTAAATGGTTCTGATAACTATTTCAGGAGAAGTGTAATCTATTCACCAATAATTTCAAGAACAAATGCTGCAAAACAGCGTATAAAATATAAAATGGCAAAGTGCAGGTCAGTCAGTCAGAGAAGACTTCAGGAATCTAGATGTGATTATCTCATTTTGCCTATGATGCTGAGAAAAGTTCTGGGCACTGAGCAGGTATTCAGCAAATACTTGTAGTTGGATAGAGAGACCTGGTTGGATTTCAGATGATCCTTACAAAACAGAGGCTACTTTGTAGTTAGAAAATGGAACAGAATAATTCAAGAGTTGAATATAAAATATGATGTACGGGAAAAAGAAATTCCAATTCATGTTGCCTTCATAAAAAATAGAGGTTTATCAAGACAGGGCTGCATGTCAAGTGGAAAAGCAGAGAGGAAAAATTCACATTTTTCTCCCCAGCTTGACCACAAGCTGCTGAATGAAGAGATGTTATTATTTATTGCCTGGGATAGAGTAAAGCGTCATAATTTATTTATCAAATGTATGAATGGATATTGTGAGAGGTTTTTACTCCAAAGGATATTTAAGCTTACAACCAAAGAATCAATACTTTGAGACTTTAGAGTTATAATTTTGAATCCAGTCAACCCCATCTTAGAGTTCCCTGTCACTTACCACTGAGTGGGAATGGGGCCTCTTTCTTGCCAGAACTGACCCACAACTGGTAATCACGCTCAGAGCCCTTGCAGACCGTAAATAAATAAATCACAACAATTCTTTCACAGTAGGTACTTGAAAGAGGGCATATTTCTTTCTCATTTCCATGTTTTTGAAAAGAAAAAGAATTGGGACCAGTGTAAATGCTGTAAGTCCATGGAGGTGGCCACAGTTTTTGAGTTAGCAGTGGTCATTTCAGCAACCTGTCCGTCTCCCAGCACCCAGCAGACTACTCCAGATTCCTGCTATGTCCCTTCTGATAGGCCAGGGATCTACGGGACAACAACTCAATCAGTCCCTCATTTTATGGGTGGCCTGTGTATATGAAATCACATTTAGGCTCCTTCACTAAGAAAGAAAAGTCTAATCTCTTCTTGACAGTCCTGCCTCTGGCTGTCTCTGGACTCCTTGGAGAATGTTAGGCTTTGTCTTCATATGCCTCTCCCCAGATAAGTGTGCCGCTCAGAGAGACACACAGCCTGCTGTGACTATGTCTGAGCAAAGGAACACTTGAAAAACATCTTAAGTTCAGCTGCCTTGAGCAGACAGACAAATGCCCAAAGACCTTGAGGAGATGGGCAGAGGTAAGTAAGTCCACTGGCTTTGCCCAGCAATTCTAGAAAGCCCCCTTGAAGCAACCACATCTCAATCATACACACTCTGCTGAATTATTTTACAGTCCTCCAGAAGAACATAAAGTAAGAATTATATTTCAAATGGAGTTGTTGGTGATAGTTCATATGCCTGCCCTTGACTCCTGGTAAGATATCATGGCCTTGCCTGTATGAAGGAGGGTCTCAGCTATGGAGGCTATCACAAGCACATATATGTGTATGCACGTACACACATACACACACACTCGCATACTCTCTCAGCTAAATATGCTCAAAATTGTATTTCAGATAGGAAGTAAGATCTAACAAAAATCTTTTCTTTTAAGGTAGGGGCTGGGAACAGTATGCTGGAATCCCATAGAACAGGCAGAGCCAAATAACACTGATTTTTTATTAAAGTAGAAATTCTTTCTTGTCTGGTGAAACTGATGACTTCAAGCAAAAGAAAATTACAAATGTGAAATAAAATGAGCTGTATCATTAATCAATCTACTCCATACCTAAAGCTACTCACTCTCTCCAAGATTTAAGTTTTCTTTTTCAGGGCATGTATACATAGGTACAGAGATATCCGATTTACTCAGTGAATATAAATTCAATTTTATTTTAAATGTATTATTAAATTTCACTAGTAAAAAAATCATTGATTTCTTATGCCAAATTCTGGCTTTTAAGGGGCTTTATTATATCACTTATAGGGTCTCTATGAGTCGGAACTGACTTGAAGGAAATGAGTTTGGTTTTTGGTCTGGTATTATATCATTAGGTCAGGCAGAATTTAACTACAAGTCTTATATTCAGTTCACACCACAATAGCAAGGCATTTTCATATTTATACATTATTTATGTAAGGAGCCATGATATACAAGTCCTTCCTTCAGTTTCTATCCACCTGGATGTCACTCTTTAAAACTCTCAACTGCGTGGTTGGTGTTCATATAGCAGGAGAGTCTTGCAATTACTCTTTCCTTTTCCCCAACCTCACCCTCATCCTCAAACATGCCTACTTCTTCCATCAGAAAAATTTCATTAACTTAGGTCAGCCCCATCAAAATAGAAAGGAGCAGACACTCAAAGCAAAACAAGGACAAGAGGGGTGTGCACACAAATGCTCCTAAATTCATAGTCTCGTTGAGAACTTGTCTCCCTCGTTAGCAACTCATTAGAGGCATCAGTCATCTCATCCTCAGGACCTGCAGTCAGGAGCTATGACTTCTGGCCGTGGGTTCTTTACATCAAAATTTACTACAAAACACGTCCTGTAGGATCCATCATACTGAGTTTGAGTCCTAGAGTGACAATTAGGATAAGTGAGGTATGGTAGGGGAGGAACCAGGAAAGGAGGTTCAGAAAGAACAGTAAAACAGAACAGGTAAGGCGGAGGTTACAACTATCTCACTAAAAATCTTATAAAAATTTTGTTGTATACGTATATAATAGAGGCCTCGTGGCTCAGTGGGTAAGAGCTCCGCTGCTAACCAAAACGTCAGCAGTTCAAATCCATCAGCAGCTGTGTGGAAACTCTGTGGGACAGTTCTACTCTGTTCCTATATGATTGCTATGAGTCAGAATCGACTTGACAGCAACGGGTTTTTGGTTTTTTATATACGCAATATATACAATAAAAATATATGCTGTTATTAGCAATCTAAAATTATACTTCAATTTAAATATTCTATAACTTCAAGTTCACATGGAATTTAAAATGAGAGTATAAGAACAACACCTGTGTAGACAGTAACATTAGAGTTTTGCTGCTTTCAAACTCTAAATTCTGGAGGACAAAATAAGCCTTTGGTATTAAAAAAAAAAAAAAAAAAAAATTTTTTTTAATTGTTTTAAAAAAATTTTTTTTTTTTTATCTATAAAAATCAGCTGCCTTATGAAAGGAGTTGTATTTTATACACACGCACATGACTCTCAAAAATCAAAGTTGTTTTTTAACTAAAAATTGTTTGCAGGTAACTTCCAGTTATTCCAAGCATTGGTAGTGACTTGTTGATAATGTCGTTGGTTGTATCTGCTTTTGATACTGTTATAGTTGTAGGCTGTAAAAATGAAATAAAAAATACAGTTGTAAGTAAGGAATTTTAAAACAGCTCTGTAAATAATGATTGCAAATTGTTACCCGTATTCTAAAGGCAAAGCTTGATTTTCAGACACTGACAAAGTAAAGCACATGTACAGCATAGATCCTTAAGTATAATTTTATTTTTCATTCCTTTAGATATGAAGGAAACCCTGGTGGCACAGTGGTTAAGAGCTATGGCTGCTAACCAAAAAGCTCGGCAGTTCAGATCCACCAAGCCTTCCTTGGAAACTCTATGGGGCAGTTCTACTCTGTCCTATAGGGTCGCTATGAGTTGGAATCGACTCGAATGCAGTGGGTTTTGGTTTTTTGTTTTAAATATGAAGGTAGTAGAAAGTATTTCAGTAAAACACATATTTCTTCTAAAATAAAAGATGTGTTGCACACGAACGTAATGACTTAAGAAAGGCTGAGAATTCAGAGAGGGCACACAGACTGGTCCTCGGCCCCTCAAGAATATTTCCATATGGAGGGGACGATTTAAAATGGAGAGATTTGGACCCTTTCTCTCTCTTCCTGAGTTCTGTTTTTATAGTCTGGCTTTATTGGTTTGCATTTCACCAACAGTTATAGTAACATCAGAATAAGAAATGGTTATAAAAAATGTTTTTCAAAAGACTATTCAGTCGCCATTTTCTAAGTCATGCACAGTGGCTACCGACGTTTTTATTGCTGAATACCATTCAAAATACAATGGAATTAGAAAAATAAAATAAAACCAATGGCTTGAAACAAGACTGAAAACTTTAGAAATCTAAGTTCTGTTTCAACTCTGCCAGTGAACGGGGTATCTATAATAGCTCTCAACTACACCTCACATTGACATATTGATCCATAAAAGTAAGGAGACTATTTGCAGAAAACAACCTGAAAGGGACTCTGAGGATTCTGAGATGATATCTGTTCAACTATTGGAATTCTAAGAGACATTTAAAAATGGGATTATGACATGTAACCAAGATACACACATAAGTTTTACAGTATTAGCACATGAATCCACATTGAGGGCTATGTCCTCTGGTAAACAGTCTTAAAGAGGAAAATAAGCAGCCTAAGTGGACACTCACAGGCCTTGAAACAAAAATGATATTAAAAACAAAGCTAAAGGAAATCCCATCATAATTCATCACTTGCCCTTTCTTTTTTTTTACGAGCCAATTTCTTGATATGACAGATGGCCCTAAAAGTTTTTTGTTAATTTGATTTTCAGAAACAAAACCATCTTAAATGCATTGGTTTCAAACTGTGCTATTAGTAGCCCCAAGGATTCTGAAAAATTGTCTAAGAACCCAGAAGTAGAGCTCAGGGGACCCAAAATCAGGGGCATTAGGGTTTCCCATTCCTAAAGTTTACCCTGATATTTATCACTCTAAATAGAAAAAATATTGAAGTTATCGAGGATTCCCCCTTATTTGGATCCACTATCAATGCCCATGGAAGCAACACTCAAGAAACCAAATGATGTATTGCATTGGGCAAATCTGTTGCAAAAGACCTCTTTAAAGTGTGAAAAAGCAAAGATGTCCCTTTAAAGACTAAGGTGTGCCTGATCCAAGCTAAGGGATTTTCAGTTGCCTCATATGCATGCAAAAGTTGGACAATGAATAAGGAATACCAAAGAACTGATGCCTTTGAATTATGGTGTTGGTGAAGAATACTGACTACACCATGGATTGCCAGAAGAATAAACAAATGTGTCCTGGAAGAAGTACAGCCAGACTGATCCTTAGAACCAAGGAAGGTGAGACTTCGTCTAATGTACTGTAGACATGTTATCAGAAGGGACCAGTCCCTGGAGAAGGACATCATGTTTGGTAAAGTAGAAGGTCAGTGAAAAAAGGGGAAGATCCAAACAAGATAGACTGACACAATGTCTGCAACAATAGGCTCAAACATAATGATTGTGAGGATGGCCCAGGACCGGGCAGTGTTTCCTTTTGTTGTACATGGGGTTGCTGTGGCTGGGAACCAACTCAATGGCACCTAACAACAGCAACAATTGTTAAAGCGCCTAGGAGGGTTCACACATCAGGCTTTAGCCCGGTATTTAATTACAAGTAAAGGTTCTGCTGTTTCTTCAAATATCTGAAAACTCTTCCGTCCAATTGAAAGGAATTCTCCCATGAAATCTTTTGTAAAGTAGAAAATCTCTTTTGCAATGCTAATATCCCTCCCTAATTTATTTCGTTTGTGAGATAATGGTTTTTCTTAGCATAAGGAACACACCTGTTCAAAACAATAACTACAGAGATCTGTGTATTTTTCCCTTCTGCTGCTCTTTGTAAACAAATCAGATACATTCTAATAAACACATCTTTGTAAACAAATAATAATTTTTAAAAAACCTATTGTGTAATTTAATTAAAAAATGCAAATATGTCTACTTTGTTTGATGAGCTAAAGTGTTACCTGACATATGAAGGACGAGGAAAATGTGACCAAGTCTGAAGGACTGAGGTAAACTCTCAAATGGCCCAGATGTTCAAATCATGAGCCAAAGAGCAGCTATTATAACTATGTTCTGTGATATAAAGGAAAATATGTTCATATCAAATATAGGAAATCTCAGCATAGAAATAGAAAACATTTTAAAATGAAAAATTTACCTGAAAGATACATGAAAGAAAAAATTTACTGGATATGCTAAACACCATAATAGAGATGACAAATGAAAGAGTCAGTGAATTTGAAAAGAGATCCATAACAATGACTCAAACTGAGGAAGAAAAAGGATTAAAGATAAATAACTAAAAGAGTGTGAGAGACTTGTGGACAATATCAAAGTGTATAATAATCTTTTCTCAGAAGGAGAGAAGAGAGAAAATGGGGAAGAAAAAATGTTTGAAGTAATGATGGCTAAAATTTTCCCAAACTTGGTGACAGACATAAATTTACAGGTTGAAGCAGCTCTGTAAACCTCAAACAGGTTAAATTAAAAGAAAACCATGCTTTGGGACATAATAGTCAAATGGCTGAAATGTAGAGAAAATCAATGATTTGTATTATTACAGACTATTCGTCAGAAAGAACAGAGACCAAAAGACAATGGAACAGCTTTAAAGAGCTATAAGGAAAAAACAATCTTGCAAACAAAATTCTGTATCCGGGAAAAATATCTTCAAGAGCAAAGGAGAAATAAAGACATTTTCAGATAAAAGAAAACTAAGAAAATTTGTTGGCATCAGATGTGTACTATAGACAAATGCTAAGGAAAGTTTCTTAAGAATGAAAGTCAAAGGAAAACTCTGATCTCTGATGAATGTAGAAAATCAATGTAGAACACTACAGATATTATTTTTAAGTTTTTTTTTTTTTTTTTTTAATTCCAATGTGATTTTCCATGAAAATTCTGAATGGAACCAATTAAAAACAAAGCAGGCAGAGACCAGCATGTGCTTCACTACAGGAGAACTCTCTAGTCTCCTCTCCTTCGTGCAGTGGTGTCAGGCACTTGGGAATAGGTCAAAACATCTGCGTGCCTTTTGCTGTTGAACAGGAATAACTGTTTCGAACTACCTCCTTTTCTCACCTACAAACTCTGTTTTGTGGGATCTACAGTTGCTGTAAAGTATGACAGGCCACAATGTCATAAAAATATTCAGAACATGACGTATCCATCTTACTCATCAGTGTGAGCATCTTGCCTACTGCACTGCAATCGCAGAAATCAAATGATACACAATAACTGGGGCTAAATGCTTTTCCTCCATTTGCATAAACAAAAGAGGTACAAACATACTGATCCCTTAGAAAGTCGCACATTCCAGTTCAATTCAATCCCTGACAATCCGCAGAATGAAGAATATTTCAAAACTATTCTGTATTTGACATAACTAAACGCAATACCTGACCTTAGAAAGGGAAAAGGCTATAAAGAATCATGCACACACTACGTCTATGTCTCACCTGACGAGTGAACCTGTATGGCAGTGAAGTAACAGAGTATTCTTACTCTTAGGAAATATATAAATATTTAAGAATAAAGGGCCATGGTGGATGTAATTGACTCTCGAAAATGTATATATGCCCCCATACATATAGAAAGAGACAGACAGAGACAAACAAACAGCAAGGAAGAAAAAATGATAAAAACAAATGTGTTAAAATGTTATCAATACAAAAATCAGGTTAAAGGATACATGAATGTTCTTTACTATTTATATTTGCAAATTTTTCTCTTAGTTTAAGATCATTTCCAAATAAAATGTTAACAAAACCTGCAGAAACAACCAAAACCAATCTATATGTATGTGACAATTGGAAAAACAATGCTGAATTCTGATAGGAAATACCTGCTTGTGGAAATCGCTTTGTTACCACAAGTCACTCTGGTTGCTATTAGACAAATCCAGAGAAACATGAAGGACGTTTAACATGCAAAATTCTTTCAAAGCTAAACAGTGGAACTAACATGGATTCCTCTGGCTTCATATTGCCTAGCACTTGTTTGCGTTTTACAAAGACATATGCTTTTCCACATGGTACTGTCTCCATGCCTTCTCTCTCTCTCTCTCCTGCCTAAGTCAGAGACAAGGAATTTAATTTAAGGGCTTAAAGTCACTTACACAGGCACAGTTCTTGATGTCCTCAGTGAAGATTTTCAGGGGAATGCTCTTCAGGTGGTCTTTCTCTTTGGCTAGATTGATATACCTAGACGAATTCAATAATAAGCCAAAATAGTATTAATTTAGCCAATAGCTTATTTGAAAATCAACCTATGTTGCTAATATTTTCAATATACTGTATGCCATTATAAAAGCAGGTGGGTAGACTCAGCAAGGTCAAGTGATGGGTTAGAAGAAAACACACAAAAATATTTCAGGAAAATAAGACGTGGCCTAGAAAATAAAGGGGTCCCTGTCATGTGAGATTTGGGCAACAGATTAGGTCCTAAAAACTTTCCTGTCTGCACTGGGGGGCCCAGCACCTTCCTAGGTTCAAGGGTAGGCAGCAACAGTTGGTTTGTGAATTTCTCACTACAGTAAACTGTATTTATAAAGATTTAATATATGTTTTGAGAATAAAGTTAGCTCCAACGTATAAGTTGGAGAGAAAGGAAATATAAGACTGGTAACCAGAATATCCTCAAAAATAAGCAAAACACGCATATAAATAGGAGCACATTATTTATAGTAGTAGCCAATGTAAATCTAAATAAGTTATTCAAGGACAGTATGACAATTTCTGCTAAGGAGGGAGGAATAATTGGGGGCACGTCTTTGCAGAGACCTGGATTTTTTAACATCTTTTATCACAGATTATATCTTTTATCACAAATACCTTCGAAGGGAAGAGTGCCATTGTTCCTTTTGTTCTGAAGAACTGCATGAATAAAAATGGAAAAAAAATTAAACTGTATGCAACACTTATACTAACATCGTAATGACTGCCTTTCCAGATAAAATATCAGCAGCCAGTTGCCACTGTTGTGGATGCCCATGTAAGTGGTGCCGTTCACACACCTGGACCCTTGAGTGACCCTGCTCTTTTACTGGCAACGTTATAGCGATGGGAAGTAGATCTGACCGTGGGACAGAAGTTGGTTTGGAATCTAAACACTGGATTGCAACCATATACGCAAGTTATCTGGACATTTAACAGATGTGAGCCTCAGTTGCCACCAGTGGAAAGGAAGTTAATCACGCCTCAACTTATTACAACTTAATACCTACCTACCTGTTGTCATCGAGTCAATTCCGACTCATAGAGATAACTTAAAGTGCTATTCAAGTACAAAACCAAAAAACCAAACCCATTGCCATTGAGTCGATTCTCACTCATAACGAACCTATAGAACAGAGTAGGACTGCTCCACAGGGTTTCCGAGGAGAGGCTAGTGGATTTGAACTGCCGGACTTTTGGTTAACAGCCATAGCACGCCATATAGCTCTTACCCACTGCCCCCCAGAGCCCTGCTCAAATATAAAGTAGGGTACGATTCAGATGAAATCATACCCAGGATATTTGGCATTTGGTTGGAACTATCTTGGCCTAGAAACAAGAATATTTCTTTAAAGAAAAAAAAGAACTCAATATTTAATTAATTTACAGGTAGCAAAATTGTAAAATGTTAAATTATTTCAACTTACACTTAATTAGTAGGATCCTGTTATCAACCTCAATTCACTGACTGCTGAATTACTAATGATTGATATTTTCCCTGCTAAAGTTACTACAGCATCAAATATTCAAGGTTAAAGTATTTTAAACTTCATTTACATGTGGATTTCTCATTTACCAGATTTTATTTGTGGTAAAAGACACATAACATTTACCATAAATGGCATTTAGTACCTTCACAATGTTATACCGACATCACCACTATCTAGTTCCAGAACATTTTCCTCACCTCAAAAAAAAAAAAAACCCTACCAATTAAGCAGTCGCTTCCCATTCTCCCCTCAACCTAGGCCCTGGCAATCCTTAATCTGATTTCTGTCTCTATTTTGGATATTTCACATAAATGGAATCAAAATATGTGGTCCTTTCTGTCTGGCTCCTTTCACTTAACATCATTTTTCAAGGTTCATCCATGTTGTAGCATGGATCAGTACTTCATTCTTCTTTATGGCCTACTAATATCCAGTGTATGGATATTTCACATTTGTTTATCCATTTATCAGTTGATGGAGATCAGGGTTGTTTCCAAATTTTGGCTATTGTGAACAGTGCTGCTGTGCACATTTGTGTGTGTGTTTTTTTTTTTTTTTGAAACACCTGTTTTCAGTTCTTTTGAGTATACACCCAGGAGTGTTTGTGCAATGACTAAGTGTTCCACTGCTAAATGAAAGATTGGTGGTTCGAACCCACCCAGTGGCTCCATGGGAAAAAGATGTAGCAATCTAGTTCCGTAAAGATTACAGCCTAGAAAACTCTATGAGTCGAAATCAACTTGACAGCACCTAACAACAACACGGTAATTCTCCCCAAGTCACCATTTCAGGATCTTCTTCATCAGGACAAGGGGTCTTCCACTTGGCCTCCTAACCTGCATACGCACATGTACACAGCCTCTAATTACTCACACCCATTTGTAGAAGAGTAATAATAGCAAGCACCAGGGCCAGGCACTGTTTTAAATGCCTTATACATAGTCACATAGCTTTAGAACCAATAACACTGTATCAACCTATGTAAATGTATTCTGTTCCCTCATCAAAGACTTCATGAATTCCCAATTTAAACTGCTTCCGTTCATCTGTAACATGAAGGAGGTGTTGGATAATAGCAACTGATAATGTTTAGAGAAATCTGTTATGGAAAAGAAGACATGCAGAGGATGATAGGAACACATGTTTCTTCCTAATAACCTTTGAAAATTTTTATGTCAACAGCTGCATTATAGAGTTTAAGAGATGAACAATTCAGAGACATTTTAGTTGCCTTGACTTGAAGATGATGTGTGGGATTTTGGGGGAGTGAGGTGAGGACAAGAAGTCAGAAAGAAGAGTGTTGAGTGCACTTCATGAACACTCACGATCTATGTAAAACAAGTACAGGACTTGGGGTGCAGTTGTTCAGAAGAGTAGATATAAGCGTTGCCTGGTCACTGTGAACCCCAGACTGTTGACATTTCCCATCCTATCCTAAGCCTAGAAATATGTCTTGGAAAATTAATCGGCACTTCATGAATCATATCTTTGTTTTTGATTGTCACCTTCTAGGATCCTAAATCAGGTAATCACAGTGATTTAAGCAAGCCAGTAATTGACAACATGATCGATTTTATTTATATAACTAATGACTATTTCTTTAAGGAATTAATTTGGGAGCATAAAAGCAATTTTTCCAATTTAATTGGACTACTTAATGATACTTTCTTAAGAAAGGTCTATTCCAGCACAGGCAGTCCCCAACTGACAACGTATTCAGGTAACGACCAACTTCACTTAACTGTCCATTTTTTTGTACATGTTATTGTTAGTGATATGCTGTAGGGCATAATTTGCTGATGTTATTATTCTCAGATGTTCACTTGCAGATTTTCAATTTTATGATTTACTGTTCAAAACACTGCCAGATGTACAAAGATACTGAAAATAAAAGGCAGTACTAATGAAAACTAAAAAAAAATTGAGGTATTTGACTTATGTCAGAACCGACTTAGGACAGAGTCGTCCAAACAGAACCCTGAATACTCACTCCTCAATGTAGCTCTTAGAGCTTTTTAATAACCACTTGGTCAAAACCAAAGGAAATGGCTCTGATAATTCCCATGGTTTACTATCAATTTGCACATATTTGAGTAAAAAAATTTGGGAAAATACAAGGCATGTAAGTGTCTTTATGGGAGGTAAATAGTGAGTCATTGTTTTAAAACAATCAGATTAAAATGTTTTCCTTTTAAAAGACAGAGGAAAAAATTGTGATTATACTTTTCTCTCCATTCTAGAAAAGTTGACTATGCCCTTCACATAGCTAACCCACACAGATACAGAGCCAAGCTGTGCTTCTTACCTAAAGGTGGCTGTGAAGTTCACGGTGGGCCAGCCCAAAATGAGGGACCTCTTGGCACTGGTGTCATCACAGTCTGTCATCCACATGGTGTTCAGTGGTATTTTATCTTTAATTTTGAAGGTTTTTCTATACCTAGGAAGATAACCCAACAGAAACTCTGTTAGATTGTTTCTTAAATGTCAAGGGAGAGCTTTGCTCATGGTAAGATATCAGTTTTCATGGCGCCAGAGCAAAGCATGCCTTCCTCATCTCTATTATCCTTGGTGCACAGCACAGTCAATGGTCAGATGGGGCTTTCCTAAGTGCTGATGGAAGCCTGGCTGAGGAGGGCCCTGAAAATACTTTATTGAAGGAAGCAAGTAACCACAGACTGACTGGTTTATTGTTCTCAATGTTGACTATTGACTTGGAACCAAAACTTCTAATTTTTTCTTTTCTCTTTTTTCTATTGTGTTTTAAGTGAAAGTTTATAAATCAAGTCAGTCTCTCATACAAAAATTTATACATACTTTGCTATGTACTCCTAATGAGACAATACACTCCTCTACACCCTGTATTCCCCATGTCCATTCAGTCAGCTTCTGTGAAACTTCTAATTTTAAAATTGTTGTTGTTGTTAGTTGCCACAAGTCAATTCTAACTCATGGTTATTAAATGCGTGCAGAGTAGAATCCCTCCACAGGGTTTTCAAGGCTGTGACCTTTCAGATGCAGTTAGCCAGAACTGCTCCTGAGGGGCCTCTGGATGGATTCAAACTGGCAAACTTTAGGCTAGCTGTCAAGTGTTTAACCATTTGTCACCAAAATTATTACTTTCTTAGGGAAACATTAATTCATTCATTATTTACGATTTGTTTATGTGAAAGAGTATTTGAGGGATTGAACAAAGATAAAAAGTACATGATTTATGATTTATAAAAATATTCATAAAATATTTTTTAAGAGAGACAAAAAATATAATTGATTTAAAATGCATTTTCAACTTCAGTTTTTGTAAGATTTTGTAGCCCTTTAAGGGTTACACTTTAAGTGCAAGTTATTTCAAATTTCCTCTCTTGAGATGTTGTTCAAATGATTTTTCCTTAGATTCTGGCTAAAATTGTGAAACTATAGTCTAAAGACTGAACCAAACTAAAAAAATATAAAATTCAGACCAGAAGCCAAGAGGTCTTATACATATGTGATGAACACACTTCCGTTTAACTCTGGAGAGTCAGAAGATGACTGATTTTGTCAGCAGTGAAATTGCTTTCTGACAATTTCTGCTTAATCCCCCTTATATCTCTGACATGAAACCACTATATCCCTTGACTCAATTTGCAAATTTAACAGTCAGGTGGGTCTGAGTTTAAATAGTTACAGCCCTCTGAAGAATGCCTAGGGGACCTGGGCACATCGCTCTGGGACTTACGACTATTCAGAACCACTTGTGGAAAAACTAAAGCTAAAATAAGATCAAAGACACCTCATGTGGAAACATCCCTATGACTCCACTGAGTCAAGGACAAGTTAGAGCTAAAGCTCTTGAATGGGATTTATAAAATGAAAAGAATTGTACAGGAGGTTCACCTGAAGGATAATCTAGATTCACAGCTTAGAGCAACTGAATATAAGTATAATGGAAAAGTGCCTTGTGATACAAGGTGGCTTCTTCGTACATTTTATTTCAATAGTGTTACCCTATTTCTGTACCTTTGAAGTTTTTTATGAAACAATTATCAGATAAAATCATTTTTCTGGATAGCAACTCTAAAGTTATTATAAAACTAAAATACATGGCCATTGGAAGGACAACCACATATCTGCTTGTTTTTACAGATTTTGTATTTTTGAGCACAGGCATCTATGTGTAAAGACGAAACCCTGGTGGAATAGTGGTTAAGAGCTACGGCTGCTAACCAAAAGGTTGGCAGTTCGAATCCACGAGGTGCTCCTTGGAAGCTCTATGGGGCAGTTCTACTCTATTCTGTAGGGTCACTATGGGTTGAAATTGACTTGATAGCAATGGGTTTTAAATGTCTAAAGATACTTAAGACACTAAGTCAGGACTTCCAAATATATTGACTTGGAAAGAAGCCATTTCTATAATTCTCTCCTTAGTTCAGTAAAGTTTCAAGATTATCTACTCCACAGTGGAAACCAAACCAAGGAGCCATCTAAAAACCCAGAATGCACTTTCAATTCTACTATAACATTTATTGAGCACTTATCACATGCCAAGCACTAAACATTTTATGAATGTCATTTAATCCTGAAACAACTACATCAGATAGTCTCTATTACCCCCATTTTATAGATGAGGAATCTCACAGGGAGGTTAAGCAACTTGCCAAAACAGCAGTGCTGGGATTTGAACTCAGGCAGCCTAAGTCCTGAGGCTATGGATGTAACTACTTGGAATCTCTAAAAGCCCTTGGGTGTGGACCTCTCTTCAAGCCAAGGCCTGGACACAGTGTCTTTTCCTCTCTGTACTTCTAAAAAAAAAAAAAAACTTCTAAAGAGATCACCAATTCCACAGTTATATCTGTAGGCAATCTCTCTCATTCATAATGCAATCTAAGACATTTATATCTTTATCATTGCCTCTGGGTTTTTTTTTTTGTTGTTGTTGTTAGCTGGACTTTTCATTAACTTTTTAGTTTATTAAGCATTCTGTTCTACTTCTTACTAGATACAAAACAGATGGGAATTAGTCTTTTATTTAAGCCAAAGGAAAGATTGATTTCAATGATGAGAGAGAAACTACATGGTTATGAATGTTCTATGAAATCCAAAAGAATGGAAGAATGGTGACCACAGCACTATAGGGTAAAAGCCGTGCTTTGAAATAGGTCTGTTTCAAAAGAGCATTCCAGTAATTACTAACATGGTGACCTGGGGGAAGCCACTAGACCTCTGAGCATAAAGGCATTCTGTAAAATAATGCAAACAATCTCATCTTCCAGGGTGGTTGTAAGGGTGAGACAAGATTAGGTATATAAAGTCTTTACCATAATACCTGACACATAATAAGCCCTTGATAAATCCCACCTATTATTATTGTCATTCGCATTAAATATAGCATTTTACAAAATTAGTACTTAATCTTGCATGTTTTATCCATGGCAGGGCTTAACTGGGAACCAAGGTAAAGGCAAAGGAAACGAGTTTCATTTTTCTGTAGTGACTAAATAGCTTCCTGATGAGATTTTCTATGCTGAATTATTCTTTCACTCTCATGATATTTCATAATGAAAATGGAGATGAAGCAGGTAAACAGATGATCAGATTAGTCAGTTCCTTCCACCATCACTCACCCTCCTCGCCTTCATATACTTCTTGAGCAATCACCATGTTCTAAGCTGGGCATAAAATGTATTGCTGTAAAAGTGTACCCAGTTGGCTCTGTCTCCAACATATATTCCAAATTTGTCTGCTTCTCTTTCATTTTCATTGCCACTCCCAAGATGCACCCCTCGTTTTCATTCATCAGGACTACTGCCTCCCCTAACTAGCCTCCCTACCCTCCAATCCATTATCTACCAACAGCCAGAGCAATACACTAAAAATATAAGAGATATGGTCACTCTACTAGAATAAATTCCAAACTCCTCACCAAAGGTTACTGAGATCCTGTGTGACCAGATCCTTACCTAATTCTCAAGTGTCATAACTGAGGTCACAACCCCATGTGTCAGACTCCAGTCATATGGGCTTTCCTTGAGCGCTCCCTAAAAGGGGAGAAGGCGCAACCACTGTAGGGTCTGCCATTCCTTCATGCTAGATGGCTTGCTGCCAAATCTAGGAATGGTAACTGCTTCCCATCCCATAGGTAGGGATTTAAATGCTGCCACCAGATACCTTTCCGATGACCCCTTTTCTAACACTGTCCTATCTTCTTCAAATGGCACCCAACATATCTTCTTCTTTCTCTCCTCTGTTATTATTATCTCTCTGTAAGTTTCCAGGAAGAGGGACCTTCCTGTCATATTTTTGACTGTATCCTCTCCAGGGGCACAGTATAGGGCAGGATCTTCACACATACTTGTTGAGTAAAGCAAAGATCAAAACATTTACAAGAGCAAAAAAAAAAAAAAAGCTTTATCTTTGCTTATGGTAAGGACTATTAAAATGCAAATTCTTAGTGAAAATGCAATTCTAACTATAAGCAGAAGAGTCAGTAAAATATACTTACTTGGAATTAGACACAAGCAACAAATCACTGAAGAGGAAGAGGTGTCGCTTCTGCCTTCTCCAGCCTCTTTTGAATTCCACAGGGCCATGAATCAGTAGGGTACAATGGAGGCCCTCAGACAATGTAGCTGTCTCACTGTGGGTGTCCACTTCAGTGGAAGGGCTTTTTCTGCAACACACCACAAACCACAGAACAGCTAGTCAATGGTCAAATGTAGGTTAGAGTTTTATTCCAAAGGTTGAGGATGACACAACTGCTAAAAATTACAATCTCAACCCTAAAACAGGGCTCCCCAATTAAAGTTGAGCAGTCATTGGGTTATAGTTTTTAGAGCTACTAGAAATGATGAGGTCACTTAGGAAGTTGGTGTAGATGGAGAGCATATTTAAGGAAAGAGCTCTGAGGTATGGCAACTCAGAGAGCTGGGAAAAAGGAGAAATATCAATGCAGTTCATGAACCGTCAGTGAAGAGGAAAACGAAGAGGCCAAGAGTAGATACTATTAAAAGAAGTGAGCAATCAGCCATGTCAAATGCTGCAGCAAGACCAAGGCAGATGGTTACTGACAATCGGATTTAGTAACCTGGAGGTCACTGGGGACCCTGACAAGAACAAAGTTGGTGGAATAATGGGAGGAAAGTTTGTTTGTAGGACTGTGGGAGGCAGAATGCCTCTCTCCCCCAAAGGTGCCCAATGCCCTAAACCCTGGAACCTATGAATATGTCACATGGAAAAAGAGACTTTGCAAATGTAATTAAGGTTATGAACTTCAAAATAGGGAGATTATCCTGAAATATCCTGGTGGGTCCAATCTAATCACAAGAATGCTTAAAAACAGAGAGCTTTTTCCAGCTGGATTTAGAGAGATGGCATAGAAAAAAGTTAGACAGATTTGAAGCGTGAGTGAGTTTTGACCCTCCATTGCTGTAACGAACCACATTTGAAACAGGAATGTAGTCAGCCTCTAAGAGCAAAAGCCAGCCCCGGCTGACAGCCAGCAGGAAAAGAGTCACATCAGTATTCTCACCTCAAGGAACTGAACTTGACCAAAAACTTGAATGAGTTTGGAAGCAGAGTTTTCACAAGGGCCTGCAGACACCTTGATCAACCATGTGAGACCCTAAGCAGGGGATCCAGCCAAGTCCACCTGGACTTTCTGACATATAAAACTATGAGGTAATAAATTCCTATTGTTTTAAGCCACTTAGTTTGTGGTCATTTGTTACAGCTACAATAAAAAAAATTCATATAGATTGTGGCACTTGCAAGTGGGTGCTGCTGTAACAAATATTTTAAAATGTGGAGGTAGCTTTGGAATTGGCAGTACATGGAAACTGGGAGAATTTTGAGGAACATGATAGAAAAAGCCTAGATTACCTTAAGTGCACTATTTTAGAAATAAAGATGTTAAAAATTTTGCTGGTGAGAGCTCAGAAAGGGCGAGAAGCACTATAGGGAAAACCTGTGTTGACTTGGAGAACACCTGAATCATTATAAACAGACTATTGGTAGAAATATGGACTTTAAAGACACTGCTGGTGAGGTTCTAGAAAGAATTGAGGAACATGTTATTGAAAACTGGAGGGAGATTCTTGTTATATACTGGAAACAGCTTAATGGAATTCTGCTCTGTAGTTATGTGGAAAGTAGAACTTATAAATGATGAACTTGGATACTTAGGTGAGGGGATTTCCAAGCAAATTGTTGAAGGTCAGGCCTGGTTTCTTCTCTCTGCTTATAGTAAAGTGTGAGAAAAGAAAGATAAACTGAGAAAATTATTCAACAAAAAAGAACCATAACTTGATGATTTGGGAAATTCTCAGCCTATTCAGATGGCAAAAGATGCTAAAATTAAGAAATTGATTTTAGAAGTGTGGCATAGATAAAAAGCTGAGCATGTGATTGTAAGATCTTTTACTAAAACTTAGAAAGATCAAAAGATGAGAGTGTTCAGTAATACAAAAGCCTCTTTGAAGAGATTAAGGGTATGACTCACAGATCTCTTCTAAGGGGCCTCTAAGAAACTTCTGGGCATTGTCCATCAGCCATCTCAGCAGAAGCCAAAACCAGAAAAGGAAGTATCTCAGAAAGATTGGTGGAGTCTAACGAAGTGATTGCCAGTGACATCCGTGGTAGACCTACAAGGTTCTCGAGAATTTTATATTAGCAGAAACAATGTGAGTTTAAAGTGAAAGGGACAGGAAGAGAACAGAATTAAAGAAGGCTGTTAGATCCGCAAAATCCTACTGGCAGAAAGCAGACTGATAAAGTTGCTCAGCTGCCAACATCGCTATATTTCATGAAAAAGGAAGAATCACACAGAAAGCAACACCAGAAGCTCGGGGTTAGATCCAAGTACCCAGAGGTTGGAGCTGAAAGCCACAGAGAACTATTCTTGGTGTATCTTTGGAGATACTCTTTTCAAGTTAATAATATAATACATATTATATCTTGCATACAAAATATATCTCAATGGTCACTTAAAAGTTTCAGATTACCAGGTCTTTATTTAATCTGGCAAATGTCAATAATAGTAATAAAATAGAACATGTAAACTGGAATAAATATTGTCAATTTACAGGAGGATAATGAAAATTACGGGAGTCCTGGTGGTGTACTGGTGAAGTGATACTGCTGCTAACCAAAAGGTTGGAACTTTGAATCCACCATCAGCTCTTTGGAAACCCTATGGGGCAGTTCTACTCTGCCCTGTAGGGTTGCTATGGGTCAGAATGGACTCGAGGGCAACAGGATTAATGAAACTTAAAGGAGCCCTAGTGGTGCAGTGATTAAACTGGTCAACCACTAACCGAAAGGTTGGTGGTTCAAAACCACTAGTGGCTCCGTGGAAGAAAGATGTTGCAGTCTGTTTCCATAGAGATTTACAGCCTTGGAAGCCTTATGCGGTCACTATGAGTCGGAATCGACTCAATGGCAGTGTGATTGGTTTGTGATTAAACTTAATATGAAGTTTAAGATATCAAAAGTATTCTTAAACTGTAAAGTTGTCCACAAATATCTGTTACTAGTTAATCTTGATTATAAAAAAGTAACTGTCAACATGGTCTTAACGGAAAGTATCTACTGTATTTTTTAAGGAAAAAATATAATCATATTTCCCTAATGTTTTTAAACCAACTTATAGCTTTGAAAAGTCTCATTCCATTCTGTAACCTAATATTGAATCTACAGAAGCTCCTCTGCTACACGCTGCAGAGAAGACTGTGACAGATGTGAGAGCTTTTATTCAAACACCACTAAATACCTAGTGAAAAAAAGACAATTTCTAACCCAGCATAGACAAAATAATACGGATATTTGTGAAGAAGAAATTTCAGTTTAGTTTTATGTTAACATGAAAATTTAGATAATTGAGGATTGACTCCCATCTTTTTTAGATCAGTATTTGATCTCTGGGGAAACTGATAAAGAACATCAAATAAAACTGGAAACATTTTTTTAAAAGTTTCTAAACATGAGAAGTATCAATAAAATGGTCTTAGGTTTTATTTGGCTGAGCTATGACCAAATAATATCTAAGAGTATCTCACCTTAAGAGGTAAAACATCTTCTAAGTTGAACAGACCATAAAAGCTTTCATAAATAGGGAAGACATTTTCATAGACCTACAGAAAAGTCTCTCCCATGGAGCCAAGAAATTGTCTCTCCTGAGAATGTAAAGCCTATTCCTTTGTGTTCAGCAGCACTAAATCTAATGAACATGAGTAGCTTTTCATGAAACCAGTGCTGAAGTTGAGAATTAGTTCATGTATTTTAGAGTAAACAAGACCCAACACTTCCTGTTATCCCCAGTCTATCCTGATGATTAAAAACAGTATATTAAAAGACTACCTTGTCCACTTAAGTCTTTAAAGACCACTTAGAAGCTTGGGGTGCTTTTGGACTGACGTAAACATCTTTTTTTTCTTCAACTCCTGGGAGTGAAAACCAGTCCAGTCCTCCAAACAAATCCATGAGACTGAGGATTCTGCAGTTGCCACGGTCACTTGTTATTATGATTTTAAAGTTCTGACGCTCAAACTGTAACTAACTGACATATCTTACCCCCTCAGCTTGATTTAAAAAAAAAAAAAAAAAAAACTGTCTTCACATGCCGCTGTGAGAAATAAATACAGTTTCCATCTATCTTTTACTCAGTTTCCACCAATGGTAATGAGATGGTTAATTTTATGTGTCAGCTTGGGTTAGCTATGGTGTTCAGTTGTTTGGTCAAATGCCAGTCTAGATGTTGCTGTGAAGGTATCTTGTAGATGTGATTAACATTTACAATGAGCAGACTTTAAGTAAAGATCACATAATAATGTGAATGGGCCTCATCCAATCAGTTGAAGGCCTTAAGAGCAAAAAATTGAGGTTTCCTGGAGAAAAGGAATTCTGTCTCAAGGCTGTAACATGGAAATCCTGCCCGAGTTTCCAGCCCACCAGACTGTCCTACAGATTTCAGAGTCAAGACTACAATATCAACTCCTTCCTGAGTTTCCAGCCTTCTGGCCTATCCTACAGATGTTAGACTTGCCAGTCCCCACAACTGTGCAAACCAGTTCCTAAAAATCAATCTCTCTCTTTCTCTTGCCTACTGATTTTCTCTGGAGAACCCTGTAATATCATGTAAAACCATAGTACAATATCATAACCAGGATATTACCATTGATACAGTCAAGATACAGAACATTTCCATCATCGCAAGGATCCCTCATATTGCCCTTTTACATTCACACCAACTTCCTTCCCATGCCACTGCCTCTTTAATCCCTAGCAACTACTAAGCTGTTCTCCATTTCTATAATTTTGTCATTTCAAGAATATTATATAAGTGGAATCATACAGGATGGGACCTTTTTGGAATGTCTTTTTTCACTCATAATTGCCTGGAGATCCATCCAGGTTGTTGCAGTATCAATAATTCATTCCTTTGTATCACTTAGTGGTGCTCAATGGTATGGGTGTATACCATGCATTAACCATTCCTTTGCTGAAGGACATCTGGATTGTTTCCGGTATTTGGCTGTAACAAATAAAGCTGCTATAAACATTTCTGTACAGCTTTTGGTGTGATAAATGCCCAGGTGTGCAATTGCTAGGCCGTACGGTAGCTGCATGTTTAATTTTTTAAGAAACTGTCAAACTATTTTCCAGGGTGGCAATATCATTTCATATTCACCCCCACCCCCAGCAATATCTAAATAATCCAGCGTCTCCACATCCACACCAGCATTTGGTGTTATCACTATTTTTATTTTAGCCATTCTGAGAGGTGTGGAGCACTATCTCATTGTGGGTTTAATTTACATTTCCTTAACGGTTAATGATGTTCAACATCTTTTCATGTGTTCATTTCTATGCGTATCTTCTTCAGTTTGATGAAACTTACAGTATTCTGGTAAAAAACACTTTAAATATAGTGTTCCCTTTCCAAGAGTTAATCAACCATTTCACAGATGCTGCATGGGTAGGCTAAATATCTTGAAGTCAAACAGCCATGATGTTAGGAATTCAAACTCAGCTGACTCTGGAGGCCACATAAGTCTCAGGGCAGTGAGGTACCCGAACCTCTTCTCATATGGTGTCTCCTTTCCTTGAGCCCTTGGTGGACTGGTATATGATCTGACTAATAAAGTTTGTGGTTTTCTTTATAGTCCTATAATAGTTATTTGAATACATATCTTTTAAATACCTTAAGGAAAAAGTCTATATCTGATTTATCATTTAATTCTCACAGGCCTTGGCATATCAGAGGAATGAAAAACCATTTTATTGAAGTAAATGAGTGAGACAGTTTTTTGCCATGGATGGAGAAAAGAAAGGGACAACCTAAAATAGACCCTCTTTCATCTACTTCATTAATTCAAGAAACAGCATCTGAACCTGTACTATGAAACAGGCACTTGTTTAGGTCTGGGCAGCAGAGAACAAAAAGGACCCAGGCCCAACTGACAAAACCTACATCTGAATACAGGAAACAGAAATTAAACAAATAATCACATCAATAACCTTGTACGTAACACCAAACTCGGAAAAATACTGCAAAGAAAAAATAAAGAGGGAGATGAGAGATTAGAAGTGGGACCCGGCACCTGACTTAGATTCTGCAGAGAGGGCAGTCAAGGGAGGCTTATTCGAAGAACTCATTTGAAATTAGCTTTAAAGGATAATTTGGGATTAACTAGATGAAGACACAGAGATAGACACTGAGGTATAGAGAGGTGAAGAAGTAGAGAGACGGAGGGAAAGAAAGAGATCAGTGTGTACTGGGAGAGAATATTCCATGGAAAGGGGATAGAATATGTGAGGATTCAGAGCCATGAGTTTGCTGCATTGGATACCCTAATAGAAGGCACAGGAAAGTCAGATAAACCTGAAGAGCTAAGTAGGGGCCAGGTCCTTTTAGACCTTGTTAAGGCCTCTTGTCCTAAAACCAAACTAGCATACAAGTGCCATGTAGACAGTGGGCTCCAGAGACTTCTAAAATATTTTAAAGCAATAGTGCTAGCCTGGGACATGCTGACTGTATTTAGCACCATGGAAGTTCATTAAGCAACACCTTCTGTCCACTCATCAAACATCATCAGAATTTAGTTAAGGTAAGAAATGTAGGCACAATGAACAGGCACTTCCCCCTATTTGCAGAATATTCACCAGGTGACTCTCACTCTCTGCCTCTCCTTCAGAGAGGTTAGAGGCCAAGAACTTCTTTCCTTCTAGAATATAATCCTTGGTAACCAATTCCGGTCTGCATCAAAACAACATGGGGGAGCTTTTTAGGCATCTGCCCACCCAAGCTCTGATTAATCAGGTCTGGAGAATCTGTATTTTAAAACAGGCTTTGGGTGATACTGGTGTGTAACCAGGATTGCGAATGACTGTCCTTTGGGTGTACATTGAGAAAAACGTGGTGTTCTGATACAATCTCCCCTTGTAGCAAAGGAAACAAGGGAAAGGAAGCCTTTTGTTACATCGAGGGGTCTTTCCTTAGTTTGGTAAAAAAAAAAAAAATTTTTTTTTTTGTAGTTACATGTAAAAGTTACCTTTACAACAGCTGCTTAATTCCTTCCAAAGTACCATTGGTATTTCTTTTAATTTCATGAAAACTTGCAAATAGAATAACAGTGATAGAGTCTGTTTTCATTTAGTTCATTGAACTTTTCACCCTAAATATCAAATAGAAGAGAGGGTATGAGGTGACGCTATGCCAACCGTACCAATATCTAAGCACATCGCAAAAGAAAACTATCTTTTCTTAATTCTATTTTTTTCCTTCAATTTTTTATGTTTTGATTAAATGTTTATATAAGGAAGCAGGTTGTGAAGTGTTAAGTTCTCAAATCAAACTACCTGGTTTTGAATCCCTCCTCATTATTTACTACCTATGTGACACTAAGCAAACCAGTTACAATTTTAAAGCCTCGGTGTTCTCATCTGCAGACTAGACTTATAGGGTGGTTATGAGAATTAAATTAGATAATACTAAAATAAACATAGCATGGCTTTGACATAGCATTATGGATTGAATTGTATCCCGTAAAATATGTGCTGAAATCCTAATCCCTGCCCCTAGGGATATGATCCATTTTGGACATAGGGTTTTTCCTTTGCTGTATCAATGAGGTCATAACAGGAGTTAGGATGGATCCTAAACCTAATCACTTCTGCGTTATAAAAATGGAAGAATAGACATAAAGACACATGCAGGGGAAGAGGGACGCAGACGACAGAGAGAGATCATCTACAAATCCAGGCACGCTGAGGATTGCTGGCAGCTACTTGAGGCTGAAATAGACAAGGAAAGACCTCTCCCTAGAGCCACGCCCTGAATTTGGACTTCCAGCCTTCTGAACTGTGAGAAAATCTATTTGTGCTCTTTAAAGCAACCCATTGTGGTATGTCTTTTGTGGGGGTGCTAGGTATAAGACGCAGTAATGCCTCAATATTTTAGTTATGCTTATATGAGACAGGAAGACTTTATATTCAAAAATAGCAAATTTTCCATGAACCAAAAACAAGGGAGAGAAAACATAGTAAAATTGATCGAGCAAGTTTGTGAGTAGTTCACCCGTGTCATCTCCTTTCCTCACAGCAGCCTTGTGAGGTAAGCATCGTTATCTCCATTTTTACATATGAAAAAACTGAGGCTCATAAAGTTAAGTAACTGAGAGCCATGTACCTAAATAGTGTATTTGTCTGACTATAAAGTCACATAGTGTTTCAACAAAACAGCTCTTGGCACCCTTTCCTTCCTCAGCTGCAGTGACTCTCCTTACACTCAAGGTCACATCCTACTGAGACAGAAGGAGTAAAAGAGGACAACAGAACTGGCTTCTGCCCTGAAGTTAAGGTTTTCTGGGTATTTTTTGTATGTGCTTTTTCTGTCTTTTCTACCGCTGGAATACTAACTTTCGACTAATTTAATTCATGATATCTGGAATCTCCTGAAAGTTTTGCTTAACTTTGGGGTCCTTCTGTTATTCCTTTTTAAAAAATTTTTTATTGTGCATTAAATGAAAGTTTACAATTCAAGTCAGCCTCTCATACAAAAACTTATACACACATTGTTAAATGACCCTACTTGCTCTCCCTACAATGTGACAGCACACTCCTCCTCTCCACTCAGTATTTCCTGTGTCCATTTAACCCGCTCCTGTCCTCCTCTGCTTTCTCATCTCGCCTCCAGACAGGAGCTGCCCACACAGTCTCATGTGCCTACTTGAGCTAAGAAGCACACTCCTCAGCAGTATCATTTTATGTCTTATACTCCAGTCTAATCTTTGTCTGAAGAGTTTGCGTCAGGAATGGTTTTTGTTTTGGGCTAACAGAGAGTCTGGGGGCATGACCTCTAGGGTCCCTCCAGTCTCAGTCAGACCATTAAGTCTGGTCTTTTTACTAGACTTTGGGGTCTGCATCCCACTTTCCTCCTATACCACCAGGGATTCTCTGTTGTGTTCCCTGTCAGGGCAGTCATGGCTGATAGCTGGGCACAATCTAATTCTTCTGGTCCTGGGCTGATGGAGTCTCTGGTTTATATGGCCATTTTTTTACACATTCTGTTATTTCTTGACAAGAGTAGTTCTGACTCATTGTCTCTTACTGTAAGCCTCCTATTTTAATTTTTTCTTTTTTTAATCTTGACTGTGGTCACCTACTGCCCAGCTGGGTCCAACTTTATCTGTCTATGTAGGAATGAAGTCTATGCAAGAGTGATGACAATTACTATTACCAGAATAAATTAAGTATAACACATTATTAGTTAAAAGATAGTGTTGAAGGAGTAGTCCTTACCTCATTCCTCATGGTCACAGTGAAGAGTCGACTTCATTCCATTGTCCTAGAGAGAATACACCTGGAAGAACTTGGAAGTAGAAGTTTTCTCTAAACTGGCCACAATTTTGCATTTAAGTGTCAAAAGCACAAGACACTAGATACAAGGATATGCGGAAACCAGAATATCTAAATTATGCAAGAAGACAATATTGCCTTAAATGCCATTCTCTCAGACAGTAATACATACGAGGAGACCCCCAAAAGCACCACCACCACCAATAACAACAAATACACACCCACACACAGATATTAAACACATGGAAACACAATTAACCTGCTGATGGACAATTTCTGCTCAGTGAACATGGATTCAAAGGCTGTGGACTCTTGACACTGGTGCAGCTGATTTGTCTTCCACAGGAATGAAAGCCAGATGTTCTAATGTTCTTGATTCCTACACTAGATACCACAAATCTTTCTGCCATGCTATTTGGCTGACAATGTTGTTGTTGTTTTTACTTGCTGTCCAGTTGATTCTACCTCATGGCAACCCCATGAGTGCAGAGTAGAACTACTCCATAGAATTTTCCGAAGCAGATCACTAGACCTGTCTTCCAAGGCGCCTCTGGATGGGTTCAAACCACCTACCTTTTGGCTAGTAGTGTTAAAACAGATTATACCATTCACTTAATTCTGGGATTGTAATTTTGCTTGTGATAACTTCTATAGTGGAGTTGTGGTTTTTTTGTATGATTTGTTGACCCCTTGGAGAATTGAACTAATGACAGATTTGAATTAATTTAACTTTGAAGAGGCTAAAGAACCTACATTAATTCCTACGAAAGACAACCCAGGATACAATACAGTTGTAGCTACAGGAACCTGGGAATCTCAGAAAGACTGGCTGACTGAGCCAAATATATAAAATTGGGAATGAAGTAATTTGCACTTTAATTTCTATGGGCTTTCATTTGCAAGAGGATTAAGAAGTTTGATAAAGAGAAAAGTCTCATAGTGCTCATATTTGGGACATTTTTACATTGATACAGTTTTCGCATTCATTTCATAAAATCTGCTGAGCTATTTTGGACAACATGACGACATAATTAGCCATAAGAAATAGGATAGGGAATGCATGTTCAGTTTAGGGTGCTGTATGGCACCCTGTTCTGACTCATGTTGTTAGTCTTTTGTGGACAAAAAGTGAAATTCCCACCAGCAGTTTCCAAAAGGACTTAAGTGTGGAAAGAAACAGGGTTCAGGATAAGAACACAGTAGCCCTGCAAGCATGCATATTTCCCTGCTGAGAAGGACAGCCAATCCTGGCTTCCTTTTGGCTTGCTTGTTAAGTCCAACTGGATAGGACATTCTTTTCAAACTTTCCGTCATATACATGCTGCCTTCACATCAGCCCATCATTCATATGAAGGCTGATCTAATATTTTTCTTTAAATGTTGAGTGTGTATTCTTAAAAGAATCTTTGGCTCATGATAAGCAATGTGTTAAGTGTGTTAGTTATACACACTGATAAAAATACATAATTATGTACTAAAATTTAAAAACAAAAAGCCTGTCAACATACTACCTAAAATAAACTCACATAATGAATACATACTGCAATATACTAAGAGAATAAAAAGCTGGCAAAGGTTGAGAGGGATGCTTGCTACTCCATGCTTCAGGTTTCCATTTCAATCCTGATGAGGGAAACAGGATTCTTTCTCACTCCACCCCAAGCAACAAAGAGAAAACGCCACAGCTCACCTCTTTCCAGGATTTCTAGGCATTGAAGTACATCTGCCCTGGACAGTTCAGCATGCAGGCTTACACCCAGATGCAGGGCGGACAGAGGTGAAGAAGATTAAGGTAATCTGCCTGTTCTACCTGTGACTACACGCGCTGCTCAGTTCACGTCAGAAGAAAGAGCAAATCCTATTTCTGCCTTAGGTATAAACCTCATTCTTCTACCCAGGGAACCCCCTAATTTGGGTAATAACGTAGACATTATATTTCAATCCCCTTTTGTTTCCTGTGTCTATTTCACAAACTGGTTAAAACCTATAGAGTACAAGGTTGGTATTTGTGTTAATTCAAATACATCACTTGCTTACAAAAACAAAAAAATGACAGAAGAAAAAGGTGACAGAGGAAAAGGAATATTTCTGTCCCACAGCAGGATACTAACATTTAATGAGAGCTTATAACGGGAAAAAGAAGTGTTTTTTCAAAAGTAAATGCAAGTCATATTCAAATATTGTGGGGACAGGCTCTCACTTCCCCAACTTAGGGTGCAATTCATGTGATATTCTAGTCTTCTTGAAGCTAAGTCTGGGCATACCGGAGTAAGTGGACCCTTCTGTCTCTTAGTAATGGAAAAGAAATGAGATAATAGTGGAAAGAATATTGGCTTTGGAGTCAGCCTGGGTTGGATTTTGGATGACTGAAGTGGAAAAATTATTTAACCTTCCTGAATCTCAGTTTTCACATCTGTAAAATGGGAATAATAACACTTACAGGGCTGTTGTGAGGATTGAGAACACATGTTTGAAAGAATTTCATGTGTGACTCCCTCCCTGTTCACAAGTTGAATTAAAAATACTTTATAAAGGGTTCTCTCATCCTTAATAGCATTTTCTCATGGTTTTGCTTTATGGCTCTCCACTGGAATTCACTGGGCATCAGCAGTTATAAATCTTCATTGTGGATCCAGTTCTTTTCCTCTCTCTGTACTATTCTTCCTCCATGGGTCTAAACTGAGGCTTTAGGGTGGCGGTTTCTTTCATTTGAGGACTCCTCATTTAGGAATGAGACTTCATCATTTCCTTTGCCTCATGGTTAACCCCATATTTCCAAGACCACAGCCAAGACTATGACCCAAGCACCCCCACACTCTCTCCAACTCCAACCTCCATTCATTTAGAGGCACCGAGCTGAACAGGTGAAAAGCACCTAATTAGTGCCTGGCACACAGTAGATGATCAATACACAGGAATTTCCTTTTTCATCCTTGCAGCTGTGGACTGGACAGACAGTTCTTTACAGGGCTGTACTGGCTATTATGACTGTGAACACAATGATCCAGTAACTGTATGTTAGACATGAAATAGTTTGGACATTGCAGCCTCAATCCTCAAAACCACTAACATCTGCATTTAGCAAAACTGCCATTTCAGAAGGAAACTCACATCCGTGTCTAGGCATCCACTGGCTATGTCCATATCTAGATCGTTTTGAAACACGTTTGAGATCTTTCCCTTGCATGGAAATGGAGTCTGGCTGGTCCAGCTTATGCTCGAAGACCTGTTGTGGCATAGGTAGAATGCCAAGATGATAAAGATCTTTCTCTGATAGAAGTTCTTTTGTGCAAATAACCCTGGGGAGCAAAATGGGGCAGATAAATGCAGATGAAAATGGACTTTGAACAAATAAATGAAACTGTATTACATTTCTCTAGCATAAAAATAGGTCAGATGGTAAGAGTACAAAAATAGGTGAAATGGTAACATAAAATGACTTGTGTAATCAGAGGGCCAATTCTGACATTTTTCTCTCTAGGCCTTTTCTAACAGTCTTGTTGCTAGGGCTACAATGTTTTTGCCAGACTGGAACAGGATTGTCAGCTCTAATAGAGATTAAGTAGCTTGCCCAACTAGATTTTTTTTCTTTTTTTTTTTTAAATAAGCATCAGTGAATACTTCTGGCTTTCAAAGCCATAATAAGAAAAATGGAAAGATTTCTAAAGATCTGTTTTTAGTAAGTACAACTAATAACATTTGAAATCTAGTAGACAAGTTTCATTCTATAGTTATTCCAACACAAACTTTTATCATGGTCACACTGAACAAAATAATGTGAAATAGAATTTCATATATTTAATGAAAAATAAATTGTCAAATTAAGCCAAAAATTAATTCCTCAGAGATTTTAAGTAACTGAGGTTGCTTAATGAACAAATCTTATTAGTCAAAAAATTACATGTCATACCTGTTCACAAATTCATGCCTGATTTACTCTTTAGAGAGCACAAGTAGGGCGTAGGATTAAGTCCTCTGTCTTTTGGTTCCTTACATCCATTTGTCGAGGTCATCTGAAGATGGAATATCTAAAAAAGTAAAGATGGAATATCTAAGGAGAGTGTAAATACAAAGTCATCCAATAAAACAAGTTCAAAATTTGTAAAGCACAGTAAAGGAATACCAATTTGTTCCAGAAACTCAGTTTCTAAAAGGATATAAAAATTAAAAGCCATTGGGAAAAGGTGGGGAAACACTCCTTTTGATAGGCTTGTCAGGGAGTCAGAAGAGGATTCTCCTTGGCTGCGGACCAGTTACTTACCCACTGACCCCACAATTCCGCTTTAGACTAAAGCGTGGCACATGCGCAAAGACATGTTTTTCAGCATTATTTTGGAAAGGCAAGAAAGTTAAAATGACTTAAGTGCCATCAAGAGGAGATTCATTAAATAAATTAATGGAATACTACAGAACAGTTTTAAAAAGACAGATACATGCAAATTTATACTGAAAAAATGTATTCATTGAAAATATCAAGTTGTGAAATAACATCTTTTGTATGAACCTATTTATATATATCTGTAAATATAAAATACATAAATGCTTCCGTGTAGAAGCATGGATAAGAAACTGTTGTTACAGTTTGCTGCTGTGGAATCAACCCCCAAATCATGGCAAACCCACGCACAATGGAAAGAAAGGCTGCCTGGTCTGTGTCATCTCCATGATCAAGTTGACAATTGGACTATCATGTTAATTCAGTGAAGGGGGAAAGGCAGAAGATGAACTTTTACTTTTCACTTTAGACTCCACTATAATGTTTGAATACATTTTATCATAAAAATTAGGAATGTTTATTACAAAAATAGTTATGTAATAAAAAGGTTAAAAAGTACTAAATACTTTGCTGTATAATACTAAAGAGTTCACTATATAGTATTAAATGAAAAAAGAGGCACAAGGAAAATGTATTTAACAAGATCCAGTAAAACATATTTATGTGTGAGTAAATGGGAGTATGAAGTAAGGTGTATAAGTTTATTTGTAAGAGACTGACTTGATTTGTAAACTTTCACTTAAAGCACAATAAAAATTATTTAAAAAAATATACATACATTTATATGTATTTGTGCCCATTCCAAAGAAAGATGATCCAACAGAATGTGAAAATTATCAAACACTATCATGAATAACATGCAAGTAACATTTTGCTGATGACAATCAAAAAATGGTGGCAGCAGTACATCAACAAGGAACTGCCAGAAATTCAAGCCGGATTCAGGAGAGGATGTAGAAAGAGGGATGTCATTGCTGATGTCAGATGGATCTTGGCTGAAAGCAGTGAATGCCAGAAGGATGTTTACTTGTGTATTGTTGACTATTCAAAGGTATTCGACTGTGTGGATCTTAACAAATTATGGATAACATTGCAAAGAATGGAAATCCAGAATAGTTAATTGTGCTCATGAGCAACCTGTACATAGACCAAGAGGTAGTCGTTTGAACAGAACAAGGGGATATCCCATGGTTTAAAATCAGGAAAGTTCTGCCTCAGGGTTGTATGTTTTACCATATTCATTCAATCCGTATGCTGAGAAAATAATCCGAGAAGCTGGACTATATGAAGAACATGGCATCAGGGTTGGAGGAAAACTCATCAACAACCTTTGATATCCAGATGAAGCAAACTTGCCTACAGAAAGCAAAGAGAACTTGAAGTACTTACTTACAAAGATCAAAAACTACAGCCTTCAGTACGGGTTACTCCTTAACATAAATAAAAATCCTCACAACTAGACCAATAAGCAACATCATGATAAAACGACAAAAGATTGACGTTGTTCATTTTACTTGGATCCACAAACAATGCCCATGGAAGCAGAAGTCAAGAAATCAAATGACATATTGCATTGGGCAAATTTGCTGCAAAAGACCTCTTTATGGTGTTAAAGAGCAAAGATGTCATTCTGAGGAATAAGGTGCACCTGACCCAAGCCATGTGCAGAAGCAGCTTGGGGGCAGTGTCTGACCTCCTCAGACCTCACAAGTGGGAAGGGCTACCAAAATCAACAGTGCAAGGCTGATTCCTATGAGGTGGGGGTCAGACATGCCTCCTCTCTCCGCCATCTTTACCAAATTTGACACCAACCATTCCTCCCATAGCACTCTCTACTGGGTTTGATAAATCATTGCAATGGCTGCACAGAACTCACAATTTTCACTATTATGGCATTTATTAGGGAAATAACAGTTACAATTCAGGCTCAGGAAGAGTCAAGATACAGTTCTTCCATCAGGATAGCCTCTTCCTAGCTGTGTTCACAGGCATGTCTCTCCTTGGCCCTCGGTCTCTGCCCAAAGGCACTCAGCGTTCTCATGCCATGGGCCAGAAACCCCACCATGCTGTCTCCTGCTGCTGGGTCTCTGCTGCTGGGTGTCTCCTTCCTTGGTGGTAGGCTCCTCCTCTCTGCTCTGGAATTGGCTCTTTTAAGGCAAACTGACCAGTCCCATTGGCAGACCACAACTACCCTATCACACAATCACCTGGCTGGGAGTCACAAAACCATGGCTAGAAAGGCCATACACAAAAGTAACAACTTGTTCCACACCATGGTACTTTCAGTTGCCTCACATGCATGAGAAAGCTGGACAGTGAATAAAGAAGACCAGAGAAGAATTGATGCCTTCGAATTATAGTGTTGGTGAAGAATATTGAATATACCATGGACTGCCAGAGAATGAATAAATCTGTCTTGGAAGAAGTATGGCCAGAATGCTCCTTAGATGTGAGGATGGTGAGACTTTGTCTTACATAATTTGGACATGTTATCAGGAGGAACTAGTCCCTGGAAAAGGACATCACGCTTGGTAAAATAGCAGGTCAGTGAAAGAGGAACACTCTCAATGAGATGGGCTGACACAGTAGCTACAACAATGGGCTCAAACCTAGCAAACATGTGAGGATGGCGCAGGACCAGGCAGTGTTTTGTTCTGTGGTACACAGGGTCTCTATGAGTCGGAACTGACTGGATGGCACCTAGCAACAACATATACACATATATATGTTGTTCTTGTTGCTATTAGGTGTCGTTGAGTTGGTTCCAATTCATAGCAACCCTGTGTACCACAGAACAAAACACTGCCCGGTCTTGAGCCATCCTCACAATCGTTGTTATGCTTGACCCCATTGTTGCAGCCATTGTCTCAATCCGTCTTGTTGAGGGTCTTCCCCTTTTTCACTAACCCTCTACCAAGCACAATGTCCTTCTCCAAGATTGATCCCTCCTGACAACATGTTCAAAATACTTAAGACACAGTCTCACCATCCTTCCAAGGAGTATTCTGGCTGTACTTCTTCCAAGAGATATATATATATATATATATATATATATATATATATATATATATATATGCATACACATACATATATATATATATTTCTATAGAAAAATGTTTCAAAGACTGTATGCCAACCCATTAAAAGTGATTACTTTTATTTCATTTATACACTACTATCATTTACAATTGTACAGTATTTACTATATATTTAATAAAAGCAATATATATTTGACCATATGTTTTTAAAAAGTCTCAGTTAATAGAAAAGCAAACCTCACTTAAACACAGCCTAAATAATACAAGGCCAGAGACTTCTATCACAAATTAAAGTTCTCTGTTACTCTGGTGGCTGATGTATGATATACATATATGATTAACAATAAAGACCACACACTAACAACAAAAAACAAATGTTTATAATAAAGCACTTTAAAATTAGAATGACTCCAGCAGAAAAATTGCAAGAAAGTAGATATAGACCCATGTCATGAGATAAATAAAAATTTATTTGGATTTAAATACTTTTATTTGGATTAAATTTTCTCTTAAAAAAGCACTTTCTGTAAAATAAGATACTTTTTTTTTAAAACAGAACTACTCTGAATAAACCTAGAAATCAACAATATTTTTAAGTGAAATAAAAATTATCTGGCAATGTGGAATGTATGAAAAACCACTTCAAGTATGAGAGCAACAGTGTGTTTGAGTCTATTTATATTCCAATAACAACAGTGTCAACCTGAAACAGAAAGAGAAAATTCGTAACTGTTGATTGGATATTCTTACATAAATATATTACCTTAGGAAATTTAACTTTATTGGAAATTAGATTTGTCAGAGGAGCAAGGAGTCCTATCACTCAGTTTGTACTACCTGTCCTATTCCCAACTGACTGAACTCATGGATGATTCACCGACTTATCTTTCATTCCAGTGGAAAGGTCTACCAGCTGTAAATCTACCCTCTTTATTAAGACTGTACTTTACGGATTCACAGTGTCATTGAGGTGGGAGGAAACTTACAAGTCATTTAATTCAATCTTCCATCAGAAAAGGAAAGTGTACAACCTCCTTATGATATGTATGAACATTTTCAGGAAGAGAGAGCTCAGAATTAAATATTGCCAATTACCACTGTTGCCCAACACTCATTGCTATAAAATTCTACTTTATAACTGAGCAAATAAATCTTGTATAGTTTCCAATCACTTCTACTTCTGTCCTAGAATGCCAAAGAAAATGAATCCTATCCTTGCCCAACATGACCATCACAACACTTGACAGTAACTACAGTCACCACCCATCTGCCAGTGGAAGACTGCGTGTTACTATGATACTGAACAGTTTTCATTGGAGCTTCCAGACTAAGACCAAGTAGGAAGAAAGGTCTGTGATCTATTTCCAAAAATCAGCCAAGGAGTACCCCATGGATTACAATGATCAGATTCCCATTTGATCGTGAGGAAATGGCACAGACCAGGTGGCATTTCATTCCATCGTGTGCAGGATCACCATGAGTCGGAGGCCAACACAATGAATGGCAGCTAACAACAATAATCACACTGTCCACGCTTACACCTTAAGTCTTCAATTTTACAGATATTACCAGTTAATGTTCTGCATGTGGCAGTTCTTCCAAACTCCTCATCAGCCCTGCTACCTTTTCTGCACGTGTTCTAATATTTAATGTTCTCTCAAAAGGTAGGACCTCCTACACTCAAATGCACAGACTAAAAAACCATATTAACATTACAAAATACAGGATAGCCAAGATTGTCCAAACAACTCCCAGCTATACGGAAAAGTAACAGAGTCTGCTCTGTCTCAACATTGGTGTGGTGTAGTACTCAGTCTTCAGCATTTGTCTCTTCGCTGTCTTTTTCTGCAGGTGAGTTTATGCTCTGATGATTCACAAATCTCCAGCTCCTCAGTTTTTGAGCCCCAGACTTATTAAATATTCAACTGTCCACTTGACATACATCTCCTTTCACCTTTGATCAAAAATTTTATTCAAAACAGAATACGTGTTTCTTCTCCCTCAAAATACCATACCAAGTGTTCTCTGTTGATGACACCACCATTCACCTTATTGCCATGCCAAAAACTTCAGTGGTATCTTTGATTCCACTTTTTCTCTCATACCCACATTCCATCCGTCAGTAAGTGCATCAGCAACCTCTTCTAACCACCTCCACCATTACTACACTCATCCAAACATGCACTGTCTCTCTCCTTGACGGCTTCAATAGCTTCGTAACTAGTCTCCATGTTTCCATAGTTGCCCACACTCGGGGGGATGGAGGGAAGAGGAAGTCGGTAATATAGTCGAATGTGAGTGGGTTTGGAAGACAGGCTTACCTGATTTTGAATCCTGGCACAACCATTTACTGAAAGAAAGGCCTTGGTAAATATCTTGAATTCTCTGAAACTCCATTTCCTAAATGATGAATCAATACTATTAAAAACTAACTCAAATTGTTCTTGTGAGAATTAAATAATTCACATAAAGTGCCTAGCGAATAATAGATGTTAAATGTGTTTTCTCCAATATCTTTATACTTTTATAACTTTCAAATTATCCAAAAGCTAACCTCTAATTTAAAGAGCTGAATATTATAGTCATTAAAGTAAAAAAGAAAATTCATCTTAATCTGAATATCACAACATTAGTGACATCTGGTGGAAAATATAAGAGTTACAATGTAGCATTATTACAGATATTTGAATTTTTCATGTTTAGTAATTAAAATAAATTTTAGATACTAAGCAACTAAACGAAAACCGAAAAAACCCAAACCTGCTGCCGTCGAGTCAATTTCGATTCACAGAGACCCTATAGGACTGAGTAGAACTGCCCTGTAGGGTTCCCAAGGAGCACTTAGTGGATTTGAACTGCCAGTCTTTTGGTTAGCAGCCCAACTCTTAACCACTACACTACCAGGGTTTCCAAACGAAAACATAAAGGTGAAGAAAAAAATGTCTATGAGGATACCTTACTGTGCTATTAAGTTTTGGGGGGTCTGTATTATAAAATACACAGGAGGTTAATACACATAAGAAACTCACGTACATTCTAATAATAAAAAGAATGTTTATCAAGCATTTGACTTTATTTAGTGAAAAGAATGATTGAAAATGTAGATATAGAGCCGTTACGCTGTGCTGAGTCTCTTTTTACACATTGAATGCCATAGAAGTCACTTCCCAAGTTTTCAGACCAAAATTTACTATGGGGTGTTCCTGGGGAATAAATACCTCCGAGAATTGTGTGCTTGATTTGTGCTTCAGAGACTATGGAATTAAGATAAAATAGGGAGACTTGCCATATGATTTGAGATACTGAGGATGGAGACAACAAATGATAGTTTTACATGTGAGCCTTAAATAAATGTCACAAAATCAAATCCTCAGAGGTAGGGAGGGGTTTTAATATTTGTGACCAAAGAGCAAACTATGATCAAATACAGGGCAAACTACAACCATTGGGCCAAATCCTGCCCATCACTTGGTTTTTAGTATTGTAACACAGCCAGGCTCATTTCTTTATGTACTGTCTACATGTGCTTTTGAAATACAGTGGGTAACTTGAGTAGGTACAACAGAAACCAGATGCCTACAAAGCCTGAACTATTTACTATCTGGCCCTTTACAAAAAGTTTGTTAACCCCTGATTTACCAGATTGCTTTTGTTTCCCCTCCCTTATCTCCATGTATCCTCCCCTGCCCACTGATAGTTGGCTTGGCCATGAGTCTTGCTTTCATTAGGCGAATGTGGGAAAAACGTCAGTGTGACAGTTCTGAAGCCAAGCCTTAACAGTCTTACTAGTCACTGCCCCTCTGAAGGCAGAATGAGGTATGTGGAAGAGAACAACTTCAGCTAACCTGTAGACTTGCGTGAGAATAAGAGCTTACTGATACCCCACGGCTCTTTACTATGCACCAAAAGCCAACTAATACATGAGATTGTTATACCTCTGCTTGAACATTCCCATGAAGGCTTGACTTCTCAGACTGAAGACACTAGAAGGATCCTGGAGACCAGGTGTAGCTCAGTCCCTTCTGGGCTCTATTTCAGACTTTGATGGGCTCAACGGGAACATGTTTTCATTCATCTACCTATGGTAAGCAAAACTGAATGAGTCCAGGCCAGGTCTAGAGGCCCAACAGACTCTTGGAATCTTCATGTCTCTGTTGAAAATGGTGTAGAAGCCTGTCACAAATCTTACAGCTGTTTGCTTTAAATGTCTTCCCCTAAGGTATGCCTAAAGGTACAGAAACAGGTTGGGACAAGCCCAATTGGAGTCACAGACCAAAGCTGTTTTCTAATCTCACTTTAACAATAAAGCTCATAGCTTGACTCCTATTCAACTCCAACATGTTTCTTAAGTGATACATAACCTGGTCTTTAGAACCCTATAGCAGTAAACAGTATCACACAAATGTAAAATTGAAAATCTTAACTCTGTTAACAATATTAGCTGAGGTGAAGTGACTAAGTATATGCTCAGCCTTTGAAAATGTGATTTCAGAGTTTTACATTCTTAATTCTCAAATTGAAATGCAAACAAAGCTTTCCATTGACACTTTTCTGGAAACCATCAAGCTAGGTCATTTGGGTAAACACCAGTGGTCTACTTATTACATAAAGATATAGAATCCACAATTTCTGTCACTGAGAACTCTAAAGCTGTCCTACTTCTCAGGTTTTCAGCCTTTTGTTCCTTTTGCAGTTAACAATCTTCCATTACACCTTCCCTAAACCAGCTTTTATTTTCAAAACAAGAGCTTACCAGCTTACCTGATGCAGAATTGGTACTACAGAGTTGCAGCTATAGACCATATGGCAGAAGCTCCTATTATTAAAACTATTTTGAAAGAGAAACATTAAAATCCACAGCATTAATTTCTGGGCATGTCCCTTAAAGAAGTCAGTGCTATACTAAATCACAAATTAAAACAAGACCGTTTAATTCACCAAATAAAGACATGAATGCCTTAAATTTTAGTGTTATCAGTAATATGTGAGCTCCTTTTGGGGAAGAACCACATGTTATTTACCATTTCCAGTGTTTAAAAAAAAAAAAACTACTACTTAGGTATTCATTGTTTCTTTAAGGCTAAGCAGTCATTGCTTTCTTTAAAGATTTTTAAACATATTTCCTAAAAATTGGACCAGAATTTTCATCTCTCCTTATTTATTCCAATGTTCTATTTCTGCTTTCAGTCTCAACCTGTATTTAAAATGTTAGAGGTTATGAACTGTCCAAGAATTCAAAGGAATGCTTTGATTTTAATACTGTCCACTTTGTGTTACACTGTATGTTGTTTGGAAACCTAGAGACTTTTGATTACGCCTAATTCAAAATCACTTCCATTTCTGCACTATTACTTTTCTTACTCAGGAAAACAGACTTGCGGGTAACCCTTTCTAGCCACCTGGGCCTCATTTATAGCTTCGACAGCTCCTTAGGGCATGAGCTTTCTTAACAGCATTCATTACAACCAGCATCAAAGAGTGGCATCTATTTGCCAAGCACTGAGATGAACGAATGTGAGACAATGCAGTTTGTTCTTAAAAAGTATGTAATTGGATCAAGAAGATATGATTCATCAAGTGAACTAATGAAGACAAAGAAATACATAATTAAATGACATATATGGCTACTTTATGGTCCTCTGCAATGTATTTTTCTTTCCCTCCTAAGATTTTAAGCTTCAGAAAGGTCAGAACTTTGTTTCATTCATCCTGGCACTTGCAACACAGTATTTTTGCAAATTAATAGATGTTCAACATGTAATTTTTGAATAAATGAATACAGGCTATGTGTATTCACTTAAAAGTGAAAGTTAAATGAGTTAGTACATAAGAGCTGAGAACAGTGTCGAATGGGCTTTGTAGCTACTTAATAAATTTAATTACTACAAAAGAGATCAGATTTAGAATACAGATTATAAAAGACTTCTTTGACGTTTGCATTAAACTGACCTTGGAAAAACAGGTGGGAACTAGATAGAACACGCCTGATGACGGTATTAATGCAGGCACAGGGATAAGCAAGCTCTATAAGTATACAAAGATAATGAAGCTGACAGTAAAAAAAAAGCCGTACTGAGGATATACTGAGAAATCTTACACTTAAGTCACTAAGAGTGTAGAAAGGCCCTTTGTTGTTATTGTTAGCTGCCCTCGGGTTGATTTTACCTCATGGCAACCCATTGTACACAGAGTAGAACTGCTCCATGGTTTTCAAGGCTGTGAAATTTTGAAAGCAGACTGCCAGGCCTTACTTCCAAGTTGCCTGTAGGTGAGTCTGAACCACCAAACTTTTCGTTACTAGTCCAGGGCTTAATTTTTTGCACCACCCAGGGACTCCTAAAGGTACTACAATCCAACATTCGCTAAACTGAACTCATTCCAAACAGCATATCTCTTTTCATACAATGTTTATTTTAAGTCAATTATTACGAGATTAAAGTGGTATAATCAAAGCACAAAAGATTCCAAGTACTTCAAGATTTACCCGACTTTGTATGCTCTGGATCTATACCCCAGCTGACATAAAAAAATCATTTGCTATACTGAACCCACCCTAGCTAACATTTAACACCAATATCAAAATATTTTAAGACAAATTTAAAACATACAAATTTAACTTTATTTCACCATTGTCATTTAAAGCTTGATTTTATCATTTTCTAAAAGTTCAATCACAGGAAATTAAACAGTAAAAACATTTATAGCTTCACAGGTACAACTTATATAAATTAAAATCAAATAATTGGAAAGTTTTTCAACATGGGAACTCTATATCTAAGTAAATGCTGGAAGGACCTGAACATTTCATTACTTATGGATTGTATTAGTTATTTTCAGGATCTAAACAAAGATTCTGAATATTCAGGTTTCTTTTGCTGTAATTTACAATTAAATATCACCCTACCTATATTCTGACTCAAGCTACTTGACCAAAATGTCTGATTTAGGAAGTTATCTGGCTTTAGAGCAAAAGTTTTTCCAACTACCATTGCCACCTTCAAAAGAACTGACATAACAACACTAATGAAATCTGCTGGTTCCCTGTTCAACAATGTGTAATACACTTGTGTGCTAATCTATTTAGCCAAATACATTAACGAGGGGATAATGCCATAATCTCCACTAATTCATGATGTCAACTCCACGGAACATTAAACAGGTACAAAAAATGGATGACGCACACTTCTGTAGGGTGTAATGTTGATTCCCCATCTAAAAACTGACCAGTGAAATAAAACCTATCAACTTGTAGTTGACTTCCTTTCAGGAAAACACAATTGAGAATTGCAAATACATTATTTTTCTCAGCTCATCCCTCAGTCATTGACAGGAATTTTGTAGGCCACCATGCTATTTACTTTGTGGATTGTAGTAGTGAATGAACGAAGACGGACTTCCTCAGAATTGGTAATGAACTGTGGTCCTGATTCTTCCCATTTCTCAGGTACAACCAAATCTTTATCTGTGTAAATCAGTAGATCAAATGAACCTAAAATGGGGATAAAAATACATTAAAGTACACTATTTTTTCAAATGTAAAACAACCTTCCCTGTCTCTCTCACCTTTTGAACCACCCATAGCGTTAAGATAGGATAGCTTGGCCTCTAATCATTAGTTAGCATCTTTCGCTCAATGAAAATATATTTTAATACAGAAAATATTGCACCCTTCTATCATATCTTATGAAAAATGTAGGGCTTTTTTTTTTTTTTTAAGAGAAAATCATTAAAAATATTGTAATAAGTGTATCATCACATGGGGAAAAAATGAATGTAATCAATGTAGTCCATAGCAGAGACCTAACACCTTGGTTTGTTTACTGGTATGTTCCAGTACCCAGACCACACTGTCTGGCATATAATAGGCATTCAGTAAATATTTGATAAATGAAGGAATAACTAAGTTTGAAGAACAAAAGACAATTTAACAGCTAAAATCTTAATAACGCGTAGAAAATAGCAAAGGGAATTACACCAGAATGGGTATTGCGAAAGTTTTCATTTTTTTCCCTGCAATACCCCAATCTTTACTTTTTGCTTTATAATGCTTTTTCTCCTGTTTATATCACATGATACTGACAATTAACAAAAAACTGAATAAAGGGTGATTCTTGAACAGTAGTTTAGCCTTTTCCCCATTACAACTTTAAATGAATGAGAAGCTGTGTAAATACTCACAGGAAACTTCCAACAGCGGCAGAAATGTTACTGTAGCCGTGATCTGTCTGATCACTGAACGGATCTCATCTTGGATAGCTTTCTGAGACTTTGCTCTGGCTGCACTAGGAAGAAACCAAATCAATCCACGGATTTCAGGTTTCAACAAGTTATTTAAAACTTCTCAGTAACCAAGAGTATGTACCTGCTTAAGTGCTTCTGAAATCAAATGTGTAATGCAATAAGAAGAGTTTAAAAAAATAATGAATAAAAGTATTTTAGGACCTACAGCCTAGGAGGCATAACTTAAATATCCCTATTTATTTCATTTATCCTTTCAACCATCTTCTAGGATCAGCATCATATTTAAGTTTTAAGTTAAAGTTTAAGTTTCCTAACTTTGAAGTTAGGAAAACTTCAGCATCTCCTAAAATAACAGGTAGGATTGAAAATATTGTAATCCGCATTATCAGTTTGGATTTCAGAAATACCTAGAGTCTAACTCCCAAAAGCTTCAAAGAAAATATTAAAGTTGTACGTCAAATTATTTTTATCATCTAAAAATTTCCTTAAGTAAACTAAAGGCTTCAGAAGCAAAGTACATTTCATTATGAGACATAACTATGGTTGTGAGTTGGCAGATAAGCACGTCCCGGACAATGCTAGACATCAGCAGAGAATCATCAGCATTTCCCATCCAGGAGTCTTGAGCCCTCAGTCACTTATGACGTTTATGTCATGAACATGTCTTACCAAGTTCATGATATTAAAGGAAATACAGCAGAGCCACATCTTTAGCTGGGGGTGAGATTTAAGTACATTCCTGAAATGCCCCATCTAGTGTGTCTTGTAGAGTTCTGAATACACCACCATAAACATTAAAGTTTAGAACTCAATGATATAAACTAAGGGCATTAGGTTAGAGAATATTATATACAAAAATCCACGATGTGCTAAACTGAGCACAATTCTTTCCCACAGGAGACTGAAGATTAAACTGACAGTAGAAACAATTTACGCAATTTACCTTACATGAAACTAGTTCAATACATTTAGAACTCATTTAGTAACGAAAACAAGTTTTTGGAAAAGGCTTACCGGAGCGAAAATGATTTCATACTTACCTGTCATCTTTTGCAGTCTTGTCACACTCAATATCAAACTGCCATCTTTCAAGGACCTCACCACTTTCAATATTTGAGATGACTACCACCAGTTTCTGAACAGAACATTTGTATAACCATTCTGTAACATATAACAAGGCATGTTTTTTGGTCCACTGCATTGCAAAGTAACTCTTACCTTCTTAGGTCTCTCTTCCTATCCTCAGCAAATGCCTACCACTGGTATTTTGTACCCCCTCCTTCCCGCTCAGAAAACTTACCACATCAATAATCTAGCTCCTCTTTTCAAATTCTCAGGATTTCTACCAAGTATAGTACTCACTGCTGAGGATATAGTTAGCATGAGATATTTTCATCCTCAGCCAATGTAGGAGTGTAGGAGATGGGCACTGATCCAATCATCACACCAACAAATGTGAAATTACAACTGCAGTGACTGCTGTGAAGGAGAAATGGTACAATGAAGAGCATTTAAATAGGAAAAACTGACTCACTCAGGGAGGACAGGGAAGGCTTCAGCTTAGCTCTGAGGGTCAAACAGTATTAAATATGCAAAAGGAAAGGGAAGAAGGTACAGGCCTTAAGTACTCCAGAACAGCAGATGACCAGAGGACTGAAAGAAAGCCAGTACAACTGCAGGAAAGATAAACAGGAGCCAGACCAAACAAGGCCAGGTGGGCCAAATGAAGAAATTATACCTCAAGAACCAGGGAAGTCATTACTATGTTTGAAGCAGGATATGATATAATTAGATCTGCAATTCAAAACTATAATTCTGAAAATGGGTTACAGGGGATTTAGACATTAGTGTAGATCCCTTACTCCCTTACCAAAAGGTTGTTTAACAAAGGGTTGGCAGTTCGAATTCACCAGGTGCTCCTTGGAAACCTACAGGGCCGTTCTACTCTGTCCTATAGCATCCATGTGAGTTGGAATCGATTCAACGGCAATGGGTCTGGATTTTTGGTTTTTAGACACTAATTAGTTCATTTAGTAGTTTAAGCAAGATGAGATAACTAAAGCATGTAGGAGGATATACTGGTAGAAATGGAGATGTAGACCGATTCAAGGGATTTCATGGTGAAATTTACCAAAACTTACTGGATTAGGTATGGGGGGTGAGGAAGAGAAACAAGTCAGGAATAGCTCCCAAGTTTCTGGCTTGTATCACCAGTTGGATGGTTGAGCCATTCACTGTTAGGGAAGAAAACTGAAAGTGGGGCAATTTTGGACACAATTTTCAGTATAGTTTTCAATATGGTGAATCGGAAGTATCTCTGCGATAGTTACGTAAGAAAGCCACTGGGTATATAGGTTTGGAGTTAGGAGACATCTGGGTTAGATATAAAGAGTCAACTACACAAAGTTTATCAGAACATGTCAGAGATCATCTAGAGAGATTATAAAGTGAGAGGAGGGCCTCAAATTGAGCTCTGAGGTAACCTTGAAAACTGATATAGCATATACAGGAGTCAGCAAAGTTTTCCACAAAGAGACAGAAAATCATTTTAGCAATTAGTAAACATTTTAGATTTTGTGGGCCACCTAGGTTTCTGTTCTGTTTGCAACCAGGACAAAAACAGACCACAACCTGGACCCCTGGCATATATCAACAATTTTCCATCAAAGGTTTTGCTCCGAAAAGAATGGGTGGTCATTTGAAGGAGATTTTGGGTAGGCAGCAATTTTTCTTCTTTAAAAATTGGACAGAGATGATGTCAAAGGGAAGAATCCTAATCAAAACAGAAGTAAAAAAATATGAGAAAAAGTAGTGTAAAGTCCCTGAGAACACTAAAAGCAATGGGATTCAAAACAGATAAACAATTTGCCTCGAAGAATAATTCCTCAATTTTAAGAAAAATGAAAGAGGGAACAAGCTAAATGAGAAAAGTCTAGACACACCTAAGGTGGAATGTCATTTGTGTGGACTCAAAAGAGATAATCTAATGAACCAGTGGATGAAGATACAAATCTATGGACGTTCTGGGCCAATTCACCTGGGTGTAGCCCTATTAATAGCTACAGAAGATTTAGCCCTGACCCTCTGACCCATAACTTTGGATGCAACTTTGGGAGAGGGAGGCTACTCCTAATGACATGCTTCCTGCTTGCACCTGAGACTAGTTATCTACTACCACACCCCCAGCAGTGGTCCAATCTTGGTATTCTGATAGCACTGACCTACTAAAGCATAAGTTCTTTGAGGCTGAGAAACTCTGTACTCCTATCTTCCTTTCCTAGTCTTTTTACCATCCCTTGAGATCGTACCATGCAGACCTGCACAAGTATCAAGGGATTTTACTCATGTAGATATTAATGGCAGAAAAATGTTACTAGCTTATCTAGAGCATAATGTAGCTTCATAGAGATATCAAGCTAACAAAGGTCAGATGGCCATTATCAGAAAGGCATATTAAAACAGAAAAGTTAAAAATATATATATATAATACAAACTAAAAAATGAAGGTACAATTGAACATGAAATAATTCTGAAACAATCATAAAAAAACAATTTCTGAATTTAAAAATTCGAAAGAAAAAGGATGGCCACTGCTGAAAGACAAACTAGTATTTTGGAAGAACAAATGGGGAGAAACAAATTGAGAGAAACATGAAAGGGACACTATCAGAAATTCTAGAAGGAAAAAAATCCCTAGAGAACAAATACTGATACAACAGGTAACAAAGCAACTTCTTGAGCTAAAGAAAAAATTGAGTGTTCAGGTAAAAGAGACTCATTCACAGGCATATTAAAAAGAAAGATAAAGGGAAATAGGTGAAAAATAAGAAAACCCTACTGGGTATTCTGTTGCTTAGCATTTTTTTTTAACTTTAGTATGCAGGTTTAAGACAATATTATTTTCCTTGATGTTTCTCTAATGATAACTTTAAAATCTCAGCAGCTAAACAGAAAGCATCATGTTACGAATTTACAGTGGTTGTTTTCCCAAACACTATCATAATTACGCTAAGTTCTAACTTGTACCATTTGGCCATATGACCTTCTGAATTACTGCAAAAATCATTTCTAGGGGTGTTGATGGACACATTTATCAAGCCATATCATATTCCTAACATCAAAATACTCAGCCAGCTCAGAATGTGGTGGAGAAAATAATTTAATTTATATACTTTATGCTTTCTCCCAATTGAAAAATCACTGTATATTTCAGAAGGCGGTGCGTTTCACACTTCTATATACCAAAATACCCATTGCCGTCAAGTCCATTCCGACTCATAGTGACCCTATCGGACAGAGTTAACACTGCCCCATAGAGTTTACAAGGAGCGCCTGGCAGATTTGAACCGCCGACCTCTAGGTTAGCAGTCACAGCAATTAACCATTACACCACCAGGGTTTCTATATAGGAAGCTGAAAAACGGCCAAGATGACAGAAAATGTAGATCCAAGAAGGGCTGCAAAATTCAAACTGCTTTCAATCACTAAATACCTTTTAGTTGTTCCACCACATTATTTAGGTATTTGATGAGTTCAGGATCAGTAGTCACAAGCAAGGTGAGTCCATATTTTTGTACTCGAGTAAAGGTTTCAGATGGATATATGCCACGCTGATATAAAATGCTGTTAATGCCAAATGCTAAAAGCAAAAGAAATGTCATTATAATTTGTAGCTACAGAAAATAAACCATATTTACATGTGGCTATAGTTTTATTAATGCTATAAAACTGCAATTGCCTAAACACAAGTTTACTTCTGTCTTAATCAAGACAGAGTTGTTGTTAGGTGTCATCAAGTCGGTTGCAACTCATAGTGACCTTTGCACAACAGAACGAAACACTGCCCGGTCCTGCGCCATCCCTAACAATCGTTATGCTTGAGCTCATTCTTGCAGCCACTGTGTCAATCCACCTCGTTGAGGGTCTTCCTCTTTTCTGCTGACCCTGTACTCTGCTAAGTATGATGTCCTTCTCCAGGGACTGATCCCTCCTGACAACGTGTCCAAAGTATGTAAGACGCAATCTCGCCATCCATGCCTCTAAGGAGCATTCTGGCCGCACTTCTTCCTAAGACAGATTTGTTCATTCTTTTGGCAGTCCATGGTAATTCAATATTCTTCGCCAACACCACAATTCAAAGGCGTCAACTTTTCTTCGGTCTTCCTTATTCATTGTCCAGCTTTCACATGCATATGATGCAACTGAAAATACCTTGGCTTGGGTCAGGACCACCTTAGTCTTCAGGGTGATATCTTTGCTCTTCAACATTTTAAAGAGGTTCTTTGCAGCAGATTTGCCCAATGCAATGAGTCTTTTGATTTCTTGACTGCTGCTTCCATGGCTGTTGATTGTGGATCCAAGTAAAATGAAGTCCTTGACAACTTCAATCTTTTCTCCGTTTATCATGATGTTGCTCACCGGTCCAGTTGTGAGGATTGTTTTCTTTATGTTGAGGTGCACTTCATACTGAAGGCTGTGGTCTTTGATCTTCATTAGTAAGTGCTTCAAGTCCTCTTCACTTTCAGCAAGCAAGGTTGTGTCATCTGCATAACGCAGGTTGTTCATGAGTCTTCCTCCAATCCTGATGCCCCGTTCTTCATATAGTCCAGCTTCTCAGACTACTTGTTCAGCATACAGGTTAAATAGGTATGGTGAAAGAATACAACCCTGACACACACCTTTCCTGACTTTAAACCAATCAGTACCCCCTTGTTCTGTCCAAACAACTGCCTCTTGATCTATGTCAAGGTTCCTCGTGAGCACAATTAAGTGTTCTGGAATTCCCGTTCTTCGCAATGTTATCCATAATTTGTTATGATCCACACAGTCGAATGCCTTTGCATAGTCAAGAAAACACAGGTAAACACCCTTCTGGTATTCTCTGCTTTCAGCCAGGATCCATCTGACATCAGCAATGATAACCCTGGGTCCATGTCCTCTTCTGAAACCGGCCTGTATTTCAAGCAGTTCCCTGTCGATATACTGCTGCAGCCATTTTTGAATGATCTTCAGCAAAATTTTGCTTGCGTGTGATATTAATGATATTGTCCTATAATTTCCACATTTGGTTGGATCGCCTTTCTTGGGAATAGGCATAAATATGGATCTCTTCCAGTCAGGTGGCCAGGAAGCTGTCTTCCATATTTCTTGGCATAGACGAGTGAGCACCTCCAGTGCTGCATCTGTTTGTTGAGACATCTCAATTGATATTCCATCAATTCCTGGAGCCTTGTTTTTTGCCAGTGCCTTCAAAGCAGCTTGGACTTCTTCCTTCAGTACCATCGGTTCCTGATCATATGCCACCTCTTGAAATGGCTGAATATCGACTAATTCTTTTTGGTATAATGACTCTCTTTATTCCTCCCATCTTCTTTTAATGCTTCCTGTGTCGTTTAATATTTCCCTCATGGAATCCTTCCCTATTGCAACTCGAGGCTTGAATTTTTTCTTCAGTTCTTTCAGCTTGAGAAACACCAAGCGTGTTCTTCCCTTTTGATTTTCCATCTCCAGCTCTTTGCATACGTCATTATAATACTTTATTTTGTCTTCTCAAGAGGCCCTTTGAAATCTTCTGCTCAGTTCTTTTACTTCAATTCTTCCTGTTGCTTTAGCTACTCGACGCCCAAGAGCGTTTCACAGTCTCCTCTGACATCCATCTTGGTCTTTTCTTTTCTTTCTTTCCTGTCTTTTCAGTGATCTCTTGCTTTCTTCATGTATGATGTCCTTGATGTCATTCCACAAATCATCCGGTCTTCAGTCACTAGTGTTCAATGCGTCAAATCTATTCTTGAGATGGTCTCTAAATTCAGATGGGATATACTTAAGGTCATATTTTGGCTCTTGGGGACTTGCTATCTGTCAGTTTGTCATACTGTGGGGACTTGCTATCTGTCAGTTTGTCATACTGTGGGGACTTGTGTGTTGCTGTGATGCTGGAAGCTATGCCACCAGTATTCAGATACCAGCAGGGTCACCCATGGACGACAGGTTTCAGCTGAGCTTCCAGACTAAGACAGACTAGGAAGAAGGACCCAACAGTCTACTTCTGAAAAGCACTGGCCAGTGAAAACCTGTTGAATAGCAGCATAAAATTGTCTGATATAGTGCTGGAAGATGAGCCCCCCAGGTTGGAAGGCACTCAAAAGATGATTGGGGAAGAGCCGCCTCCTCAAAGTACAGTCAACGTTAATGATGTGGATGGAGTCAAGCTTTCGGAACCTTCATTTGCTGATGTGGCACGACTCAATACGAGAAGAAACAGCCACAAACATCCATTAATAATCGGAACACGGACTGTACGAAGCATGAATCTAGGAAAATCGGAAATCGTCAAAAATGAAATGGAATGCATAAACGTCAATATCCTAGGCATCAGTGAGCTGAAATGGACTGGTATTGGCCATTTTGAATCAGACGATCAGATAGTCTACTTTGCTGGGAATGACAACCCGAAGAGGAATGGTGTTGCATTCATCATCAAAAAGAATGTTTCAAGATCTATCCTGAAGTACAACGCTGTCAGTGATAGGATAATATCCATACGCCTATAAGGAAGCCCAGTTAATACAACTATTATTCAAATTTACGCACCAACCACTAGGGCCAAAGACGAAGAAATAGAAGATTTTTATCAGCTGCTGCAGTCTGAAATTGATCAAACATGCAATCAAGATGCATTGATAATTACTGGTGATTGGAATGTGGAAGTTGGAAACAAAGAAGAAGGATCAGTAGTTGGAAAATTTGGCCTTGGTGACAGAAACAATGCCAGAGATCCCGGAGATCGAATGATAGAATTTTGCAAGACCAACGACTTCTTCATTGCAAATACCTTCTTTCACCAACATAAACGGCGACTATACACATAGGCCTCACCAGATGGAATGCACAGAAATCAAATTGACTACATCTGTGGAAAGAGATGATGGAAAAGCTCAATATCATCAGTCAGAACAAGGCTGTGCAATAGACCATCAATTGCTACTATGCAAGTTCAAGCTGAAACTGAAGAAAATCAAAGCAAGTCCACAAGGCAGAGTAGCTGTGTACAAAATGGCATTAAATATCCAGAAAATCTTGCTTCTAGGTAAAAGAAAGCAATATACGCATTCACGTGGCAATAAAGGACAAATTAAACGCCAAAATGCATTAACCTACCACTGCCACATTTCATTCATTGTAATCCAAGACTAAATTCAGATTACATGGTTAGAAAATACAAAACAGGCTTGGACTGACTGGTCAACTATTCCAGACAAGCTTCTCCTCTTTTTCCTCCTTTTCTCCCCTCATGTCCTGCCAGGCTCTAGTAGAAGTCGTGCACACAGCTGGCCTGGTCGGGGACAATGCTATCCAGACAAAGTCTCATGAACTGTGCCCTGCCTCAGAACCAACGCGGGGCAGGGGCTAGGTCAAAATACACACTGGGTCTCCGCTCAGCCGTACCAGGTCTCAGGGGGCTGCGGAGTCCGACCAAAGAGCCGCTCCAGGTGAAGCCGCTGCACCGCGAGGCGGCCCCCGCAGCGCCCAGCCTTCTCCTCCACCATTAGCAACGCGTCCGGAGCTAGGCGCCGGCATCCGCCTCTCCGCCGATTCCTCGGGGCCGCCAGACCGCGCGGGGCCGCGAGGGCTCGGATTCAGGGCCGCTCCGGCCCATCCCGGCTCCCCGCCTCGGAGGCCGAGCCGCGGGCCTACGGGACGACCTGGGCTCGGTTCTCCCCAACCCTGGCCCGCACCAGGAGGACTTACAGAAGAACTCGGCCACGATTTCGGCGCTTCCGCGGAGGGTAATACCCTGCTCCCGGGTGAGCTGCAGCGCCATGGCTCGGCCCACAGACGAAGGCGCGGCTTACACCGGGCAAACAGCGACGGCCGCGGCTCCCGCAGCGTTTCCCCGCCACTCGTTTGAAACGTAACGTCGCAGCCCGCCGTCCTGCCTTCGCGCAGGCGCGATGAATCTCCTGGTCCCGCCCAGGCAGCGGCGCCCTGCCCTTCCTCTCCGCCCTCCCTCCCTCGCCGTGGCCGGAGCTGGCTAAACGCGCAGGCGCGGTCGGGAGACCTGGCCTTGCTACTCAGGCTTCAGTTCTGTGTGTGGGTTGGTCCTCTTCGGGTGATAGATTTTGTGTGTGGTAGAGTCGATGGGGCAGAGTGGAGAAGATGGGCAATTCCGACTTTTGTGGCCGCTTACTACACCTATGGGCTGAGCAAGCAAGGAGCAGAATTTTGAGTTTTAAAGATATTTTCAAACAGTTGTGAACTGCCTACCAGCTGCAGCTGAAGTGGCCCCACTGATCTTCATACTTGGTCCTGTTGCCCCCTAGCGGGTGGATGGGGGAACTTTATCCAGAAGCAAGTGCATGTTGAGCAGCCAAGCCACTGCCTTCTAGAGCCCGCTGCCCATGTTGTTGTTAGGGTGCCTTCCAGTTGGTTCAGACTCATAGTGACCGTGTGTATGACAGAAGGAAACACTGGCAGGTCTTGCTGTCCCCACGATTGTTGCTATATGTAAGCCCATTATGGAAGCCACAGTGTCAGGCCATCTTGTTAGGAGTCTTCCTCTTCCCTAACCCTGTACTTTGCTAACTATGATGTCCTTCTCTAGGGACTGGTCCCTCCTGATAACATGTCCAAAATACTTAAGACAAGCCTCACCATCCTCGCTTCAAAGGAGCACTCTGGCTATCGTTCTTCCAAGACAGATTTGTTCGTTCTTTTCACAGTCCGTGATATATTCAATATTCTTCACCAACACTTTAATTTAAATACAGCAATTCTTGGGTCTTCCTTATTGTTCAGCATTTCTGTGCATTTTAGGATATTGAAAATACCATGGCTTGGGTCAGGTGCACCTTGGACTTTGCGAAGTTCCCTGAATAAACTGAACGCTTGGAAGGCCAGCGTAGCAAGGGTTGGGGTTTGGGGACCATGGTTTCAGGAGACATCTAAGTCAATTGGCATAATAAAATCTATTAAGAAAACATTCTGCATCCCACTTTGGAGAGTGATGTCTGGGGTCTTAAAAGCTAGCAAGCAGCCATCCAAGATGCAACAGTTAGTCTCAACTCACCTGGAGCAAAGGAGAATGAAGAACACCAAAGATATAAAGTACTTATGAGCCCAAGAGACAAAAAGGGCCACATAAACCAGAGACTACATCAGCCTGAGACCAGAAGAACTAGACGGTGCCCGGCTACAACTGATGACAGCCTTGACAGGGAACACAACAGAGAACCCCTGAGGGATCAGGAGAGCAGGGGGATGCAGACCCCAAATTTTTATAAAAAGACCAGACTTAATGATCTGACTGAGACGAGAAGGACCCCAGAGCTAACCTTCTGTTAGCTCAAAATAGGAACCATTCCCAAAGCCAACTCTTCAGATAGGGATTGGACTGGATTGTGGGATAGAAAATGATACCGGTGATGAGTGAGCATCTTGGATCAAGTAGATGCATGAGACTATATGGGTGTTTCCTGTCTGGAGGGTAGTTGAGAGGGCAGAGGAGGTCAGAAGCTGGACTAATGGACAGGAAAACAGACAGTGGAGGGAGGGAGTATGCTCTCTAATTAGAGGGAGAGCAACTAGGAGTATATAGCAAGGTGTATATAAGTTTTTGTATGAGAGAATGACTTGGTAAACTTTCACTAAAAGCACAATAAAGAAAAAAAGTGGTATCTTTGCTTTTTAACACTTTAAAGAGATCTTTTGCAGCAGATTTGCCCAATGCAGTACAGCATTTGATTTCTTGATTGCTAAGTCTGCTATCATGTTTTTTCCCCCCAAAGAAATTGGATTAGGAATTAAAAGGATGAATCCAAATACACTTTTCTCTCCCATGTCCACATCTGTCTTGAGCTCAGGGCCCCATGAAAAGCAGCGGAGCAGAGCCTGGGGTGACGGGGGGCTGCGTCTCACTGGGCAAACTACTTTTTTCACCCTCCCACCCTTTGGCGGCTTGTAAGAAATAAGGTCACATCTCCAAAAAGGCCCATCGACACTGAAGGTGAATTTGACTCACAAATTCAATGGCTTTTAGTAATTTTGGAAGCCCTGGTGGCACAGTGGTTCAGAGCTCCGCTGCTAACTAAAAGGTCAGCAATTCAAATACACAGGCTGCTCCTTGGAGAAATCCTATGGGACAGTTCCGGTTTGTCCTATAGGGTCACTATGAGTTGGAATCGACTTGATGGCAAAGTTTTTCTTTTTTTTATGTTACACTGAGGAGTATTAAGGAGACATTGGACAACTAATGTTTGTCATTAAGAAGGAAATTATTTGTAAAATGAAGTCTGAAAAACTATCCACTAGACGTGCTATGTTATTTAATTATATGAGAAATGCCTGCGTGTATTAGTTTTTTTATCCATACATAACAAATGACCATAATTTCAATGGCTTAAAACAATACCCATTATCTCAGTTTTGTCACTCAGAAGGCATGGCGTAACTGGTTTCTCTGCTTAGAGTCTCACAAGACTGAAATCAAGATTTCTGCTGATAAAATTTCGTCTGAGATATGGAGTTCTCATCCAGGTTTTCTGGTTATTGGCAGAATTAATTTCCTTTCCCTCGTAGGACTGAGGTCCCTCTTGTCTTGCTAATTGTTTGAGGGAGGCCACCCTTCCATAGGCCTTCTCACTTCCGAGCTCTGTGACTTCAGGAAGGTCCTGCAGTCTTAAGGACTCAAGTCAGATCAGGGCTGGCTTTTAGATCAGATCCATTCACATAATCTCCCTTTTGACCTAATTTTGAAAGTGATATCCCCTCAGAATCACAGGTTCTGCCCCAGTGCTGTCAGGGTGGGGATTGTTTCTACAGGGTGTGCTCTTGTGGGAGAGAAGGGTAGGAATTTTGGGAGCCTTTCACACAGTGATACAGCATATTTCAATCAGTTTGAAGAGCAAACCTCGAGTAGAATGGATAATAGGCTGACTCGACCCAGTAAGATCTTCTTACATCATTTAGTCTCTTTTTATTTTTTTAATCACCAGTTTTGATGTGAAGAACAGTGATGTCAGGGGAAGTGAGTAAGAGGCAAGGAAGTTGGATGTCCTTCACCCCTTCCACTGGGAGCTCCGCTTACAAAACCTGACTCCTAGCCACCCTATAGGACACAGTAGAACTGCCCCATAGAGTTTCCAAGGAGCGCCTGGTGGATTCAAACTGCTGAGATTTTGGTTAGCAGTGGTTAGCACTTAACCACTAGGCAACGAGGGTTTCCAGGGAGTTCAGTTGGGGCCTGCATTCTGACATCATGATGGTAAGGCTTGGTGTCCACCTTTCCCCACAGAAAAATTGCCTGTTTCTAAGGAACTAATTTTATGTTAAAACTCAGCACCTCAGGAAAGACTTCTTTGAGTTTCATGATAATATGATTTTTAAATTATCAGAAAATGCAAATAATTGCTAGTGTAACTTGGAGATTCTAGACATTAAAAGAATTTTCATGCATTGGCTATAGGGTCACGATGAGTTGGAGTCGACTCGAAGCCAGTGGGTTTGGCTTTTTTTTGTTTGTTTCCATGCATTGAGGAAGTATTTATTAAATATTTAATTTGTACTCTAGGAGAAGATATAAGTAAAAAAAAATAACACATAAAAGGGATAGTCTACCTTTTGAGGAGATTTTGTAGTCTAGTTTTATTTAAATATACATGCTTAAAAAAAAAAAGAACAATGGAATTTTCGCCACTTAGGCTTTTTCAGCCTTCTGCCTACCTCCACAGCCTCCTTTCAGATTACTTTCCCAACCTTTCCACTTTGTTATTGTTTCAGCCTCAGGGCTTTTCATAGTGTCTATAAATTTCCTTTTGACAGTCAGATTCCTATTTATACTCACACCCCCTCTTAACTTAAATATTACTATTAGAAAAGTTTTCTTTGACCCCTCAGACTGTATGAAGTCCTCTCTTACATATTCTTACAGCATCTCATAGTACTTGCTTCATCAGGATATGTGTTATGTCTTCCCTATTTTCGTATAGATCCATGGTGGCACTTAGTGCGTGCTCCACAAATATTTGTTGCATAAATGAATGTCTGAATATTTGCCTCATGGTAGCTTCATGGTAGCACCTAATACATTTCCTAGTGGGAGAGTATATTGGGTGTATGAGTTTATGCCACTTTTAGCGAGCTTTGAAAACTCATCTGAGTTGACTGAGCTAGAGATACCAGAGATTTCTAGGGTCTTAGGGGTGGTAGAGTTCTCACCTTCCATACGGGAGACACAGGTTCAATTCCTGGTCAGTGCACCTCAAGTGTAGACACCACCATCTGTCAGCGGAGGCTTGTGTGTTGCTGTGATGCTGAACAGGTTTCAGTAGCGCTTTCCAGACCAAGACAGACCAGGAAGAAAGGCCTTTGTTCCATTTTGCCTGGGGTCACCATGAGTTAGAGGCTGACTGGATTGCCACCAAGCAATTGAGACCAGGAAAGCGACATTTTTTCAAGTCCAGATCAGTAATGTTGGTAGAAAGGACTGTACACAGGACAGCCTAGAATGGTTGTTCTCAAAATTAAGTAGAAGAATCCCCTGGGTATCTTGCTAAATATGCAAATTCCTGGCTTATATTCCCTTCTCCTCCAATTTGATTCAGTCCAGTAGACTAGCCACTAGCCACATGTGGCTCTTGAGCACTTGAAATGTGCTTGTCTGAACTGGGATGTGCTCCCAGTGTAAAATACATCCCTAACATTTCAAAGACATACAGAAAAAAGAATATAAAGTATCATGTATTCGTATGTTTTTTAATGGATTATATATATTAGTGGCATAGTGGTTAAGTGCTATGGCTGCTAACGAAAGGGTCGGCAGTTCGAATCTGCCAGGCGCTCCTTGGAAACTCTGCGGGGCAGTTCTACTCTGTCCTATAAGGTCACTATGAGTCGGAATTGACTTGACAGCACTGGGTTCGTTTGGTTTGTATGTATATTGAAATGAATCTTTGACATAAATTGGATTAAATAAAATGCATTATTAAAATTAATGTTTTCTTTTAAATTTTTAACGTGACTTCAGGAACATTTAAAACTACACGTGCCACTCGTGTTATGTTTCTGCTGAACAGTGGTATTCTACAGGATGGGGCTCAGGAGATAGCATGTTTAACCAGCATCCCAAGTGATGCAAATTCTCAGAGCACCCTTTGAAAAGCAATAGACTACGATGGCTATTTTCATAATGCAGGGCTAGGAAGCTGAGCATCTCGACTAGGTGGATGCCAGAGAGGCTAAAGAAGAAGTGATATATCAGAGAAAGGCATTTTGAAACAAGAGCTGATGACAGATATGAGTGAAAAATGAAAGAGTAATACAGATAAACCCGAGGTGCCGAGTGTGCAATAGGAGATAGTATTGGTCAAAGCATGAGCTGCCCAAACTCTGAGCCCGTAATACTTCTAAGTCATCACCCCAGTAACAGGATGGTAGAGGCTTGGGAGGTGCTTCTTTTCCATTAACTTTTGGATGCTCAGTTTGGCCTTGACCCCAACTTAACCAAAGCGTGCAGACTTATCTTTACAGAATGTTTTTAAAAAATTGTTTTCAGTTACTTGAGTTTACTTTTATTCAGTTCAGTAAAATTTTTCCAATGAGTGTTGTTGAGGCCGGTGGCTATCTGAACAGGGTTAAGATTTTTTTCCTGAAGAAAATTCAAACACAACGTATAACAAAACAAACTCATATTCATAAAAAAAGATAACTACGAAACAGTGTGTCATAAATAGCCCTATATTCCATATTAAAGAAAAAAAAAAACCTACTGGCATTGAGTAGGTTCTGACTCATAGCAACCCTAAAGGACAGAGTAGAACTGTCCCATAGGATTTCCAAGGCTGTAATCTTTACAGAAGCCGACTACCACGTCTTTCTCCTGCAGGGTGGCAGGTGGGCTCAAACTGCCGATTTTTTGGTTAGCACCCGAACACTTAATATTCCATATTAAAAAAAAAAAAATACACCAAACCCGTTGCGGTCGAGTGGATTCTGACTCATAGCAACCCTGTAGGACAGAGTAGAACTGCCCCGTGGGGTTTCCACGGAGCGCCTGGTGGATTGATTCCAATTGCCGACTTTTTTGATTAGCAGCCATGGCTGTTAATCACTATGCCACCGGCGTGTCCATATTCCGTGTAAGAGTGCTAAAAACGTAGATATACTCATAAAAATTTGGAAAAAATTATCTGGAATTTAAGAATAAAAAAAAAATACCTTAATTAATGACCTTGTTGAACTATGTTATAGATGAGAAAACCAAGGTTCAGAGAGGATGTATAGTTTGTCTAAGGTTCACCGTCTAGTCAGTGAAAGACAGAGTAGTAGGACCGAGGGTCCTAACTTCGTCTCCTTTTTAAATTATGTCTATTTGAAACCAGGCTAAATGATGCTCTTGTTTTTTTTAAAGTTTACGTTGAAACAAAAAAAAAAAAACTGATTTTATATTAATACACAAATAGTTCCCATGGCCAGAAGATGGCACTGTTGACATGTGAAATAATGCCTTTAAAAAATCCAGTCAATGTGTACGTGTTTCACCCCCAGGTAAAAAGTTTTTTTTATTTAAAACAGGGCTATGTAAATTAAGTCCTGTGAGCCAAATCTGGCCTATTCGGCCCACAAGCTAAGAATTTTTTTTTCCCCCCCAAGGGCTATAAAACAAACAAAAAAACCCTGAAGAATATCAACAGATCTATGCAGCCTGCAAAGCATAATTCGTGTCTCATCTGGCTCTTTTCAAAAAAGTTTGCCACGCCTGATCAAAAACACTTGTAATGAAGGAAAAATGAACTTAGTAGTTTCCAAGGTATTCATATCTATGGAATACTTCAGAATGGAATGTTGAATCACAGTATAGAACTGTTATCCTTCTTTCGAAGGTCCTGGTGGTACAGGAGCCCTGGTAGCCCAGTGGTTAAGTACTAGGCTGTTCACCAAAAGGTTGTTGGTTTGAGCATAGGAGCTGCTCTATGGGAGAAGGATGTGTCGATCTGCTTCCGTAGAGATTACTACTGTTATCACAAATCACGGGTTCAAGTCGCCTGTGGCGAAGTTAATATTGAGACAGGAGGAGGTAAGCAGTAAGAGAGGGCTTTATTGAATACCGGTATTCAACAGACGGAGAGGTTAAGTTTTTTTCAAATTTTGTCTACCTAAAAGGGTTGATGGGAGGGTTTTATATGGGGAAGATCAAGGTTACCTAATGTTTTGAGCACATAGTCTACAGATGGTCTTATACATCACAAAACAACTAAAAAAAAAATGTTAAACTAAAGATATGTATATGTCAGACATCTGGGCTCTAATAAGTATATTTGTAACAGGCTGAAAAAACTCAAAAAGAAATCTCTCGGCTAGTGGAACTGTTTTGTCAAGTCTACTGTAGCTGAGATAGGGAGTAAGAAAGAAAGTTGTAGATTAAAAATGTCAAGACAGCCTTCTTGTCAGTTTGTAGGCTGAAGGCCATTTCTCAAGAGAACAAAAAAGAAAAAGGAGAGACCAAGGTCACAGAAGCTGAGATAGCTCTGTACCCCTTTGGAAGAGACCGCTGTAGCTAGTGTAATAAAAAAATGTTTAGAGATTACTTAGAGCATCATGTCAAGTAATGTCAAGCTCTCAATCACCCATTCTGAATAGGGGAAAATATGTTGTAAGGTATTAGGGTGTTTGTTATGTTTAAGAGTGGAACAGACCATTCCAGCTGTATTTTGAACAGACCCTATACCATTTTCTAAGGACTAGGGATTAATCACAGTTTATACAGTTATATTAAAACAAATGAGAAAATATATTCTCTAATATTATTCGACTCGATGGCACTGGGTTTAATATTAAAACACTAAAGAAAATGTATTTTTTCTACATCATGACCTTCGAAACCCTATGGGGTAGTTCTACTCTGTCCTATTGGGTCGCTATGAGTCGGAATTGACTTGATGGCAATGGTTTTTTTTTTTTTTAATCCTTCCTTTAAGCATTCAGTATACACACACACATACATAGTCTATCTGTCTGTGTTGTTGTTAGTTGCAAACAGTTTTAAATGGTCAAGTGCTTGACTAGCCAAATGGGTTGGTGGTTGGAACCAGCCCGAAAGGTACCTTGGAAGACATGCCTGGTGATCTGCTTCCAGGTCACAGCCCTGAAAATCTTATGGAACAGATCTACTCTGCACTCATGGGGTTGCCTTGAGACAGAATAGACTCAAGGGCAACAAACAACCTACATATATGTAAATACAAATTACATACATATATATTGTTGTTGTTGTTGTTGTTGTTAGATGCCATCAAGCCAGTTCTGACTCATAGCTACCCCATACACACATATATAACTGAACAAAACACTGCCCAGGCCTGTGCCATCCTCCCACTGTTTGCTATGTTTCAGCCCATTGTTACAGCCACTGTGTCAGTCCATCACATTGAGGATCTTCCTATTTTTTGCTGACCCTCTACTTTACCAAGCATGATGTCTTTCTCCAGGGACTGGTCCCTCCTGATAACATGTCCAAAGTACATGAGACAAAGTCTCACCATCTTCACTTCTAAGGAGCATTCTGGCTGTACTTCTTCCAAGACAGATTTGCTTGTTCTTCAGGCAATCCTTGGTATATTCAATATTCTTCACCAACACCATAATCAAAATGCATCAGTTCTTCTTCGGTCTTCCTTATTCATTGTACAGCTTTCATATGCCTATGAGGCTATTGAAAATACCATGGCTTGGGTCAGGCATACCTTAGTCCTCAAAGTGACATCTTTGCATTTTAACTCTTTAAAGAAGTCTTTTGGAGCAGAGTTGCCCAATGTAATATGTTGTTTGATTTCTTAACTGGGCGTTGCTTGTGGATCCAAGTCAAATGAAATCCTTGACAACTTCTATCTTTTCTCCGTTTATCATGATGTTGCTTATTGGTCCAGTTGTGAGGATAATTGTTTTCTTTATGTTGAGACGTAATCTATACTAAAGGCTTTAAGTCTTTGATCTTCATCAATAAGTGTTTCAAGTCCTCTTCATTTTCCAGAAGCAAGGTGTGTCATCTGGGTATCACAGGTTGTTATTGAGTCTTCCTCAATCCTGTTGCCTCATTCTTCTTCATATAATTTAGCTTCTTGGATTATTTCCTCAGCATACAGATTGAATAAGCATGGTGAAAGGATGATTGTAAACCACTGATTTTAAGCCACTTACTATCTCCTTGTTGTGTTCGAACAACAGCCTCTTGGTCTATGTACGGGATCTCCTGCATGACCACGATTAAATGTTCTGGAATTCCCATTCTCTGCAATGTTATTCATAAATTGTTGTGATCCACCCAGTCAAATACCTTTGCATAGACAATAAAACACAGGTGAACATCTTTCTGGTATTCTCTGCTTTCAACCAGGACCAACCTGACATCAGCAGCGATATCCCTTTTTCCATGTCCTCTTCTGAATCCTGATTGAATTTCTTGGAGTTCCCTGTTGATATATTGCTGCAATGGTTTTTGAATTATCTTCAGCATAATTTTACTTATGTGTGATATTAAGGATACTGTTCGATAATTTCTGCATTCTGTTGGATCTCCTTTCTTTGGAATGGGCATGAATATGGCTCTCTTCCAATTGGTTGGCTAGGTAGCCATCTTCCAAATTTCTTGGCATGAACAAATCAGTCCTCCTAGTGTTGCATTCATTTGTTGAAACATTTCAGTTCGTTTTCCGTCAATTCCTGGAGTCTTGTTTATCGCCAGTGGCTTTGGTGCAGCTTGGACTTCTTCCTTCAGTGTTTCATCCATTTATTTGTATATATATATATCTGTATATCCTTTTATATATATATATATATACATACACACACATAAGTTTATATTTAATTTGCATATTAATTTGTTCTGTGGACAAAGAAAACATTTTAGATAATTGAATCATTATTCTCATAGACTTACGATAGTTTTTCATCAAATCACCAGGTATTTATTTATTACTGAGGCCAACATCCTGGAATAGAGAAGTTTGTTCCAAAACTGATAGAACAGTGGGGGATACTTATCTTTATGATAATTTTAATAAGACATTCACCTTCTACCAAATTAAAAAAAAATCTTTGTGCACCTTAGGTGTTTGATTACATCAGTTTATAGAATTACTTTTAAAAAAAAAGATTTTAACATAAATTTTAGAGTTATTCTATCTATCAGATATATATCTCATTTGATGTGAAGGGCAGAAATTAAAATAAATCAGTAATTTTCTACTCTATGATTACTTGAGGTTTATTCTGTAGATCTAAACGAAGGTGTATTTTTTTTTTTTTGTGGGTTTAAGGATTAAGTTGCAGAATATAAACCTCTTAAAGGCCCATGCCCCTCCCCCCCAAACTTTTCTCCTAAAGGACCCTGATTGTTGGTTTGCATGTTCAAAAGATAGCACAACAAATTTGCATTATGACATTTTGTTACTAAGCAATGGCTTAATAAAATCAACAAATATATCTTCATACTTTTAGAATTCATAATTTCTTTTGTTGTTATTGAGACTATACACAGCAAAATATACACCAATTCAACAGTTTGTACATGTACAATTTAGTGACATTGATTACATTCTTCGAGTTGTGCAATCATCCTCACCCTCCTTTTCTGAGTTGTTCTTTCTCCATTAACATAAGCTTACTGCTCTGTAAGGTTCCTATCTAATCTTTCTAGCTGCTGTTGTTACTTTGATCCCATATAGTTCTTAAATAGCATAGTGCTCATGGCAGACTAGTTAAGCTAAATTATTGTTTGATTTTAAGGTATTTTTAAGAGATATTTTTGGTTTCAGGTTTAAACATTATCTAAGGGCAAAAGTTTCAGGGGTTCTTTCACCTTCCATGGCTCCAGAAATTTGGAGTCCATGAGAATTTGAATTCTGTTCTGTATTCCCCCCCACCCCGAACCTTGGGTCAGTATTTTTCTCTAGAATCGTTCATGAAAATGTTCAGTAATGATAGCCAGGCACCATCCAGTTCTACTGGTCTCGTGGCAAAGAAGGCGGTTATTATTTATTTTATTTATTAGTTATTTTATTTATTTTCAATTTAAGGTGACCACAGATATTTAAAACAGAGAAAAATGAACAAAGAAGCTACAAAATATTCTATTTTTTCCATTCTATCAGTTTTCTATACCCACCTGGGTGATTCTGGTGCTACTGACTGAAAATGGGCAAACCAGGAATAGGAATTTGTTCTCTCAATGTCCGTCTTAGTCATCCAGTACTGCTATGACAGAAATACTGCAAGGGAGAGGCTTAACAAAGAGAAATTTATTTTCTCACAGTCTAATAGGTTACAGAGTCCAAAGTCAGGGCATTGGCTCCAGAGGAAGGCTTTCTCTCTCTGTCGGCTCTGGAGGAAGTTCCTTGTCCTCAATCTTCCCCCTGGTCGAGGAGCTTCTCAGGTGCAGAGACCCAGTGTTCAAAGGACATACTCTGCTCCTGGTGCTGCTTTCTTGGTGGTATGATGTCCCCAACTCTCTCCTGCTTCCCTTTCATCTCTTGAGAGATAAAAGGTGGTGCAGGCCACACCCCAGGGAAACTCCCTTTACACTAGAACAGGGAGGTGACCTGAGTAAGGGTGGTGTTACAACCCCACTCTAATCCTCTCAACATAAAATTACAGTCACAAAATGGAGGACAGCCACACAATACTGGGAATCATGGCCTAACCATGTTGATACACACATTTTGGGGGGGACATAATTCAATCCATGACAGAACCCTATTCCCTTTACCTGTAGATGTAATCTTGTTTGAAGATAGGGTTATCTTTGTTATGGTAATGAAGCCATCTCAGTGTAGGGTGTGTCCTAAACCTAACCACCTCTGTGTTATGAAAAGGGCAGAATGAACACAGGAGCAAGCACAAACAGAGAAAGGTAGAGGTCATGTGAAGATCGCCAAGGAACCCAGGAACGCCATGGCTGCAGAAGCTGAGAGAGACAAATATCTTTTCTCAGAGCCAACAGAGGGAGAGGGTCATCCCCTATAGCCACAAAAAACCCAGTGCCCTGAATTTGGACTTCGAGATGCCTGAACTGTGAGAGAATAAATTTCTCTTCTTTAAAGGCAACCCACCTGTGGTAAGAGTTTCCTATTATCAAGAAAAAGAAAATTATCTTTTACAAAATCATTTCCCCTGCCAATAACCAGAGTATATGAAAAAGATAAAATATAATAATGGATCATCATTAGGAAAAAAGATAGGGAAAAGAACTACTTTTATGGGGGCATTCATTTTGTGTGAACAGCACTGTCAGCAACGCAGTCAAATGCTCAGCTATGGAAACCTCTGTCCAACCTTTGGGAACAGACAGTGGCCATCCAGATATTTTGGAAGTTCAGAGCCCACTAACCTTGTGGCCAGGTCCCTCACCTACCATGAAAATGTAAGGTTGCCCGGTGAGTCAGCATGAAAGAACTGAGTTAAAGCACCTTCTTCATTGGGACTGGACTCCTGATGGATCAACCTCTTTAGGGCAAGAATGGAGCACTTGAGATGTTGCCTAGGAATGTCTCTGAAAGTTAGCATTTAGTATCTGTCTACAACACATCCCATTGTGAGTTATTCTATTCTGGCTATTTCTCTCAACCCTAGCTGACTACTGGCTGATCATATTCCTTTTCAGTGATAACACCAGTCTGCCTGCTTTATTTTCTTTTTCATTCCTGACCTCTTTTTATTCTGCCTATTCTACATTCCTGCTCATTCCCACCAGACCATTCTAGCTGTCCCAGCCTGGAACATTCGATTTTAATCTTCCTTGTCAAAACTTTTGCCTAGTTTTGTAATGTTTCTGATATAAATTTCAAGTGCCACAAAAGATAGTTCACTTCTCTGTGTCTTTCTTGCCTGGCACAAATTCAGCCTTGGCTAGACCTGCCACTTTGCCTAGTCCACACCTGTACCAGACTAGCTCAACAAGGCTAGAGAAAAATACTCAATCATAACAATTCACAATTACAAAAGACAAGGCAACTTTAAATTCATGACAACAAATTCCAACAGAACACTCGGTAAAACCCAGCAGTTCAATATTATTTCCTTTGTCAACCCTTCCTCTATTCCCAAAAGATTATTTTATACCTTTTCTCTTTTCAGACATCCAAAATTATATTCACTGTTCTCACTCTTATCTGATGACCTTACTTATTTCATTAAGAAAATAGAAAAAAACGTAAGAGAACTACTTTATCTTTCCATCACCAGATTTACCCACTTATTTTCACTTTTACCTGTATATTCTGCTATTCCGCCTGGTCTTCACCAAAGCCTTTCCATTTGTGTATCTCATCAAATTCCACATCACTATTTCAAGTATTTTGTTCCTACAATAATTTTCTCTGCTGCATCAACCAAATTTCCCCCTCTATTAGATCATTTCTGTGAGCATACAATTACACTGTCCTATCTCACACAGTAAAAAAAAAAAAAAAAATTTTTTTTTTTTTTATCTCACATAGTTAAATAGAAACTCTCCTTAATATTCCATCTTTTGGCTGCCATTGGAATTGTCTGCCACCTTTATAATGATATTCCTTGTACATGTTTTCTGTGCCATTGTCTCCTCTTTGTAACTCCATTATCTTCTGATCTAGCTCCAATAAGATTTTTCCCACCTCTCCACTGAATCTGATCTTGTCAAACATCTCTACATTGCCAAACACAATGGTCAATTTTCAGTCCTCATCTAACTTGTATTCTCAGGAGCTCTTGACCATTTAACCTCTTTTTCCTTCTTGAAGCCCTTTTTTCACTTGATCTCCAGGACAACAGACTCTTGGTTTTCTTCCTTTCTCCACAGATATTCTGTTCCAGCCTCCTTTGAGTCTTTCTCATTCCAATATTTGGAATGCTTCAAGATGCTCCCCTTAGCTATCTGCTCTTCTCTACTTACTCCCTGTCTTAGTCATCTAATGCGGCTATAACAGAGGTACCACAAGTGGATGGCTTTAAAAAAGAGAAACTTATTTCTTCACACTGAAGTAGGCTAAAAGTCCAAAATCAGGGCATCGGCTCCAGGGGAAGGCTTTCCCTCTCTGTTGGCTCTGGAGGAAGGTCCTTGTCCTCAATCTTCCCCTAGTCGAGCAGCTTCTCAGGTACAGGGATCCTGGGTCCAAAGGATGCAGTCTGCTCCCGGTGCTGCTTTCTTGGTGGTATGAGGTCCCCAACTCTCTGCTTGCTTCCCTTTCCTTTCATCTCTTGAGAGGTAAAAGGTGATGCAGGCTGCACCTCAGAGAAACTCCCTTTACATTAGATCAGGGATGTGGCCTGAGCAATGGTGTTACATCCCACCCCAATCCTCTTTAACATAAAATTACAATCACAAAATGGAAGACAACCCCAGAATACTGGCAATCATGGCCTAACCAAGTTAATACACACCTGTTTGGGGGGTCATAATTCAATCCCTGACATTCCCTTCCTCCAAAAACCAAACCTAATCCACTGCCTTCCAGTCAATTCTAACTCATAGCAACCCTAAAGGACAGAGTAGAACTGCTCCATAGGGTTTCCAAGGAGAGGCTGGTGTATTTGAACTGCCGACCTTTTGGTTAAAAGCCAAGCTCTTAACCACTATGCTACCAGGGCTCCACTCCCTTCCTGGGTGGCTCTTAGGTGGCTTTAATTTTTTGTCTCCCAAATACATGTCACCAGCGTTCACATCTCAAACTTAACTACCTTAACATCTCTACTTAAATCTCTAATGAACACTTCAAAATTAATAAGCCCAAAACAAAGCTTTTGATTTTTCCTCCTTTCCACACAAATGTTTGCCCCGAGTTGCTCAGGTTAATAAAAACCTTAGAGTCACCGAAGATTTCTCTCTTTTTCTCATACCCCACATTGAATACATCAGTAAATCCTATTGTATCTACATTCAAAATATGTCTTGGATTTAATCACTTCTCATCACCTTCTTGGCTACCACTCTGGTTCAATTCATAATGATTTTGGATCTCAACTAATTAGCTTCTGACTCTACTTCAACTCTTGCATCTCTGCAATCTATACACAGCAGCCAAGGTGATCTTATTCAAAATTAAATTGGATCAAGTGATTCCTCTGCTTAAAACTACCTAATAAGTTTAGAATATAATTTAAACTTCTTACCATGATATACAGACCCTACATGATCTGGTCCTTAACTGGTCTAATGATCTTCCTATTCTTCTTCCTCTGGGTTGCTCTGCTTTGGCTATACCAAACTTCTTGCTATTCTCCTAGCATACCACGCTTCTTCCTGCTTCAGGGATTCATATTTTTTATTCCTTCTGCATGCAATATCCTTTGTACAGGTTTTCACACGCAATGCCATCTCCTCATCTCAGGTTTTTATTCAAATGTTATCTCCTCAGAGAATCTTTCTTGATCGGCATAGCTATACGAATATATGCAAACTGAAAGTTGTATTTTAATAGTCACTTAAGAAAAAGACGTGCTCTATTTGAAGTCAGTATGTTTAACTTCCCTCAAATATATATTTTGAAGTACATTGCCAGTTTCAGAGAGACCCCTTTCATATTATGAGATGGCACCGTACTTCTACATGAAGGATGTTTCCTTCCTGAAGGTCTGAACTAAAGGCTATGCCAGTCTTTAATTTTTCATGTAAAATTAGAATTAACATTTTAATCATTCAGAATATTAAAAAACCTTCAACAGAATTTATTTTGTGAAAATATATACAGCAAAATATACAGTATTTCAACGAAGTCTCCATGTACAATTCAGTGACACTGAATATATTCAAGTTGTATATCCAGTCTAGGTACCCTGTTCCAAATTATTCCACCACTTTTAACATAAACTCACTGCCCCCTAAGTTTCTCATCTAACTTTTTGAGGTGCCGTTTTCAGTTTAAGCCCACATAGATAATCATTTGAAAGAATACAATGCTCATGGCAGTATTACATACTTTAGTAATTAAGCGAAACTACTGTTTGGTTCAAAAAAGACTTCGGGGGATAATTTTGATAGGAAGTTTAAGGTTTAAAGATTATCTCAAGGTGATAGTTTTGGGTTCAACAGAATTTTACAAGTAGAAAATATAAGAACATTGAGCTCATAAAATTATTTGGGTCACAAGACCTTCAAACCAATAATAATAACATGACCCTAAAACTCATGTGGAAATTCAAGGGATCCAGTATAGCTAAAATAATCTTGAAAGAGAACAAGGTTGGAGGACACATACTTCCCAATTTCAAAATTTACTACAAAGGCACAATAATCAAGACAATGCAGTACTGGAATAAAAATATATATAGACGAATGAACTAGAACTGAGAATCCAGAAATACAACTCTAAATTTATTGTCAATTGATTTTAGACAAGGGTGCCAAGACAATTCCACAGGAAAAAGAATGCTCTTCTCAACAAATAGTGCTAAACAACTGGATATTCACATGCAAAAGAATGAAGTTGGACTGCTTGCCCCTACCATACACAAAAATTAACTCAAAATGGACCATAGACCTAAATGTAAGAGGTGTAACTATAAAACTTTTAGAAAAAAATATAGGCACAAATATATGTAAAGCCTTCAGAGACATGACACGAAAACCACAAAGAACAAAAGAAAAAAATAGCTAAATTCTGCTTCATCAAAATTAAAAGCTTTTGTGCTTCAAAGGGCACCATCAGGAAAGTGAAAATACACAGAATGGGAAAAAATATCAGCAAATAATATATCTGATAAGGGACTGTATCTAGAATACATAAAGAACACTTACAACTCAATGATAAAAAGCAAATAACCCAATCAAAAACATCTCCAAAGAAGATGTTCAGATGGCCAGTAGGCACATGAAAAGACGCTCAACATCCATCACAACCACTTAAAAACAAACAAACAAACAAACAGTTGCTGTTAAGTCAATTCTGACTCATGACGACACCCACTAGGATGGCTATAAATAAAAAAGACACAAAATAAAAAGTGGTGGCAAGGATCAGAGAATATGAAACCCTCATACACTGCTGACAGGAATGTAAAATGGTACTGTCATTTTGGAAAACAGTGTCAGTTCCTCAGAAGATGAAACATAAAGTTATTATATAAAAAAAAAAAAAAAACCCACTGCCATCGAGTCAATTCCGACTCATAGCGACCCTATAGGACAGAGTAGTAACTTTAGTAACTTTAAAGTAAAAGTTACTATATGACCCAGCAATTCCACTTTTAGGTATATACTCAAGAGAAAAAAACACCCCCAAAACTTGTACTTGAAATGTTCATAGCAGGATAATTCATAATAACCAAAAAGTGTAAAAAATCCAACAACCTAAACATCCACCAACCAAGAATGAAATAGATAGCTCCGACTCATGGTGACCTTACGTACAAGAGAAGAAAACATTGCCTGGTCCAGCATCAACCTCGAGACCAGCAGCATGTTCAAGTCCATTGTTGCAGCTATTGTGCCAATCCATCTTACTGAGGATCTTCCTCAACCTCACTGACGCTCCACTTCACCAAACATGGTGACCTTCTCCAGTAATTGATCTCTTCTAATGATGTGTACAAAGCAAGTCTGACAATGTTCTGTTGTGATCCATAAGGTTTTAATTAACTAACTTTTAGAAGCAGAAAGCCAGGCCTTTAGGTTATCTTAGTCTGGAAGCTCCACTGAAATCTGTCCATCATGGGTGACCCTGCTGGTATTTAAAATACTGGTGACATAGCTTCCAGAATCAGAGCAACAGGTAAGCCACCACGGTAAGTCAACAGATAAAGTGATTTATACATAAAATGGGATATTATTTGGCAGTCAAAAGGGATGAAGGACTGATACATGCCATAATGTGGACGAACTTCGAAAACATTATTTTAAGTGACTGAAACAAGTCACAAAAGACCATATTGTATGATTCAATTTATATGAATTGTCCACAACAGGCAAATCTATAGAGACAGAAAGTTGTTACCTAGGGCTGGGGACAACGGGGGGATATTAGGAAGTTAGCAAAAAAACCAAACCAGAGCCACTGCTGTCAAGTTGATTCCAACTCAGTGACCCTACAGGACAGAGTAGAACTGCCCCATAGAGTTTCCAAGGAGCACCTGGCAGATTCAAACTGCCGACCTTTTGGTTAGCAGCCATAGCACTTAACCACTACGCCACCAGGGTTTCCTAGGAAGTTAGAGTGACTGCTAATTGGTATTCTATTTTTCTTTTGGGGGTGATGAAAATGTTCTAATATTAATTGTGATGATGGCTATGTAACTCTGTGAATGAACTAAAAAATTACTGTACATTTTAAATTGTATTGAATGTGAATAAATTTTATAGCATCTCAATAAAACTGTCAAAAAAAAAACTATATACCAAACATTAAAAGGTGGTATTACAGGCTTTTTGATGTATTTATTTTTTATTTTATAGATTTCTGCATTGTCTGAAATTTTTATGACTGTTATACATTTATAATATTAAGTGATTTCTATTTTGAAAAAACATTAATTTATCCAACAATATTTATAGAACATCTATCAGATAAAGATATTATTAAATAAATCTTAGAAAACTAGGGACTAATGCACTTAGAGTCCTGTTTTGCTTTCTTTTCAGTTTATTTTGGTTAATTAACTTTATAAGTTCTTGTCACTTTTTCAACTACCAATGTCTTCATAAGTTTTAAATTTAGTGTATTTGATTCTCATTAAAATAAATGTAATAGGTTACAGATCTGTCTGGGATTATTTATCCCTTTAATTCCAAGAGGCCAATTAGGTATTGTGATCCTCGTTCATTAGAAGCTGACAACACATTTAATAGCTACAGGATTTTATGTAATTGTGGCCACTTCAGTGTTGACAGGAAGCATGAGCCAAAAAAGGTATTTAACTTAGCAAGTTTCTGACTTAATGCCTTTAAAGTATAATTGATCAATAACTAGTTCCTTGAACTTTAAGAATCTAGTTATTAATTAAGAGTTATATTCTGAATTCAAACATTTTTTTTTCTACAATAGAAAGGACAAGTGCAGGAAAAAATATAAACTAATTTCCATGACATATTGAGAAACTTTATTTTTAGAAATGTATATATTTTTTGGTTGAGGATTTTGTGTGTGTTTGTGTGTGTGTGTGCTTTAGGTGAAAGCTTACAGAGCAAATTAGTTTCTCTTTAAACAGTTAATACACAAATTATTTTGTGACATTGGTCGCCAACCCCGCAATGTGTCAACACTCTCCCCTTCTCCACCCTGGGTTCCCTGTTTCCATTCATGCGGTTTTCCTGTCTCTTCCTACCTTCTCGTCTTTGCTTTTGGACTGTTGTGCCCATTAGTCTCATATACATGATTGAACTATGAAGCACATTCCTCACATGTCTTATTGTTGGCCCTGTAGACCTGTCTAATCTTTCGCTAAAGGGTGAACTTCAGGAGTAACTTTAGTACTAACTTAGGAGCATGTCCAGGGGCTATACTCTCAGGATTTCTCCAGTCTCTGTCAGACCAGCAAGTCTGGTCTTTTTTTTTTTTTTTTGGTGTGTGTGTGTGAATTTGAGGTAACCCTGGTGGTGTAGTGGTTAAGTGCTACAGCTGCTAAGCAAGAGGCTGGCAGTTCGAATACACTAGGTGCTCCTTGGAAACTTTATCGGACAGGTCTACTCTGTCCTTTAGGGTCACTGTGAGTCGGAACCAACTCAACGGCAGTGGGTTTTTTTAGTTTTGGTGTCAGTTTGAATTTTGTTCTACATTTTTCTCTCACTCTGTCTGGAACCCTCTATTCTGATCCCCACCAGAGCAGTTGGTGGTGGTAACTGGGCACCATCTAGTTGTCCTGGGCTCAGTCTTGTTGAGGTTGTGGTAGTTGTGGTACGTTCTGCCAAGACAGGGCTATGAGTCTGTATTATTCATGAATGCATCTGTATTATCTGAAACAGTGTCCCACACATAGTGGAGGCTCAATGATTTTTTAGAAATAAGTATATGAAATGCAAAATGTTGTTGCTGTCATTTGCTGTCAATTCCACACAGACTCATGGTGACCTTATGCATAACAATAAAACACTGCCCAGTCCTGGACCATCTTCATGATTGTTGGTATGTTTGAGTCTATTATTGTGGCTATTGTATTGTATTCCAGCCTAGGGGGCCTATCTTCCAGCACTATAAGAGACAATAGTCATGTAAAATTTATTGTTCTTTAGTCATCTGATACAGTGTCTATGGAATTCAAGGATCTCTAATTTTCAAATATCTTATACAGGTAAGACTCAGCTTATACCTGAATTTAATATGAATAACCAGTTTGATCAAAAGAGAACAGGATTTTGTACAGGATTGCTTTTCTTTACTGAAAAATCACCATTGTGACCTCTGCAAAATAAAACATCAAATAGTGAATTTCCTTAGTACATTTAAAATATAATTAATTTCTGTACAAATATAAAGAACATGTCTACAATTACATAAATGACCCTTACTTGAGACTCTGTTCTATATTCAGTCCCTGCATTAAGGAATTAAAAGCCTTTCCATAAAAAAGTTGGTAGCTCACATCCTTAAAATTAACATTTTGGAACCCAGAAAGGCATTTAAGGTCAAACACATGTAATACTGTAAGTAAACAAGTCTAATTTTCAGAAGTATAAAATTTCTAATTAGAAAAGCCTTGACCTTGCTGCTGCTTTGCCTTGTGACATGTAAAGCTTCATTTTCATTATCATGCCAATTTCCTACCTTCTCTTCCTACTCCCACTGGGATTTTCTTAAGCCTTTTTTGTTTATGTATTATGAATAAATTCAATGCAGTTGTCTGAGACTTATTCCAACAAAAGAACAATGAAACTTTAGCTTTTGATTTTTATATTCATAAGTTGTTTTTGGAAAGGGACCATCTGAGAAACACTAGTAGTAATTGCCTGCTATGCAGAGTTGTGAAGGATCAGTACCCACAATTGCAATTCACTTGAAAGGGAAGCCCCAGGAGCCCACAAAATGCGTTCTGTCTACTGCCAAACCTACAATCCATTCTCTGGAAAAAAAACTGTGTCTTCCACTGGAAAAGGCAAGCACCAAATTGAGCAGACCTCTCTGTTGTTTTGGGAATGGCTTAGTCATTGGCCTCTAAGGAAAAAAATCCGTTTTTTAAAAATGTTGATACTGATTTATACAATTGAAATATTTAAAAATACACCACACCAATGTAAGATGCTAATAATAGAGAAAATTATGGGGGGGGGGGAGGGGAAGAAGAACATGAGAATTTTCTTTTCTATTTGGTCAATTCTTATGCTAATCTAAAAGTGTTCTAAAAAGTAACGACTATTAATTAAATAAAAAAATCTTACAAAAAAAAATATATGCTATGCTGTAGTAACAAATGATCTCAAAATATGAGTTCCTTACAAGGGGTTATTTCTTGTTAATGGAACTTGTCCATCACAGATCAACTGTGTTTTTGCTCCTCATCATCTTCATTCCAGAAACCAAGCTGATGAAACAACTTGTTTCCATATTTGTTAGTTATCATGACACATGGAAAAGAGGAGACAGTGAATGACTTCTTGGCTCTTAAAAACTTATACTTAGAAGTGACGAACATTATTCTTGTTCATTTTCTTTGGCCAAAGCAAGTCACATGGCAAAGTTTGATGTCAGTGGGTCAGAGAAATATAATCCTCCCCTTGGAAGGACCGTTAAATAGCTATGAACAATAATGCAACTTACCATGAAATCTTTCTATACCACTGGGTACTAAATCATGAAATATCAACTGACAAATAATGTAATTTTTATTTCATACTTAATAATTTAATAATATTTAATATATATTGTGTGTTTATTATCTGACAGGCTTAATGATAGACATTATACATGTGTATTTTCATTTAGATTTACGAAGTCAGTACACAATTAACCCCATTTTAAAAATAAAGCTATTAATACACAGTGAGGTTAACTTATTCTGAGTTGCCCAGATAGTAAGTGTGAGGTAGTGCTAACTTAATGTACTTGAATTTGTGCTGAAAGCTACATTAATTTTTTTTCTTTTTTACATAAATCATAAATTAGGGTACCTCAGGGTACTCAGGGTACAGCCACAAGATCCTGCAAATAAAACATTAATCTGAGACCCACAAAAAAGCAGGCAATCTGAGACCCACAAAAAAGCAGGCAATCTGAGAATAGGACAAAGAGAATAATAGAAGCAGCTGCCTTAAGTGAGCTGAGTGTAACTGTATTTTCAAATGAGACCCACCCAGGACAGTAAAAAGTTCATCATCTAACAATGGAGAGTTATTCTTGACATGAGGTCTGGTCTTTTAAAACTGGGTAGAACAAATTTTATCACTGCTATCATTTTTTAATTTGTTCATTTGATTTCAGGGAAGAATAAATGGATACAAGAGATGGGAGATAGGGTACCTTGATAGCCTTCTGAATTAGTAACTTAACTTGATTCAGTTTATCAGAAGCCTATTGGCAACTACTAAAACAACCACAACAATTTTCCTTATAGTCACCAAGCCTACTTAAGTCTAACTGAGGTATCAGTCTGCCTTGGTGGATACGATTTATAACCCTTTCTAAATCTGTTTGTTACGGATTGAATTATGTCTCCCAAAATATGTGTAGTAAATCCTAACCTCTATGCCTGTGGTTGTAATTCCATTTGGGAATGGGTTGTCTTTGTTATGTTAATGAAGCAGGATTAATGTAGGATGTGTCCTGAGTCAGTCTCTTTTGAGATATAAAACAGATAAAACAAACAAGCAGAGGAGACACAGAGTAATATAGATTCCAAGACACATGGAAACCTCCAAAAAAACAGGAAACAGAAGCTCAAAGAGACAAGGATCTTCCTCCAGAGAAGACAGACAGAGAAAACCTTCCCCTAAAGCCGGCACTCTGAATTTGGACTTCTAACTTCCTAAACTGTTGTTGTTGTTATGTTGTTGCTGTTGTTGTTATGTGCCATTGAGTCGGTTCTGACTCTAGCGACCCTACGCACAACAGAATGAAACACTGCCCAGTCCTGCGCCATCCCTAACAATCGTTATGCTTGAGCTCACTGCTGAAGCCACTGCGTCAATCCACCTCGTTGAGGGTCTTCCTCTTTCCCGCTGACCCTGTACCCTGCCAAGCATGATGTCCTTCTCCAGGGACTCATCCCTCCTGACATGTCCAAAGTACGTAAGACGCAGTTTCGCCATCCTTGCCTCTAAGGAGCATTCTGGCTGCACTTCTTCCAAGACAGATTTGTTCGTTCTTTTGGCAGTCCATAGTATATTCAATGTTCTTTGCCAACACCACAATTCAAAGGTGTCAACTCTTCTTCAGTCTTCCTTATTCATGGTCCAGCTTTGATGTAATTGAAAATACCATGGCTTGGGTCTTTTTTTTTTGGGGGGGGGGTCAGGTGCACCTTAGCCTTCAGGGTGACATCTTTGCTCTTCAACACTTTGAAGAGGTCCTTTGCAGCAGATTTGCCCAATGCAATGTGTCTTTTGATTTCTTGACTGCTGCTTCCAGGGTTGTTGATTGTGGATCCAAGTAAAATGAAATCCTTGACAACTTCAGTCTTTTCTCCGTTTATCATGATGTTGCTCACTGGTCCAGTTCTGAGGATTTTTGTTTTCTTTATGTTGAGGTGCAATCCATACTGAAGGCTGTGGTCTTTGATCTTCATTAGTAAGTGCTTCAGGTCCTCTTCACTTTCACCAAGCAAGGTTGTGTCATCTGCATAATGCAGGTTGTTAATGAGTCTTCCTCCAATCCTGATGCCCCGTTCTTCTTCATATAGTCCAGCTTCCCATATTATTTGCTCAGCATACAGAAAAAATAGGTACGGTGAAAGAATACAACCCTGACACACATCTTTCCTGACTTCAAACTAATCAATAGCCCCTTGCTCTGTCCAAACAACTACCTCTTGATCTCTGTACAGGTTCCTCATGAGCACAATTAAGCCTTCTGGAATTCCCATTCTTCGCAGTGTTATCCATAGTTTGTTATGATCCACACAGTCGAATGCCTTTGCATAGTCAAGAAAACACAGGTAAACATCCTTCTGGTACTCTCTGCTTTCAGGCAGGATCCATCTGACATCAGCAATAATATCCCTGGTTCCAGGTCCTCTTTTGAAACCGGTCTGAATTTCTGGCAGTTCCCTGTCGATATACTGCTGCAGCCGTTTTTGAATGATCTTCGGCAAAATTTTGCTTGCGTGTGATATTAGTGATATTGTTCTATAATTTCCACATTCGGTTGGATCGCCTTTCTTGGGAATAGGCATAAATATGGATCTCTTCCAGTCAGTAGGCCAGGAAGCTGTCTTCCGTATTTCTTGGCATAGACGAGTGAGCACCTCCAGTGCTGCATCTGTTTGTTGAAACATCTCAATTGATACTCCATCAATTCCTGGAGCCTTGTTTCCTAAACTGTGAGAAGATTAATTTCTGTTTGTTAAAAGGGTCCACTTGTGGTATTTCTGTTACAGCAGCACTAGATAACTAAGATACTACTTGGGCAGTATTTTATCACCCAGTCTTTTGTATATTGACCTATTATCTTTGACATGTACTCTGATTCTAGTTTTTGCTGACTGACTCCCACCTATTCAAACCCACCATTGCCAATGGGTAGGACGGGACCCAGTACTCTAGACCAATAGAGTGTCTTACTAATCTCATCTCCCATGAGTCAGTCTAAAGCAGATTAAAAATAATGCTTCTTTACCAACCTCAAAGACTGCTTCTACATACTTTATGACTTTAAATTGTGAAAGGTACACACAGTCTTTTATATGATTGTATAGAAGAACTAAAGGATCAAGTAACCTAAAATAATCATTCAAAAGTAGGCACTGTGTAAATTCATAGAAAATACATTTGCTTTTAACTGCTGACAAATGTAGGATTCATTTTCCAAAGCCAATCTTCTCTGTAAAGTTAGGCAAAATGAAATATATACATATAAATATGTATTTAGTTATTTTGAATATTTTCTAGAGAAAGATGAAACCACTGATAAGAATGGCACCTTGTAAATGGAATGACAAAACGTCTTTTGATTTTTTTTTTTGATGGCAATATTGTTATAGAATGTGAATGGTTGAGCCCTTGACATTGTATCACTTACTACTATGAACAAGTATCCTATTTATATAAAACACTAGGACATAAATGCAAAAAATTTTATAGCAGTGAAAATGTTCAGAGACAATATTCATTTTCTGGTATATTACATCCATCCAAATACATAAAACACTTTATTTTAACCGACATTATATATGTATTTGTATCACTGGATATCAGTTACCGATATGAAGATACAGAATACTTTTGACTGTTTTTTTTTTTTTTTAGATTCAAAAATATCACACTATCTTTAAAGGAAATAAAAATTGAAAATATTTTTCAATTATAAATATTTGCATGCTCCTTTTTTTTTTTTTTCAACAGTCTTATGTAGTAAAAGACTGAAATAATAAGTGGAGTACAAAATTGAACAACTTTCAGGTTTCAAATACCCTATCCCATTTTAGACCTCAGCTTAGAAACCATCAAGGCCATTGTTATATATATATACATAATATAAAATAAAAGGAGAATAAATAGAGTAAGAATAGGTGCTATTTGCAGGTATAATTTATTATGCATGCAATTAAATCCTATTAAAATATTTGCTTTCTATATAAAATTCTTTTAAAAATTTTGTAGACTTCAGTAGATCACAGGAAATCTCATTGTGCTCCCATTTTCTCAAAAACACAAAGTCAACTACATCACCTTATACATTTTTCTTAGGGTAAACCTGAGTTTCAAAATGGATTACCTTAAGATTGATGATAAATGTATTTTTAAAACAGTCTTATTCACCTATCAGTCCTGACCTATAATAGTTCTATTTCAATTGTTGCTGAAACTGGATTATCCTCTACCCTCATCTAAGTGAACTTAAGAGAAATCTAGTAGATTTGCTAATTCTTGAAAAATTTTTAAGCCACTACCTTCTGCAAATAATGGGCCAAGGCATGCACATGTGCAGAAGAAGAATGTTCTTGCTATATCTAAACAGCAACCTCTTATGAACTGAAATGCGGATATCCTACAGAGATGAGTCAAGAAAACAATAATTATTACTATTTCCAACAGTGGAAGAAACACTAGAAACAGCTACATAAGAAAAGTGAAAATGGTTTGCGGCAACCTCAGAAAGAAGACACACCTGCATAGACAGAGAGCACACTCCCTGATAGCTTGATGACACATAATTACTTTTTTTATATAGTTTATTTTTGTTGTTGTTGAGAATATACACAGCAGAACATACCCTAATTCAACAATTTCTGCATGCACAATTCAATGACATTGATTACATTCTTCGAAACGTGCAACCATTTTCATTCACATTTTCCAAGTTTTTCCTCCCCCATTATCATAAACTCACTGCCCCCTAAGGTTCCGATCTAATCTTTCAAATTCTGTTCTCAATTTAATCCCATATGGATAGAGCTTATAAGAGCTTAAGGCTCAATGTAAACATTCTTTACTAGTTAAGCTAAACTATTGTTTAGTTTTGACAAGACTCTAGGGGATAGTTTTGATTTAAGGTTTGAAGTTTAAAGATTATCTCAGGGCAATAATTTCAAGGGTTCATCCAGCCTCCAAGGCTCCAGAAAATCTGGATTCCATGAGAATTTGAAATTCTGGTCTGCATTTCCCCTCTATTGATCATGATTCTTCTATAAAATCTTTGATCGAAATGGTCAGTAATGGTAGCTGGGCACCATCCAGTCTGGTCTCATGGCAAAGGGGGCAGTTGTTCATGGAGGCAATTAGCTTCACATTCCATTTTCTGCTCTTACTCCTGAATATCCTTCCTCTGTTGCTCCAAGTGAGTAGAGACCAACTGTTGTACATTGGTTGGTGGCTTGCATGCTTCTAAAAGCTCAGAGGCGGTAATAGCAAAACCAAGGTTGAGAACAGAGAGTGTTGACATGTCATGGGGTTGTTAACCAATGTCATAAAACAATACGTGAACTGCTTAATGAGAAACTAGTTTGTTCTGTAAACCTTCACCTAAAGTACAATTTAAAAAAAGTACAGTAAAAGCTCAGGTACTATGCAACAAAGTAGGAGGTAGAACAAAAGTACTAAACTCAATATTAGGCCAATTGATGGAAATGTCCCAAGAAACCATGACTTTAAATCTCCAAACCAAGAAACCAAATCCCATGAGGAGTTTGTTTATATGTAAGCAGCCTCAGCAGATACTCTTTCTTCATCTTCTTTTGTTTTCTATCATTGTTGTAAACATATCTGTCACACAACTTTTGCCAATTCAACTTTTTACAGGTGTACAACTTATTGACAGCAGTTACATTAACCGACAGTGCAACCCTACGCTTAACCAATGCAATGTTTCCATCACTGTAAACCAAAACTCCGTAGTCCATAAGCATAACCCCCCTTCCCCTCCCCTCCTTCCCACCCTCGGTAACCACTAATAAACTTTGTTTTCTATACATTTGCTGTTCTTGTCTTTTTATATAAGTGAGGTCATACAATATTCGTCCATCTGTGATCTACAACTTAACCACAAAAAGACAAATAACCCAATCAAACATGAGAAAAAGACTTGGCTGGACAGTTCACAAAAGAGGACATTGAAAAGGCCACCAAACACATGAAAAGATGCTCAACATCATTAGCCATCAGACAGATGCAAATCAATACCACAATGAGATACCACTTCACTTTCACTAGGATGGCTATGATAATAATAAATGTTGGCAAGGATGTGGGGAACTTGGAACCCTTATCCATTCCTAGTGAAAATGCAAAATGGTACAACTGCAGTGGCAAACAGTGTGGCAGTTCCTCAAAAAATTAAAAATATAACTACCATATGACCCAGCAATTCCACTCCTAAGTTTATACCCAAAAGACTTGAAAGCAGAGACTTAAACAGATACTTGCACAGCATTGTTCCTTGCAGCACTATTCACAATAGCCAAAAGGTGGAAACAACTTAAATGCCCATCAAAAGATGAATGGATAAACAAAATGTGGTACATACATACAATGGAATGCTACCCAGCCAGTAAGAGAAATGATGTCTTGAAATGTGCTACAATACGGATGGAGCTTGAAGACATTATAGATTACTTTTTCATGGCATTTTGTGACTTTTGATTTCCATCCCCAAAATTCTCACTACACAAACACGCACACACATAAACATCCTCACGCTCTTGGACTCACACAAATGCAAACAGCTTTTCTACAGCAAGGATATCTTTAAATAAGCCAGATCAAACAAGGTAACTCAGACATGGTTTGAATCCACCAAAACAATTGCTTGTCCACCTTCTCTCTAAACCAAAAAAGAAAAATTCACTGCAGTCCAGTTTATTCGAACTCATGGTGAACCCACATGTTACAGGGCAGAACAGAACTCCGTAGGATTTTCCGTAATTTTTTACAGAAACAGATTTCCAGGCCTTTCTTCCAGAGAGCACCTGGGTGGTTCGAATCACCAAACTTCCAGTTAGTAGTTCATTACAAACTGCTTGCGCCCCCACATTTTCTGATTCAAGTATAAATATCCCCTAGGTGTTCCCCTGATGTATTTTAATGACAGTTTTATGGTAAGCCAATAGTGAGAAAGAATCTCAGACAGACCCCCTTTATAGACTCACAATAAGTTACAAACTTACAAAAATTAAAGTAATAGACCTAATTAAAAAATTGTCTAAATATCTGTAATTACTATAATTGGATTCTAGGAACATCTAGCCTCTAGGCTGATGTGCCACACAAGGTTAAATGATTCATACTACTTGGCAACACCTTGCTTTTTAGTGTTCTTTAATTGTTAAAACCATTCATGGAAGTGAGTTCCATGCATTCTAATCAAGCACAATAAAAATTTATTGCTTTTGCAATAAGTGAGCACAACAGAATCAAAGAGAACAAGATATCCTCTCCCAGCAGGAGATGATAGTTACTTGTGAGTCTCAATACCTGCTTCCAAGCTGAACATTGTTATATGCAATTCACATTCTACTTCCCAAACATTTTACTTTTCATTTTCTCTTGCACAGTATCTGGGCACATCCTGAAAAGGAGATTTATGGGACCATCTCCCTTACTAGCAATTTCTTATATTTGTTATGTAGTTTTGTGATTGGGCAAAGCAGGAGAATGGCAGAGATATTGGTATCGCTAGGCTGATATTGAGAGGCACAATATTGCCAGGTGGGAATGCAACGCAGAAGTAGAATTACTGAGGATGTATGAAATAGCGCATGATTAAAAGGCCACTTTTGGGTTTCAGTGTATAAGAGTTACTTCCTTGAAATCATAAAGTCCCTTTGCATTGCTAAGCTACTATAAAGCATAATACAGGCAGTCTCCAGGTTAGGAATGTCTGACTTACATACAACCCGGAACCAACAAGCCAAGCCCCATAAAGCCTATTTATTATATTAAAAATTCAAGACGCATACAATAGTATACAATAACAAATGGGACATGCATCAAAATATTATTATATTATTATGTTAAAGATGTTTTAGTGTATCTGGAAATGTTTCTTTAATGTTTTTATGCAGAGAAAGTATACTATACACTGAAACATTCGACTAACTAATGTTAGATACAAATTGTACCTAACTGTTCCAACTTATGTACAAATTCAACATAGAGACAGACTTAGGAACAGGACTCGATCGTAATCTAGGGACTGCCTGTACATATAAAAGAGTCAGTTATGGAGGGCAGTTACCAGTTCACCCAAATCTGCTATTGTGCTCTAATATTTAGTCCTCAGTTCAATTTAATTTCAACAACAGCTATCATGTACAATGCATGGAATTTGATGTTTGGGGGATTCAACGATAGGAGAGACACAGTCCTCCCGTTAAATGTTTGAGAATCTGAGAAAGGATGGAAATAACCATTTCTATAGCACTTTACTATTTAGAAAGCATAAAATTCAAATACATTCTCTTATTTAAGCTCCATAACAACTCTGTGAAGTGCCTCATGTACTATTCATCTCATTTTATTGATGTAGAATTTAAGGCTCAAAGAGATTGAGAATCACCTACAGTCTTTACATTAGTTATGCGAAGAATCAGGACTAGCGTCCAGATTATACAATAATCTAGATCAAAATCCAACTTGATTCTGTGATGTTTTATATTTACAGTTGGATTGACAAATTAAATCATTATCAAAAGATTAGAGGAACAGTTTAATTAATATTTGACCATTGTTTTTCCTAAATACATAACATAGTGTGTACGTACATGTATATACATAAGATTTTTCTTACTATTCCAGGAAAACACAGATCAAAGTTTCAACTGTAATAGAAGCCAAAATTAATAATCTAAAACCTTCCATAATGTAAACGTGATTTACAATTACCACAGGTGAAACTCTGAAACAGAAAGAACTTTCCACTCATCCCTCATGCAATACATTTACCTAAAATACTAAGGGTTCAGGACCTAGGAAGTGTTAAAGCAGTCATCAGCCTCTTGCATTTTTTATGGGTATGTGCTTCTTGAAGTTGCTAAAGCCATATAACATCACCTCTAACGTGAATTGTATGAGTACATTTCTTTCTGCATCCACCCATTCTGCAACCAAAATTTTCTATAAAGTAACCCGGCTGAGAATGAAAGTACAGTTAGGACTGATAATGTAAGGGCTTTCTAGGATGTAAGAATTGCATTAGGAGGAGGTGAGAAAGAAAGGCCAAGAAAACAGCATCTCTGGAGTTGTGGTTTTTCATATATTAGTTCTAGTAAGGAAGTTCTATAAACTCCTTCAAATTTTCCTTGACCCACAGAATCATGTATTCCAGCTATGAGAGAATATATTAGATACTGGTTCAGTGTATTTACATCTAGTATAAAAGAAACTCAGTTTCTCAGGGTGTTGTCTCACAGCTGGCAAAATAACGGAGTCTTGTAATCTTACAGGGTTGAGCCCAAGGTATTATTACTTCTTTTTTCTGTAAAATGAGTGCCATCATCAGTAGCAATGACATGTATGATAAAAGAATAAGAACTTAAGCCGGCCAACATGGCGCCATAGGCAGAAGCACCACGCCATCCCTCCACAGCAAAGACCCAAAAAACTAGGTAAAACAGAGACAAATGTCATTCCTGGAACCTGAAGAGATAGAGAACTCAGCCAAGCACCGAATGGAATAAGAAACCGTCACAGGACGAACGGGAGAAGAGATACCTGCGGAGGGCCCCATCACTAACATAAGATGGATCCGCCATCTTGGACTCCAGCCAGGGATCGGCAGCCAGGGAGCTTGGGAAAGCAGCTTTGTAGAACTCTCAGCAGGAGACAGAGCACCCTGGTAACCAGCAATACACGCTTTCCCACCACCCATTCTCTCCCTCCTACTCTACCTCCGAGCTTCCTGGATGGGTGCCGTGGCTTGGCCAGCCAGGAAGTGTAGCGTCCGTGCCACCTGGATTCACCCCACCCACATCGCAGATCAGCAGACAGGGAGTAAGGGAAATCAGCTTCACGAAGTTCCCAGCAGGAGACAAAACACCCGGTAAGGAGTGATATATGCTTTCCTAACCCCGCCTTCTTCCCCCTCCCTCGCTCCCCACAGCCTCCTCTGCTTCCCTCCAGCTGCAGTCTCTTGGCCCGGAGGCAACTGCTTTGGCCTCAGGCTGCTTGGATTCGTCCGGCCCACTCTGGCCAGGCCTCTGAGCTGGTGTTGGTGCTTTCCCTCTCTTTCGATTTCTTCTGTGCCTCCTACCACCTCCCCCTCCTTTCTCTGAAACACCTGACACCGTGTGCCATCTTTGCTTCTTCTTGAAGGGCTGTGAAGCCCTGCTTGACTGGGGAACCACTCCCCCGGCCTGCGACACTGTGCCGGTGGGATCTCTGAGGCTTTTTTTTTTTTTTTCCGTGTTTTGCTTTGTTCTGTTTTGTTTATTTGTTTTCCTTTTCTTTTCACAGCTTGGGAGCCCATTCTAGCCAGGCTGCACCTCCCGGCTTAGGAGCCGCTCACCCAATCTGCGCAGCAGCATAGGTGTGAGCCCTGGGAGCATTTCTTTTTTTTTCTCTTTCTGTCTGTCTTCATTTCTCAGTTTTCATCTCTCTACACTTATCTTCTTTTCCTGTCTCCTGAATACCTGGTACTGTGTGACTTCTGTACCCCCTCTAGCCAAGCTAAACTGTGCAACCTGGGAGCCACTTCCGTGGTCTTAGCAGCCCCATTGGTGTGACTCTGGGACTCCTGGGGGCTTTTCTTTTTCCAAATTTTTATCTAGTTATTTTTTCTTTTTTTTTCCCCGTTTTAAGTTTTTTTTGTTTTTTTTTTTTTTTTTTTGCTTTTCTCCATTTCCTATCTCTCCACTCCAACAGAAGGCCCCTTCAGCACTCTTTTTTCCTCTTTCTTTGTTTCCTTGTTTGTTTTTGGCTCCTGTTTTTCTCTCCCCTCTCTCCTCTTTCCCACACCCCTATTACCTCCACACATCACAGCCTCCCCTGTCTTTCCTGCCTACCTGCACCGTGCACTGAACATCACACCCCTAAGCAGCACAGGCACGGCCTACTGGGACCTGCTCAGCACTGATCCTGGCTCACCTTGTCAGCCCTAGTACATGCTGCAAACAACCCATCTCAGCCACTCCCCTTCAGCTGGACCTGCCCTGTTGTACCATAGCTGAATGACTGGCGCTGCCCATTGGACAATGAGGTGAAATGTATCATGACTACAGATGAGCAACCACAAAGAACACACAGCCCACCTGCTCAGACAGAACCAAATAAAACAAAAAAGCAGGACAAAACGAACAAATCTACAATCAAGAAATGAAAAAAATAACTACTGGATGTCCTGAAAACAGCAGACAATATCAAAACATATCAAAAAAAAGGACAGGATGGATTTAGTAGGCATCCAAAATAAAACACGAGATGACTTTCTAGTAGAAGAAAAGGTACTAGAACTACCTGACAGAGAATTCAAATCTCTAATATTCAGAGCAATCCAAGAGTTGAAGTAAAAAAGTAGAAAAAAACGAGGAATAGACAGATTTTTGGAAAAAGCAGACAAATTCATGGAAAATACAGGCAAAAAAATGGAGCAATTCAGGAAAGTAATACAAGAACAAAATGCCAAAATAAAGTCACAACTAGAAACCATACCAAAAAAAAAAAAATTAGAAATCCAAAAGGTAAACAACAAGATTTCAGAAGTGGACAGTCATAGAAGGGCCCAGGAGCAGGTTTGAAATGATGGAAGACAAAATCAGCGATATTGAAAACAAACACTTGGATACAACTCTGTTTGAGGAAAAATCAGAAAAAAAGAACAAAGAAAAATGAAAAAACCCTGAGAATTATGTGGGATACAATCAATAGCAAAAATTTATGAATGATCGGAATTCCAGAACAGGGAGAGAAAACCAATGTCATACAGCCATGTGTGTGCTAATTGTTTGATAAGAAATGAGTTTGCTCTGTAAACTTTCATCTAAAATCGAATAAAAAGAAAGGTGAATTTATTTAAAAAAAGGACTCAGCAAGTGCAAAGAGTTTAATGCTGGGAGAAACTAAATGGAGGAAGTCCATATTTAAAAATAAGTGTCTATTCCAGTGAGGACAATTCTTTTTCCATTCCATGAAGGAAGGTCACTAGGTAGGGCAGAAGGTTTGAGCCTGACTACTAACCTGAAGGTTGGTGGTTTGAATGCACCCAGTGTTGCCACAGAAAAAAGGCTTGATGATCTGCTTCCATAAAGATTATACACAAGAAAATCTTATGGAGTAATTCTACTCTGCAACATGTGTTTGCCATGAGTCGGAACCAACTTGACAGCAACAGGTCTATGAAGGAAGACAAAGAATATTATTAAAATTTTGCCAGGTGTCTGACTGATCCTGGCAAGCTATTGCACCTTCTCAGGGGCTCAGTGTTGATTGCTGTTGGTAGTTTGGATACTCATCTGAGACAGTAGCCAGCCTTGGTGAAGGGAAGTCCATGTTACTGAACTCAGATGTAATCTTCCTGCTACCATGGCCCCTTTGGCCATGAGCCTATTAAGCAAACACTGAGGAATCTGGGAAAAGAGGCTGACTGATCCACAAAATTGGTCATCCTTTATGGGTCTATTCTTGGTAGTTTCTTCTTTAATAGGTGCTCCTCTTCATTTTCAAACTGCTTGTTACTGAACCTCTTGTTCTTTCCAAGGTCCTTCCACTTCCAAACTGATTACTGTTACCCATAAATACGTGGAGATGCATATACCTCTAGATGAAATGAAAAAAAAAAAAAGATATAGTGCTCAAGTTTCTGCCCTTTGGAAGGCTTTTCTTTCAGGACCATTTTTTCGGGATAAAGTATTTTAGGCTTGTACCAACATATCATACAGAACTTATCTATAAGCAAGTCTCAATTTTTTTTTCTTTCTTAGTTAATTGGTTATAAGAAAGCTTCCAATTTTATGTAAGTTCATTTCTTTAAATGTACTTAATCTGGAAAGGGAAGATGACACAATACAGATTTTATTTTGTTCCCTCTAAATTAATTTATAGTGAAATGCAGGTCCCTTTTTTTTTTTTTTTCTGGAACTCAAGAAATTAATCCTAAAATTATTTTGAATAAACAAATATCTCTGAAGGTTTTGATAAAGGAGAATGAAAGGAGCTTATGTGCTTAGAAATGAGAATGCCTTACAAACTTCTATTAGCACATATTTGTGAGGCAGATCAGTGGAAAAGAACAATAATCTGGAAAGAAAGTGGTATATATAAAAATGTAGTAGATGATGACAATGTCTTCATAAATGAGTGAAAAAAGGAGCGGTTGCTCAATAAATAACACAAATTTTTTTTTTTGTATTTGTAAGAATAAGAATAGAAAATAAAGTTTGAACCATTACTATGCAACATAAATAGGCTCCATGTACTTTAAATAATTATATGCAAAAATATAAGCCATTAAAAACTGAACAGTGTGTAGGTAAGTGTTTATCTCGTCTTGGATAGTGAATGAACTTCCCAATAATAAAAGTTCTCATATTACCCAGTCATCAGCCAAGACCTGTCCCATCAGACCTCACCCATCATCTGTGGAAAGCTTCTGCTTTCTTAGGCGTGGTAATGGGTGAGAGATGGGATATGTAATAAACACTTGTTTTAAATAAAACACTGGGTAAGGCCTTTTCCACTTTCTGAGGATCATCCTTAAATAGGTTTGAGGAAAATATTGCTGCTATGAACAAAGTTAAGCATTCTTAATAAGTGTTCTAAAATTCAAACCCAGAGTAAGAGTACAAAACAGGGTCCTATTTTTTTTATTTCTTAGACTGTGCATTTTTTTAGTAGCCTTGGAATCAGCTTGTCCAAAAGAAGGCATTACCATTTTTCTTCCAGGGCTCTCCCCCAACCCGTAAGTATTTTTGAAGGATCTCAGCGTTGCTTTTTCCATATAAAAATTTACATCTGCCTATTCTTGCCTAACAGAAGCTGTAAAAGCCTGTCATTTTACCAATACTTCATTTTTCACTGCTCTTGCTGAAGCACTATATATATATATTTTGCCAAAAGTCCATTACAAAGTCCTGTTCACTTGTACGAATTGCCTCAGTCATGGAAAGATGTCAGCTGTGGCCACCAAGACATATTAAGAGTTTGGGACAAAGTCCTCTCCACTAGAGCTATTCATCATGGGGTTCTCAGGGAGCAAGGAAGATGGTCTTGTCTTCAAGGAGGACTCTGTAGATGAAAAATAAATTAATTAATTAAGGAGAGAAGAATCTGTATCTTCAGCAACCCTGCATCTCCTGTATTGTAATTCTGAATAATTGTGTGTGGGGGTGTTTAACATTCTATAACCATTTACAATAAGGCACACCAATTTTATCAGTGTGTGTGGGTCAGAAGTGACCTCTGTATTCACCACAGACCTGGCAAGCTGTCCTCTCCCATGATAAGGTAAGCACTAGTACAGAATCCAGAATGGCAATCTAGACCTACCCTTTCCCGTGTAAGGTGCATTTTCTCCTTAGGTGCCACTGTTGTTTGCTCCTGACAGTGGCTTCATTTAGGGTGTTCTATTATACTCTCTCAGGAAACCCTGGTGGTGTAGTGGTTAAGAGTTATAGCTGCTGAGGGCAGTTCGAATCCACCAGGTACTCCTCGGAAACTCTATGGGGAAGTTCTACTCTGTTCTGTAGGGTCCCTATGAGTTGGTATTGACTCAACAGCTACAGGTATACTCTCTCAGTTGTGTTGTAATAACTTTGCATTTTAAGGGGAATGCTCTGGGTTTAACTCCCCCCCATGAGGTCTTCGTGTTTCTTAAAGAAATTCACCCACTCACACTTAAAAGGGGGATAGGTATTTGCTTTACAATTGCCAGCTCCAACTATCAGGAATGCCTCTATCTCCAGAACTAGAAACTGTTAGCAGCTATTAGAGGTCAAGCGTCCTTCACACAATTTTATTAAAACACCCAGTTAAAAAAAAAAATGGGGGGGGGCAAGATGGCTGACTAGGTAGAAGCTACCTCGGATCCCTCTTGCAACAAAGACTTGGAAAAACAAGTGAATCGATCACATACATGACAATCTACGAACCCTGACCATTAAACACAGATCTAAAGAGTTGACCTGAGTGACAGAGACTGAGAACGAACAACCATGGAGAAGCACCGACTGTTTTCAGAGCCTGGAGCCAGCGTCCCAGTCAGGAAACCTTGGCGCCGGGCTTTGGACTGGGCGCAGGGGAGCTGAGCACGGCATCCTGAGATGGCACAAACACGGGGTGCAGCCCTAGCCCCCTGAACTGACCTCGGGGGAAGCCCAGCCAGTGCACGCAGGCAGCGCAGCAACAAGGCTGACAGGAGGAGAAGTCACCGGGAGGCAGCGACTGGTTTTGGATCCAGGAGTGTGGCGTCCCAGCCGGGGAACCTTGGCACTGGGCTTTGGACTGGGAGTGGAGGAACTAACCGCGGCTTCTGAGACAGCGCAAGCACGGGACCTCGGGGGAAATCTCTACCCAGCCAACACACACAGTTGACGCGTCCCCCCGGGAATCTCAGATAAAAGAGTCATCCCAAGCAAGATAAGTAACTTTGTCTATATTCCGGGGTGCTGCTCTCTCCTATTTATCTCAACCTTCCCCTCCCCTTCCCAGGCGGCTTCGCTAATATTGGAATGCGCCGTGGTTTTTCTTTCTTTTTTTTTTTGTTTTGGTCTTTTCCTAACCCATTCTCCTGGCCTGAGAGAAGCAGCTACAAAAAACCCAGGGACTAAAAATCCTTCCCTAATTGGACTAAAAACACAGAACCAGCTCCAGCCAAGCATATGTAATCCACAGTCTTGGGCTTTCATCCCTACAAGGAACAAGGTGGCTATTATAATGCAAAGGCATTCCTGATAGGGATCTGACTGTAATTGTTTTAGCAGATTACTGGAAAGACAAGTTTCCCAGGTCTGATATCTCTGCATATTCAACAGAGCCCTTACTGACCCACAACAGGGAACTGAGGGCTGAAGCTCCCCCCAGACCACCTAGCCTCCTGCCTTTGGGGTCTAAGGAGGGTGACACCTACCAATCTGTAGAGGTACTTGCATTGGGGGCCTAAGGTACAGCTTCAGAGCCCACCCACCGAAGTGCTTTAGGAATAGAGACACACCTACCTCACTGACACGTGGGGGAAGCCTGTCAGCATCCTGCCCCCCCTGGAGTGTGAACCCCTGCTGCTACTAGAATCTGGTCCACACAACTATCACCACTACTTCTCTAGGTGGATAGGTGACAGTTTGCACCACACACTTGATGACCCAAAATCATATTCTACTCAAGAAGAGTGAATGGACTCAGGCTTTTATATCTGGTAACAGGCCAAACCAGCTGGTAATAGGACAAGTGAGTCAAGGGCTACAACAATCAAGACAGCGCAATCTAGTAGCCCATCTACGTATATTGAAAGAAAACAAAACAAGATAAGACTCAGTGAGCAAATATAGAATAAATCACTACAATATCTTAGTAATGGCTTGGAGACAGCAGTTGATATCAAACCACATAAAGAAGCAGACCATGATTGCTTCTACAACTCCCCAAATTAAAGAATCTAAATATTTCCCAAATGAAGATACAATCCTGGAATTGCCAGATACAGAATATAAAAAACTAATTTACAGAATGCTTCAAGACATCAGGGATGACTTCAGAAATGAAATAAGGCAATACACAGAAAAAGCCAAGAAACACACTGATAAAGAAGTTGAAGAACTCAAAAAGATTATTCAAGAACATAGTGGAAAAATTAATAAGTTGCAAGAATCCATAGAGAGACAGCATTCAGAAATCCAAAAGATTAACAATAAAATTACAGAATTAGACAACGCAATAGGAAGTCAGAGGAGCAGACTCGAGCTATTAGAATGCAGAGTGGGAGATCTGGAGGACCAGGGAATTGACACCAGTATAGCTGAAAAAAAATCAGATAAAAGAATTTTAAAAATGAAGAATCCCTAAGAATCATGTGGGACTCTATCAAGAAGAATAATTTGCATGTGATTCCAGTCCCAGAACAGGGAGGGATTACAGAAAACACAGAATAGCTGAAGATCTGTTGGCAGAAAACTTCCCTGACATCATGAAAGATGAAAGCGTATCTACCCAAGATGCTCATCGAACCCCATTTAAGACTGATCCAAAAAGAAAATCACCAAGACATATTATCATCAAACTTCCCAAAACCAAGATAAAGAGAAAAATTAAAGGCAGCCAGGGATAAAAGAAAGTTCTCCTACAAAGGAGAATCAATAAGAAGAAGTTGAGACTACTCAGCATAAACCATGCAGGCAAGAAGGCAATGGGATGACATATATAGAGCACTGAAAGAGAAAAACTGCCAGCCAAGAATAATAAATCCAGCAAAACTCTCTCTGAAATATGAAGGCAAAATTAAGACATTTACAGATAAACACAAGCTTAGGAATTTGCAAAAACCAAACCAAAGCTACAGGAAATACTAAAGGAAATATTTTGATCAGAAAACCAATAATATCAGATACCAGCACAACACAAGGTCACAGAACGGAGCATCCTGATATCAACTCACATAGGCAAATCACAAAAACAAATTAAGATTAATTAAAAAAAAAAACGCTCAAAACAGGGAATCATTGAAGTCAATATGTAAAAGATCACAATAATCAAAAAGAGGGACTAAATACAGGTGGCATAGAACTGCCATATGGAAAGGGATACAAGGCGATATAGGACAATACAAGTTAGGTTTTTACTTAGAAAAATAGGGGTAAATATTAAGGTAACCACAAAGAGGTATAACAACTCCATAACTCAAAATAAAAACCAAGAAAAACATAATGACTCAGCAAACATAAAGTCAAATACTATGAAAAAGAGGAACAATTTACCAAGAAAAACGTCTCAGCACAAAAAAGTGGAAAAATGAAATTGTCAACAACACACATAAAAAGGCATCAAAATGACAGCACTATACACATACTTATCTATTTAATTACTCTGAATGTAAATGGACTAAACGCACCAATAAAGAGACAGAGAGTCTCAGACTGGATAAAGAAACACGATCCGTCTATGTGCTGCCTGCAAGAGACACACCTTAGACTTAGAGACACAAACAAACTAAAACTCAAAGGATGGAAAAAAACATATCACGCAGACAATAAGCAAAAAGGAGCAGGAGTAGCAATATTAATTTCTGACAAAATAGACTTAAAGTTAAATCCACCACGAAGGATAAAAATGCACACTACATAATGATAAAAGGGACAATTGACCAGGAAGATATAACCATATTATATATTTATGCACTCAATGACAGGGCTGCAAGATACATAAAAAAATCTTTAACAGAACTGAAAAGTGAGATAGACACCTCCACAATTATAGTAGGAGACTTCAACACACCACTTTCGGAAAAGGACAGGACATCCAGTAAGAAGCTCAACAGAGACACGGAAGACCTAATTGCTATAATCAACCAACTTGACCTCATTGACTTATACAGAACTCTCCACCCAACTGCTTCAAAGTATACTTTTTTTTCTAGCGCAAATGGAACATTCTCTAGAATAGACAACATATTAGGTCATAAAACAAACCTTTGTAGAATCCAAAACATCGAAATATTACAAAGCATCTTCTCAGACCACAAGGCCATAAAAGTGGAAATCAATAACAGAAAAATTAGGGAAAAGAAATCAAATACTTGAAAACTGAACAATACCCTCCTGAAAAAAGACTGGGTTGTAGAAGACATTAAGGAGGGAATAAGGAAATTCATAGAATGCAACAAGAATGAAAATACTTCCTATCAAAACCTCTGGGACACAGCAAAAGCAGTGCTCAGAGGCCAATTTATATCGATAAATGCACACATACAAAAAGAAGAAAGAGACAAAATCAGAGAACTGTCCCTACAACTTAAACAAACAGAAAGTGAGCAACAAAAAATCCATCAGGCACCAGAAGAAAACAAATAATAAAAATTAGAGCTGAACTAAATGGATTAGAGAACAGAAAAACAATTGAAAGAATTAAGAAAGCCAAAAGCTGGTTCTTTGAAAAAATTAACAAAATTGATAAACCATTGGCCAGACTGACTAAAGAAATACAGGAAAGGAAACAAATAACCTGAATAAGAAACGAGATGGGCCACATCACAACAGACCCAACTGAAATTAAAAGAATCATATCAGATTATTACGAAAAATTGTACTCTAACAAATTTGCAAACCTAGAAGAAATGGATGAATTCCTGGAAAAACACTACCTACCTAAACTAACACATTCAGAAGTAGAACAACTAAATAGACCCATAACAAAAAAAGAGATTGAAACGGTAATCAAAAAACTCCCAACAAAAAAAAAGCCCTGGCCTGGATGGCTATACTGCAGAGTTCTACCAAACTTTCAGAGAAGAGATAACACCACTACTACTAAATGTATTTCAAAGCATAGAAAATGATGGAATACTACCTAACTCATTCTATGAAGCCACCATCTCCCTGATACCAAAACCAGGTAAAGACATCACAAAAAAAGAAAACTACAGACCTATATCCCTCATGAACATAGATGCAAAAATCCTCAACAAAATTCTAGCCAATAGAATTCAACAACATATCAAAAAAATAATTCACCACGATCAAGTGGGATTTATACCAGGTATGCAAGGCTGGTTTAATATAAGAAAAACCATTAATGTAATCCACCATATAAATAAAACAAAAGACAAAAACCACATGATCTTATCAATTGATGCAGAAAAGGCATTTGACAAAGTCCAACACCCATTTATGATAAAAACTCTCAGCAAAATAGGAATTGAAGGAAAATTCCTCAACATAATAAAGGGCATCTATGCAAAGCCAACAGCCAACATCACTCTAAATGGAGAGAACCTGAAAGCATTTCCCTTGAGAACGGGAACCAGACAAGGATGCCCTTTATCACTGCTCTTATTCAACATTGTGCTACAAGTCCTAGCCAGAGCAATTAGGCTAGACAAAGAAATAAAGGGCATCCGGACTGGCAAAGAGGAAGTAAAATTATCTCTATTTGCAGATGACATGATCTTATACACAGAAAACCCTAAGGAATCCTCCAGAAAACTACTGAAACTAATAGAAGAGTTTGGCAGAGTCTCAGGTTATAAGATAAACATACAAAAATCACTTGGATTCCTCTACATCAACAAAAAGAACATCGAAGAGGAAAGCACCAAATCAATACCATTCACAGTAGCCCCCAAGAAGATAAAATACTTAGGAATAAATCTTACCAAGGATGTAAAAGACCTATACAAAGAAAACTACAAAGCTCTACTACAAGAAATTCAAAAGGACATACTTAAGTGGAAAAACATACCTTGCTCATGGATAGGAAGACTTAACATAGTAAAAGTGTCTATTCTACCAAAAGCCATCTATACATACAATGCACTTCCGATCCAAATTCCAATGTCATTTTTTAATGTGATAGAGAAACAAATCACCAACTTCATATGGAAGGGGAAGAAGCCTCGGATAAGCAAAGCATTACTGAAAAAGAAGAAGAAAGTGGGAGGCCTCACTCTACCTGATTTCAGAACCTATTATACAGCCACAGTAGTCAAAACAGCCTGGTATTGGTACAACAACAGGCACATAGACCAGTGGAACAGAATTGAGAACCCAGATATAAATCCATCCACATATGAGCAGCTGGTATTTGACAAAGGCCCAGTGTCAGTTAATTGGGGAAAAGATAGTCTTTTTAACAAATGGTGCTGGCATAACTGGATATCCATTTGCAAAAAAATGAAACAGGACCCATACCTCACACCATGCACAAAAACTAACTCCAAGTGGATCAAAGACCTAAGCATAAAGACTAAAACGATAAAGATCATGGAAGAAAAAATAGGGACAACCCTAGGAGCCCTAATACAAGGCATAAATGAATACAAAACATTACCAAAAATGACGAAGAGAAACCACATAACTGGGAGCTCCTAAAAATCAAACACCTATGCTCATCTAAAGACTTCATCAAAAGAGTGAAAAGACCACCTACAGACTGGGAAAGAATTTTCAGCTATGACATCTCCGACCAGCGCCTGATCTCTAAAATCTATATGATTCTGTCAAAACTCAACCACAAAAAGACAAACAACCCAATCAAGAAGTGGGCAAAGGATATGAACACACACTTCACTAAAGAAGATATTCAGGCAGCTAACAGATACATGAGAAAATGCTCTCGATCATTATTTCAAATTAAAACTACGATGAGATTCCATCTCACTCCAACAAAAATTATTAATCCAGAAAACACAAAATAATAAATGTTGGAGAGGCTGTGGAGAGATTGGAACTCTATACACTGCTGGTGGGAATGTAAAATGGTACAACCACTTTGGAAATCTATCTGGCGTTATCTTAAACAGTTAGAAATAGAACTACCATACAACCCAGAAATCCCACTCCTCGCAATATACCCTAGAGAAATAAGAGCCTTCACACAAACAAATACATACACACCCATGTTTATTGCAGCTCTGTTTACAATAGCAAAAAGCTGGAAGCAACCAAGGTGTCCATCAACGGATGAATGGTTAAATAAATTGTGGTATATCCATACAATGGAATACTACGCATCGTTAAAGAACAGTGACGAATGTGTGAAACATTTCATAACATGGAGGAACCTGGAAGGAATTATGCTGAGCTAAATTAGTCAGAGGCAAAAGGACAAACATTGTATAAGACTACTATTATAAGATCTTGAGAAATAGTATAAACTGAGAAGAACACATGCTTTTCTGGTTACGCGGGGGAGAGGGTTTTTTACTGATTAATTAGTCGATAAGAACTGCTTTAGGTGAAGGGAAGGACAGTACTCAATACATGGAAGGTCAGCTCAACTGGACTGGACCAAAAGCAAAGAAGTTTCCGGGATAAAATGAATGCTTCAAAGGTCAGCGGAGCAAGGGTGGGGGTTTGGGGACCATGGTTTAAGGGGACTTCTAAGTCAATTGGCAAAATAATTCTATTATAAAAACATTCTGCATCCCACTTTGAAATGTGGCGTCTGGAGTCTTAAATGCTAACAAGCTGCCATCTAAGAGGCATCAATTGGTCTCAACCCCCCTGGATCAAAGGAGAATGAAGAACACCAAGGTCACACGATAACTAAGAGCCCAAGAAACAGAAAGGGCCACATGAACCAGAGACCTACATCATCCTGAGACCAGAAGAACTAGTTGGTGCCCGGCCACAATCGATGACTGCCCTGACAGGGAGCACAACAGAGAACCCCTGAGGGAGCAGGAGATCAGTGGGATGCAGACCCCAAATTCTCACAAAAAGACCATAATTAATGGTCCGACTGAGACTAGAGGAATCCCGGCGGTCATGGCCCCCAAACCTTCTGTTGGCCCAGGACACTAACCATTCCCGAAGACAACTCATCAGACATGAAAGGGACTGGACAGTGGGTAGGAGAGAGATGCTGATGAAGAGTGAGCTAATTATATCAGGTGGGCACTTGAGACTGTGTTGGTATCTCCTGTCTGGAGGTGGGATGGGAGGATAGAGCGAGTTGGAAGCTGGCAAAATTGTCACGAAAGGAGAGACTGGAAGGGCTGACTCATTAGGGGGAGAGGAAGTGGGAGTACGGAGTAAGGTGTATATAAACTTATATGTGACAGACTGACTTGATTTGTAAACGTTCACTTGAAGCTCAATAAAAGTTAATTTAAAAAAAAGGTCTTTGGAAAAAGAACATGGAGATTATTCTGGCTCTTTCTTCAGGTGTAAACATCTTTGAAAATCTCAAGTAAAAGAAATATGGGAATAATCTCTTTAACATAATACATGGCATTTATAATAACTATTTTTGTTGTAGGTAAAAAACCATTTCAGGTTACTTCTCCTATGTTTGTTAAAATTGAAAAACCTTGTTTATTTATTTTGAATTATTGTCAGCCCTGTTCAATTTGGAACTGCAATATGGGTGTTAACAGACTTTGTTAACTTAAGTTCTGCGAGAAGACATCAATGTATTCACGTTTCAACATGAATATGTTTCAGTAGAAAGAGTGTTCATCAACACGCTTTTGCCTAGACTTGCCTGGCCTTCAACAGGGTTCAAATCCAGTTAAATTCTTATTTCATCTAAACACCTGCTGTGTCCTTTTTGTACACGTGTTTGCATCAACTATAATAAGGCAGCAATCTAATTTGCATCACAATTGGACCCTATCCCAAGAACTTGAAGTGTATTCTAGCCAAATGCAGATGAAATTGGCTAATAATGCCCTTCAATTTGCTATACCTACTTCAATAAAGAAGTGTAACTTTTAGAAACAAACTTCAAAACAAGTCGTTCTTTGAGTTATATGCTCTCTATATTACGTGGAAACACATTATGAAGCCTTGAAAACATCTGCAGAAGGAAACTGGGATCCACAATGATTCAGCTGTGACCTCACTACTTTTATCCGACTCTTCTACTTGCCTTCTAATTGTGTACATTTTTGACCAGGGTCACTAGACAAAGACATCATGTTTGGCAAAGTAGAGGGTCAGTAAAAATGAGGAAAACCCTCCGTGAAATGGGTTGACACAGTGGCTGCCACAATGGATTCAAACATGCCAAAGATAGTAAGGATGGCACAGGACCATGCAATGTTTCCTTCTGTTGTTTATAGAGTCACCATGAGTTGGAGTTCACTCGACTGCAACTAACAACAACAGTAGCAGAAACAGCAGCTCTAATGCACTAAGCCATCATGCTCGTTTTTTAAAAAGTGAACACAGGGTGTCATGGATTGAATTTTGTACCAAAAATATGTGTACCCAAAAAAAACTTGATTAGCCCATGATTCCCAGTATTGTGTGGTTGTCTTCCATTTTGTGATTGTAATTTCATGTTAAAGAGGACTAGGGTGGGATTGTAATATCCTTACTAAGGTCACATCCTTGATCCAATGTAACAACCTTACTAAGGTCACATCCCTGAACAAAAGTTTCCCTGGGGTGTGGCCTGCACCACCTTTTATCTTACAAGAGATAAAAGGAAAGGGAAGTGAGCAGAGAGTTGGAAACCTCACACCACCACCAAGAAAGCAGTGCTGGGAGCATCGTGTGTCCTTTGGATGCAGGGTTCCTGCGCGGAGAAGCTCCTCGGCCAGGGGAAGATTGACGAGGACTTTCCTCCAGAGCTGACAGAGAAAGCCTTCCCCTGGAGCCGATGCCCTGAATTTGGACTTCTAGCCTACTAGACCGTGAGAAAACAAAATTCTCTTTGTTAAAGCCATCCTCTTGTGGTATATCTGTTATAGCAGCACTGGATGACTAAGACAGAATTTGGTATTGACAGTGGGGTACTGCTCTAACAGATACCTGAAATGTGAAAGAGATTTTGAAACTGTGAATGGATAGAGTACTCAGAAGGAAATGAGGAGAGCTGTTACCCTGGAGACGACACAGATGTCAAGGACTGGCAGCAACAGAGGCAGAGAAGTAGCAGTGGCAGAGGACCGGCAGCAACAGAACCAGGAGACTAGCACAAGACAATGCTGGAGCTGACCCACGACAGAGCAAGAGACCTAAATGCTTGTGCACAGGCTTCCTGGCAGAGTGGGGTGCCTGCTGGCACTTATTAGTGGAAGTAGGCTTGCCAACCCATGGAGCAAGAGAGTTGAGTGCCTTCTGGCCAAAGTTTATGGGCAAAGTGGGGTGCCTCCAAACACCCCACTTTTGGTGGAGCTACAGAGCTTTGGAACACTCACGCCAGCAGAGAAGAGGCCCAAGGGACCAAGAGGCCAAGGAACCAGGAAGTAGGAGCTGAAAAGACAAGGGACACAGGAAGCTGAGCTGCCTCAGTCTCAAAGGATAAGGCCAGGACCTCTGAAGTTTCTAGGGTGGAGGTGCCACTCAGATGGACTAGGAGAATGACGCACCTAAGGCAAGGGGGCAGAGATGCGTCCCAGTGGACCCAAAAGGCAGAGCTGAAGCCCAGGGCTGCGGGGCCTCCCCTCAGAATCCAAACAGTGTGGCCAATACCTAGAGTCTGGAGGACACGGCCATTGTGTGAATGGTCTCAGAGAGCAGAGGATTATTTTCAAGACTTGAGGGCTAAAGTAACATATTCTGCTGACTGGTTTGGTGCCTGTTACCCCTTCTTTCCCTGCAATATCTCCCATTTGTTGATTTAAGAGTTTAGCTGTGATATGATAGGGTGAATGTGTCTTACATATAGCAAAGACATGAATTGGGGGGGCCAAAGGGTAGAATGTCATGGATTGAATTGTGTCCCCCCAAAATATGTGTCAACTTGGTTAGGCCATGACTCCCAGTATTGTGTGGTTGTCCTCCATTCTGTGATTATAATTTTATGTTAAAGAGGATTAGGGTGGGATTTAACACTCTAAGGTTACATCCCTGATCTAATGTAAAGGGAGTTTCCCTGGAATGTGGCCTGCACCACCTTTTATCTTATAAAAGATAAATGGAAAAAGGAAACCAGCAGAGAGGGTGACCTCATACCACCAAGAAAGAACTGGGAGCAGAGCGCATCCTTCAGACCCAGAGTTCCTGCACAGAGGAGCTCCTAGTCCAGAAGATTGAGGAGAAGGACCTTCCTCCAGAGCTGACAGAGAAAGAAAGCCTTCCCTTGAAGCTGATGCCCTGAATTTGGACTTCTAGCCTACTAGACTGTGAGAAAATAAATTTCCCTTTGTTAAAGCCATCCACTTGCGGTATTTCTGTTATAGCAGCACTAGATAACTAAGACACAGGGCAAGACTTTAACAGGAGTGATTGTTTTAATAAAGTAATATTCTGGTCTTTGGCTGGAACTTGTATTTTAGAATTCAAGTGCTCAGAATTAAAGATCATGATACTATCAGATTAAAAAGAAACCTGGAAATCTCAGTTTATCCACAGAAGTTGGGGAAAGCACTCTGCCCCTTAGCCCCTCACATTTTCCTTTGTTTTGTTTACTAGTTACATCATTACACATAAAGAATATAAGAAAAAATTTCCTTTTTCTCATATTCAGTGTTAGCTGTATAATGGTAAGGCTCTGCCAGGATGACAGCACCTGCCTTAGACTTCAACAGAAGGTCAGAGAGCAGTGAAGTCACCACTACAAAGGTAAACACCTACCTCTTCCAAGCTGAACGAGTCTGGGCTTAGTTGTTGCTGGTACCAAATTCACAGTTCTCTGGGACATGCCATTCCATGGAGCTACAGGATGAGAAGTTCTACCCCAGAGAATTCTGTTTTTAAAACATTATTCACATCTAATAATCTCAGGAGATATGCACAAGGCAGTGTTGAGAATTAGCTATTAATTGTTAATCCTTAGAGGAAAAATTAGACAATTATTTTTGAAAACATGAAAAGTCTCATGTAATAAAAATTAGACCCTCACATGTGATTTAACTTCCGCTCACTAATTATGGTGAACTTAATAATTGCTAAATCGCCATCAGTAAAAAAATAAATCATTCATTGCTGGAGAAGTACAGAGATTTTACAGGAAATAATCAAGGGTGTTCCACTGGCTTTGGCAATTTTTCCTTCTAAGACTTTTTCCAGTATAAATATATACGGGTCCATCAAACTGCTTAACTCCTTCCATGTAATTTATGGCTGGTTTTCTTTTGCACATATAGTAGTTAGGATTTTATTTATTTTGTATTTAAAAACTCATTGGTTAGAAATTTAGTAAATTTTCCTTTCTCAAAATTCCATTTCATTTTAGAGATAAGACTCTCTTGAGACATAATAATTATGACTTCAAATTTTCAACTTTGAATAATTTAGAAAGCATGCCCAATTATTTTATATATATATAGCAACTCAACAACAATGGGCTGTGGCTAAACTCTAATCTGTCTGCAGGTGTTAACTAAAGCTCTGGTATTAAAAAGGAAGGGGGGGAGTGCTTATCTTTACAAATGACTACATGTGCCCATTAATAGGTGCTCTTTTAAAAATTATGTATTTTTACAAGGTAGTTAATTACATTTTCCCTAGGGCAGAAGTCTCTCTGTAGTAGACCATTTCACATATATTTTCTAGGAATTAGAGAACATTTTAGTCACCCCAGCAGTTAAAACCATAATGGAAGCCTTAAAAAATAAGTAAATAAACCTAAAGGTGCCACGTCAAAATTCTGGCTGTCATTACCTGATAATAACAGCACCAAACAACATAATTAAATATCTCTTGGGAAGAACTTACCCCATGTCATGGATTGAATTATGTCCCCCAAAAATGTGTGTTATCACTTGGGCTGGGCCATGATTCCCAGTATTGTGTGGTTGTCATGTAATTTGTGATTGTAATTTTATGTTGAGAGGATTAGGGTAGGATTGTAACACCACCCTTACTCAGGTCACCTCTCTGACCCAAGGTAAAGGGAGTTTCCCTGGGGTGTGGCCTGCACCTTTTATCTCTCAAGAGGGAAGCAAGCAGAGAGTGGGAGACTTCATACCACGAAGAAAGCAGCACTGGGAGCAAAGCGCATCCTTTGCACCTGGGGTCCCTGCGCCTGAGAAGCTCCTCAGCCAGGGGAAGATTGAGGACAAGGACTTTCCGCCAGAGCTGACAGAGAAAGCCTTCACCTGGAGCTGATGCCCTGAGTTTGGACTTGTAACCTACCAGACTGTGAGAATATTAATTTCTCCATGTTAAAGCCATCCACTTGTGGTATTCCTGTTATGGCAGCACTAGATGACAAAGACAGAATTTGGTACCTAGAATGTGGGGTGCTGCTCTAACAGATACCTAAAATGTAGAAGTGGTTTTCAAACTGTGAATGGATAGAGGAGTGACAGCAGCAGAGGACCAGCATGCAGCAGCAGAGATAAGGGCAGCAGCAGAATCAGGAGACCAGCAACACATGGCGCCGGAGCCAACCCATGAAGCGAGAGAGCTGAGTGCCTGTGCTCAGGAGGCTTCCTGGAGAAGTGAGGCACCTCCGGGCACTTATCGGTGGAGCTACTGAGCTTTAGAACACTTGCCCCAGCAGGGCAGATGCAGATGTGAGGCCCGAAGAGCCAAGGGCCAAGAAACTGGGAAACAGAAGCTAAAGAGACAAGGAACACAAGAAGCCAAGCTGCCTCAGTCTCAAAAGGTGTGGCCATGACCTCAGGGGTTTGAAAGGGTGGAGCCATGGTCTCCAGTGTTTCTAAGAGTGGAGTCCCCACTCAGATGGACTCGGAGAATGGTGCACCTAAAGCCAAAGGAGCAGAGTTGCTGCTCCTGGGCCTGGAAGACAGAGCTGAAGCCCAAGGCCAAGGGACCTCCACTCAAAATTCGGAGAGTGTGGCCAATATCTAGAATCTGGAGGGCAGGGCCATTGTGTAAATTGTCTCAGAGAACAGAGGATTATTTTCAAAGCTTTGAGGGCTAATGTAATGTGTTCTGCTGACTTGCTTGGTGCCTGTTCTGCCTTCTTTCCCTCCAATTTCTTCCATTTGTCATGGAAATGTCTAGCTTGTGTGTTTTCTGCCATTGTACTTTGGAAGCAGACAACATATATTCTAGGTTTCACAGATGAAGATGAATTTTTGGATTTTGGCCTTGGAGTTGATTTAAGAGTTTTGCTATGATATGATGGGGTGAATGTGTCTTACATTCTCTGTCATATTTACAATATTTATAAGCAAAATACATTGACATAATTTTATATTATATATGGAATTGAATTAACTAAGAAAATAAGAAAAGATATAAATGTCAAACTTCTGAGCGTCCTCCTTCCATTCACGGTACCTCCTCACTCCGAAAGCAACCCAGCCTGCAGAGCTGAAGCTTCCCACACAGACAACTGTTTTACATTCTTACCAGAAACCATTATGGCACAAGAGAACATCATCTCTGTTATCAGAGAGGGTTTGCATTACATTAGTGTAAGTAAGAAACACATTTGGCTGGTTTTCTGCATATTTTTCCTTCAGTGTCTGGCACCCAGGCACAGTCAGGTGGGGATAGAAGTGAGAAACTCACCATCCACGGGCTTCGTCAGCTTAGTCGCACTGCTGCACTTATTCCAGCATGTTTTTTCTCTCCAACTAAACAGAATGTTTCTTAAGGGCTTGGTCTTAAGTGTCTTTGTATCCAAACAGCATCTAACTCCTTACCTTGTCAATAGTATGAACTTAATCAGATTTTATAATAAAAAATCTACTGAAAAATGTTCTAAACAAATGCATTGTCTTTGTACAGCCCAACAGAGCACCATAAAAAATTAAATTCTCAATAAATGTTTATTGAATATTGTCTTCATAATGATGTTTATTGCTGTTGTTGTTGTTAGGTGCCATCGAGTCAGTTCTGACTCACAGTGACCCTATGCACCACAGAATAAAATACTGCCCCATCCTGTGCCATCCTCACAATTGTTGCTGTGTTTGAGCCCGTTGCTGCAGCCACTGTGTCAATCCATCTCGCTGAGGGTCTTCCTCTTTTTTGCTGACCCTCCACTTTACCAAGAAAGATATCCTCCTTCCAGGATTGATCCTTCCTGATAACAGGTCCAAAATATGTGAGATATAGTCTCACCATTCTTGCCTCCAAGGACCATCCTGGCTGTACGTCTTCCAAGACAGATTTGTTGGTTCTTTTGGCAGGTCATGGTATATTCAATATTCTTCTCCAGTGCCACAATTCAAAGGCATCAATTCCTCTTCAGTCTTCCTTAGTCATTGTCTAGGTTTCACATGTGTAGGAGGCAATTGAAAATGCCATGGCTTGGGTCAGGCGCACCTTAACCCTCAAGGCTAAATCTTTCCTCTTCAACACTTTAAAGAGGTCTTTTGCAGCAGATTTGCCCAATGCAATGTGTCTTTTTATTTTTTGACCACTGCTTCCATGGGTGTTGATTGCAGATCCAAGTAAAATGGAATCCTTGACAACCTCAATCATTTCTCCATTTATCATTATGTTGCTTACTGGTCCAGTTGTGAGGATTTTTGTTTTCTTTATGTTGAGGTGTCATCCATACTGAAGGCTGTGGTCTTTGATCTTCATCAGTAAGTGCTTCAAGTCCTCTTCACTTTCAGCGAGGAAGATTGTGTCATCTGCAAAATGCAGGTTCTAAATGAGTCTTCTTCCAAATCTGAGGCCAAGTTCTTATTCATATAGTTCTCTAGAGGAGCAAAACCAGTGAGACGTATATATGCACATACGAACACACACATAGATTATATAGAGAGAGAGAGAGAGAGAAAGAGAGAGAGAGATTTACTTCGAGGGATTGGCTCATGCAATTGTGTGGCTGGCAGGCCCAAGATCTGCAAGTCACTCAACAGGCAAGAGATTTCTGCCGGCTTATGTTCCAAGATCTGTAGGTTAGGCTACAAGAAGAGCGCAGGGTCAGAAGAGAGAGGGAGAGGGAGCTCTGCCAGAGGATCCATTTATATTCTGGAGACAGGCTACACCTCCATGGAAACTCTCCTTTCAACTGATTGGATGATCACATCAGATGACATCATGGAAAGTGATTACATTAAATTGCATTATGGAACTGCAAATAGTCCAGTATCTGGTGAAACCACTGAGAATCGTAGCCTAGCCAAGTTGACACATAAAATTAACCATCAAGATAATATAAGCATCTGATAATCTCCAAGACACTGACTGACAAAGATGTTGATTAATACCAATACTGGTGTCGCAAATCCTGGAATGTTTGAGTGGAGGTAAATTTTAATGGTTCTTAGTTAATATTTTTTTGACAATTTGTGCTTATCTATGCACCATAGTTGCCTATCAGATAATGAACACAGCACATGAATTATAGTATTAGTTGTGAGCACTTTTTTCAGAATCGTAGTCCCAGAGAATGCATTGGATGTGTCCAAAATATCCATAAGCATCATATTCACATGTAATTTTCTGAGAAATATTACTTTTTAAGTCATTTTAGAAACTCCTATCTTACAACTTACCTGCTCCTAACTGCTTCATTACAATGTACATAAACACAACTCTCTAAAGTCTATCATCTCTACCACATCTGGCTTCCTCATACTCACTCATCAGATTAGTCTTTAACGAACCATACCCACTTACCCAATTAAACCACATTTGGAGGTCATGAGAAAAAAAAAGAAGTTAAACTTAAAGTACATCATATTTCTTCTATCAGACTGTAAGAAGAAAGATTTTCCCATCAATCTACAGTTCTGATTTCACTTTCTAGAAGCTTGAAAGTGATTTTACGAACAGACATGTATGCATTGAGACTGCCTTTGTGCTCTAGATAAGTTACCCTATGTCCTTTTTGCTGAATGTATATTAGCTTCCTGTTCTAAACCATAGTTAAAAACTGACAAGCTAACTACTTAAAGGTAGGAATTAGAAGCCTTCGAGTATCTTAAATGACTACCTGCTATTTACATATATCATAATTTATTATATTTAAAACAAAATAGACTTAGATAGTATAAAATGACCTTTCCCCCTTCTGACATAACTTATCTGGTTATATGAAATGCAGAAAAAGATAACATTAGAAGAGTTTTCGTTCATGATTTATCCGAACTCTATGAACCATAATCCTAAGAGCTCAAAAAAGATATGGAAAGCCTTATGATTATCCTCTCTTCAGAACAGGAAAAAAACGTTTTCTGATAGTCTAACTTGCATGAATTCTATAATATAGTTTCATTTGTTTTTCCACCTAAATTTCCTGTTATCTTAAAAAATTATTCTAAACATTATAAAAGTGGTTGTCTCTACACATAACATTTTCACATTGATAATACTTGATGAGATTTTCTGTTATCATGAAGAACCATTCTCTTAATTCCTAAATTTATTTATTACACTCCAATAAGTATTCACTAAGCATCTACCACAAGGTAGCAATTGTGAAAATTTAAAACAAAATTATAAAATTTATTTATTCTCTCAATTAGACTGTAAAATTGTGGAAGAGATAATATTTAAAAATTTGAAGCCATCATTTTCCTTAGGAGATGTCTTAGGCTGGGTTTACTAGAGAAGCAAAACCAGTAAAGCATATAAATATAGAGAGAGAGAGAGAGGAACATCCCAAGTCTGTGAATCAGGATAGAGGCTTCTCTCAGTTCACATAGCCACAAGGGCTGGTAACCCAAGATCAGCAGATCAGAAAGCAGGGCTCTTGCTCACAGTCTGTGAAGATTGACAAATCCCAAGATTGTCAGGCAAGACCACAAGGCTTCTCCTGATTCACGTAACTGCAGGGGCTGGAGAACCCAAGATCAGCTGGTCAGAGGGCAGAGCTCCCACTCACAGGCTGTGAAGATCGAAGAATCCCAAGATCAGCAGATAAGCTGATGGCTCAAGTCCCAAGAACTGGAGGTCAGATGAACAAGAGGCAGCCACAGGATCCAGAGAGAGCAAACAGCCAGAACACCAGTACCCAAGGAAACTCCTCTTTTACTGATTAGCTATTCACAGCAGATTCCGTCATGGGACTGATCACGTATAAACACTGAGAATAATGGGCCAGCCAAGTTGACATACAATCTTAACCATCACAGGAAATGAATTAAAGCTCCTTAAAATTATGCAAGCCCCAATGACAGCTACGTGGGTATCCCCAAACCTTTGACATCCCCTTTTCTTTAGTAATTAAATACAATGCCTTAGGCTTTTTCCCATGCACTATGAAAAAACCTGTTACTTCGATAACTGAGAATTATTAGTTTGGCATTTCTCCTAGTTGGCTCTTGCTCAAATTTTCTGATTCTTCTTATTAATGATTTACACTCAGCATCTCACCTCTGCAGTTGTTACCCTTGGTCTGCAGAGCTTTGCTCCTCACTGGGATCCTTACTTTGCTCTTCACTATTGCCTTCACTCCTCCAGAATATCATTGACACAGAGCAGCTGTATATAACAGGTTTTACTAAAGATTTGGGATAGTGGAAGGTGGAGTTCATAGCACACAATAGTCAATTATTTAAAATTAAATGTTTATATCTTTCAGCTAGTCCCAGGAATGAGTAATTTCTCCTTGTCCATGTTTCCCTATAGCTACATTAGCTACATTTTCTCAGATTCCTCTCATATCTCTTCTTCCCCAGTCCTTCCAAAGTTCCTGCTCTCTTTTATACTGGTTATCAGTAATCCATACTTGTACCCTTTAATTTTGAAGAACAGTGTGGTACTCTTTTTGAAATCCATGCTCTGTAGAAGCCTCACACTTCTAGGCAAAGAGCCCATCAAGGTGTTTCTCTACAAAAGGAAGTATTTCCTCTAGTAACTCAGAGGAGAGGCTGAGGAACTAGACTAACCCATTGCCATTGAGTCAATACCGACTACTCATAGCGACCCTATAGGCCAGAGTAGAACTGTCCCATAGGGTTTCCAAGGTGCTGCTGGTAGATTTGAACCGCCAACATTTTGGTTATCAGCTGAGCTCTTAACCACTGCGCCACCAGGGCTCCTGGTGATATTAGAAGGGAAGAGGGTGGTGAAAGCTCAGAAATAATACAAAAGATCCTCCAGATTTAAGCCCAAAGCTGCTGACCAACAACATTGCCCCAAATACATTTAGTGGTGAAGCTGGGACAGAGGAGTAAATAGGAGAGAAGGAGATGTATCTACGCTCAGCACTGCCTGGATCTCGCCAAAACCCACCACACAGTGGTAACTGTTCACCTCTTGCTTTCTCACAAGACTTTCCTTTGTACCTTCAAGACTTCTTGTGCTGCTATTTGGCAATATAATCATGAATAATTTAAAAATTTTGAAATATTTTTATCCTTTACAAACTATTTTTTGTTGTTTTATGATGAATGTTTGTTGAAGAAAATGTATAAAAGGCATATAAGATAAAAACATCAATAATTCTACCATCTAGAGATATCCCCTGCTAACATCCTGCAATTAAATGTACTGTCTTTCTAACAGATGAGCAGGTTAAACTCAATCCTGGCTTGTGCTTAGATCATACTGCTTTTTAAACTATGGCTCCTACAAAAGCTTTTTAAAAAACGACTTGTCGATAAGCTTTCTATGTTTTGTTTTCCCCATTTAAACCGATAAAGAAAATAACACTTGGTATTACTGTTGCTGGGGTGGCGTGGTCAAAGGAAGGAAGCCGGTAAGACAAAGCACATTTCTCAGTGAGCTCTGTTAACACAGTTGTGTTTCGGATTTTATAACTCCATTCATTTTGGCCCACAACGTTAGCCATTGCAGGAACATTTTTTCCAAATCATTCATGTTTATTAAAGGTAAATATTGGGCAAACACTTGAAACACAAACAGATATCCTGAATCCTGAATTTACACTGACCTCAAAATCCACAAAGTATTTGTTTTTCAGGCACTAGTTTTTAAATGGTGGTTTTTTTCCTGCCACTTAAGGTATCCAAGAATGGAAAAAAAAAAAAAAGTTAATAAAATACATTCTTTCAGACCAAAGACAAGCAAGTACTCTAAGATGTCATTTATTTTATTTAGTAACTCTAGCTATAAAAAACTCAGCAAATCCTACAGAGAGCTGTTCTTTAGATGGAGAACTATTTTCTGTCTGTAAATAATGATATATCTCTACAGAAGAAAGAATGAATGACTTACCCTTATCGCCTTAGAGTTCTAAACATAGCTGAAAGGCAATTTTAAACTCCGCTATAACTTCGTAATGTTTTGATACATACAGTTTAGCCACGGCTTCTCTAGTCTTGCTTCTGACAACAAAATATATTCCTTGTTTTCAAAAGTTTTTAAACTTTCATGACTACCTGGAAAATAAGATGTCTAGAAAAAAAGAATGAGCTAAGTTAGCAAAGTGACTTGGAGTTTGGAAAATGGGATCTGGTGCAGAGTTGTGAGCAGCCAGTGTGTTGACTTTGGAAAGGTCACTTAATCTCTCTATATTTGAACTTGATGCTAATATTCTTTCAACCAGCCTTCTCATTTAGCCTATCCTTTACTTATCTGTGGAGTCCCTGAGTGGTATAAATGGTTAATGTGCTCGGCTGTTAACCAAAAAGTTGGTGGTTCAAGTCCACCCAGTTGTGCCATGGAAGAAGGGTCTGCCTATCTATTTCTTAAAAATCAGCCATTGAAAACCCTCTGGAGCACAGCTCTACTCTGACACACATGGGGTCATGATTAGTCGGAATGGACTCAATGACAACAAATACTGGTACTGATACTTATCTGCAATACTAGTAGAAATCAAACCAAAGTTGATTAGGTAAGCACAGAGTGTGTGAAAGACTGTTTAAGTGTGTTTTGTTTTGTTTTGTTTTGTTTTTTACAATCAGAGTGCAGCTATAACAGAAATACCACAAGTGGATGGCTTTAACAAAGAGAAATTTATTTTCACAGTCCAACAAACTCAGGGCATCAGCTCCACGGGAAGGCTTTCTCTTTCTTTCAGCTCTGGAGGAAGGTCCTTGTCATCAGTCTTCCCTTGGTCTGGGAGCATCTCAGTGCAAGAACCTGAGGTCCAAAGGACACGCTCTGCTCCTGGCACTGCTTTCTTGGTGGCATGGGGTCCCCGTTGTCTCTCTGCTTGCTTCTCTCTTTTATATCTCAAAAGAGATTGGCTTAAGACACTATCTAATCTTGTAGATCTCACCAGTATAACTGCCGCTAATTCATCTCATTACATCATAGTGATAGGATTTACAACACATATGGAAATCACATCAGATGACAAAATGGTAGACAGTCATACAATACTGGGAATCATACCTAGCCAAGACAGATATTTTGGGGGGACACAATTCAATCCATGACACAGTTACCCACCAATCCCAGAGGGAAGTCAAGCTGCCCAACCGTCCCACAGGAAGGCTTCATTTTGCTTACAGTATTTTAAGCTGGATGCTTAGTCATCTAAAGAAAAATAGCCACACATCGTTGACTTTTTCAGTATTCAAAAATGTTTACGAGCAATCTTAACTGAGAAACACTATAGATAAATTGCCTCAGGGACAATTTCCCATCTTAGAAGAGAGAAGGGATGGGTTAAAGCCATCTGAATATAGTTCTACATGAATATCTATTGATTCCTTAATATTAGAGAGAACTTTTGATTGGTTATCCCAGCCTCCTGTCTTCCCCTTAACATCTCTTGAAGGAGCTTTTGATCTGGTACTTTGGGACTTGTAGAGTTTTTATTACTATGAGTTGAAGAAGTCATCAGTTCTCGAACAAATTCTGGACAGAGAAGACAAGAGAAAAGGGATTAAGATCAATTTCAAAGTTGTCAGTAGAGACCTTAACTAGAACAGACCAAAGAAATACCCATAGAGAGAATTCCCAGAATCTGGAAATTGTCTATTCATGCCTAAAGATCAGTTTAGCTGCCCTTTCCTAGGTTCTCCAGTATCTAAACTGTTCCATTGCTGTCAAGTCGATTCCTACTCATAGTGACCCTATAGGACAGAGTAGAGCTGCCCCACAGAGTTTCCAAGGAGCACTTGGTGGATTTGAACTCCCATCCTTTTGGTTAGCAGCCATAGCTCTTAACCACCACGCCACCAGGGCTTCCAAACCTGTTGCCATTGAGCCAATTCTCACTCATAGCAACTCTATAGGACAGAGTAGAATTGACCCAAAGGGTTTCCAAGGAGCAGCTGGTGAATTTGAACTGCCAACCTTTTGGTTAGCAGCTTAACTCTTAACCACTGCACCACCAGAGCCCTCCAATATCTAGTAAAGCTTTATACCTTCAACTTGCTACTGTCAGCAGTACAATACTACTATTCTGAGTTGAACCAGGTGAACTTACAAGTTGAGAAGAGGCTTCCCTTGGTTGTTCAGGCATTCTGAAATAAAAGAAAAATTGGTCACCAAAGAGCAATAGCTCTCTACTCTTACTGTATCTCTTAGTCAGCAGCACATGTTGATTGAGCACGCCCTACATGCCTAGTTCTGTCCTTAGCACTTTCTGGGGAAAGAAATAAAAACATGATAGCTTCCTTTCCCCCAGAAGCTTTCATTTAATTCTACAGAAAAAATGGAAATGCATCACATAGAGCCCATCTATCACACACAGTGAGGTCCAATGGACCAGCAGCACTGGCTTGATCTGAGCCTTGTTAGAAACGTGGACTTTCAGGACTTACCCAAACCTAGGCATCAGAATCTACATTTTAACAAAAGATCCCCAGGTGGTTTACAGGCACATTAAAGCTTGAGAAGCACTGAGAAATGGAACGATATTTTCTCCCCCCACGAATCTATGCCACCGTTATAAATGACCGCTGGCCCGACCACCTGCTGAGACTCTGAACGGACATATTCCTGGAAGGCAAGAAATCATCAAAATGAACTAACCTAGAAAGCTGGAGATACATTAGACAACCTTAGCAAAGGGGCTGTTGTTCATTTTTACTGCTACTGGAGTAAAAAAAAAAAAAAAAAGACTTAAAGATTTCAGCTTATTATTTGTGGACCTCCAAAAGCTAAAAAATGACTTCATTAACGGGAAAAAAGATCCATAGTCTGAAATGTTTACATTAGTTTGCAAGGCTAAAGGAGAGCACCTGGAGGTTATTCAACTCGATTTATAAAAGATTTTGTGATTTAGTGAAGAAGATTTTTGTATCCTTATCTTTTTTTCCCCAGAAACCCTGGTGGTGTAGTGGTTAAGAGTTTGGCTGCTAACTGAAAGGTTGGCAGTTTGAGTCCACCAGGCGCTCCTTGGAAATCCTATAGGGCAGTTCTACTCTGTCCTATAGTCGCTATGAGTCGGAATCAACTCGAGGACGATGAGTTTGATTTGTTTTTTTAATCTTTTTTTCTAGAACTAGCATATCTCTAGAATATATCACCAAAAAGAGACATATCAATTAGGAAAAGATTTTACTCAAAAGGACGTTTCAGTTTGTATGTAAGAAAAAAAAAATCAGGCTGAACTGTGGAAGTTTAGAACACGTAATTTAAGTACATTATAAGTGGTACAATATGAAAGCATTTTCATTTCGAAACTATTTGAAATCAACAGAAGATAATTTTATATGCAATAATAATAAACATAAAATCAATATTAAAATGACGACTGACATTGGTATAAAATGGGCAACAAGCTCTTTATTACTGGACCATGAAGGAAACACCTAAGAATCACAGGCAATTACTAAATTGCTCTTCACAGTACCAATTACACTTTGTACCATAACGTGCAATTAGGTCGATGTATAATTATTGCACATTACCATCGCATTACTATTGTCATACAGTCATTCTTTATTCTTTTTGATCCCTTAAAGTATCAACGACACTCCTTGAAGCTAAAATAGATTCCATTCACATTAATGAAGGGTTTGATTAGTTAATGGAAAATAATTCTATGTACATTCTGTATTGAATTACCCTTTTCAACTTTTTCCACATGACCCTGTACTCTTTGTTTGATATTAGCATCTGTGGTGTGAAATGCAGTTCGAAAGAAGAAGAAAGGTGTTATTGCTTTCTTCTTTCCTGACCTCCTGTAAATTCAAGTTGCAGTGCATAAAAATCACATTTGGTCATTAATGAATTATTTTTTCTTCTTCTTTGTGAACTTCAATTCCCAATAGTGATGAAATCTCACCATTAACTATGAGAAGGAAAACATAGCCATGACCCCAAAAGAAGTTCAAAATATACTTCTATTCTCAGTAGACCTGTATTAATGGGAGTATAAATTTGTAGGAATGCTGAAAAGACATTTGCTTCCATGCAAAGTGTTTGTCTTGCTTTGCCTGATGCTGTGAGGCACAGGTTAAGACAGATCACAAAGGAAAGGGTATAAATGGCCAATGGATTCTCAGGCTGGAGCTTTCTTCCTGGTATTACTGTTCTATTAATTTGTTTTAGATTTGTAGTTAGTTAATTATCACTACCTGTAAAATATTAGCTTGTTCTAAAATATACTTTAGAAAATAAATATGTAAGTGTGTATATAATTCACATATGTACAGGGAGAAATATAAACTACATATAAAAATATTCATATAAAAACTAAAAATGATATAACATTAAGACTTAGACCCAGAATATAAAAGTTCTGGTCTGGAACTTAATTAGATTCAAAGATATTTCTCCTTTAAGTAATATTGAAAATACTATTTGGATTTCAGGTCCATTATGAAATCTCAAAATATGAAACACAAAAAATCATTTTATAAAAGAGTGAGTAACTTCTCTTTTCTCAAATATACCCTACAATATTTGGCTCATAATCATATCCACACCCCTCCCAAAAAAACAAAACCTATTGCTGTTGTGTCAATTCTGACTCTCAGTGACACTTTAAATTGCAAACAGAACTATTTAAACATTTTCCTATGTCATGAAAGATGAACTATCCCCTCTTTTTCATATGAAGTAGGTAGTTCATGGGATAGCCCCACACACTCATGGAAATCTTCATGACCAAAAGAAGGAAAGTCTAAATCAACAGTTCAGTGATTTTTCAAGTCTCATAACAGAAATGAATAAATTGGACAAAGTCAATTTTATGAGAACAGAATAAAATAAAATAAAGAGAAAGGAAAGACAAATACTACAATAACTCACTGCAATGAACGTAGGGTCAGGATAAGAAGAAAATTCTTAGAATCATGGATTCCATGCTAAAATTTCTCAATTTGCTGTCTTGATGTTTATTTAGGCGTCATAGCCAGGGTTTTTCCATACACAGTTTTTTATGAGGCTGGAAATCTGAATCTGCATGGAAAATCTGTGTATCCTCTAAAACAGTGCCATACCATTAGACTTCTACAAGGATGGATACGAAAAATGGTATTCCGAAGGCATAATGAATACCCACTTGGAGCCACAAGGCAGCCTCATCTGCTTACAGAGCTCTGGGTAAATTTCTCTGCAAAATTATCGGCACATAACTGACAGCATTTTACTTACTATTTCTATTTCTTTGTTTGAATGTGGGAACCCATTCTAGATATATAGAGAGAAGAGATATGCCATCTCACCTTGTTTTACAGTGTGGAGTGTGAAAGGACCTTTTCTGGAATACAAACTAAGTGATACTGTTTTCTTCACGATTCAGTTAATTTCAAAACATATTATATACGAAGTACCTACTATGTGAGAACTACAAGGCACTGTGCTAGGCCCTGCAAGGGAAGGGGATATAACAAGAGAAATATTACGAAATTCCATAAGACGTTTGCAATCTGATAAAGAAAATAGAACATTTCATCAATTAATATACCAAAAAAAAAAAAATTCTACCATGAAAAAGATTAAAACAAAGAGTAGACTTCATCAAACATACAGTCTCCTTCATCAGTCTCTGCATTCAGTATCTTCCTCATCCCTATTCCTTCCCTACCGCCTCCATGTTATGGGAGACCCTGGAGCTATCTTGGCCCCTCTCTGCTTAGACAAACTTCGCTGTCTCCTAGGATTCCAAATAGGAAGTGCAAAAGTGACATTTAAACCTCTCCTTCTATTCTTGGAGTGCCCTAAATTTTTCTGCAGTTGTATCATCAGCTCTCTCACATGGAGGGCACTACCCTGGGGGGGAGAGATTTGGTGGCAAATGTTCTCAGTAGTATGCCCCAATGAACATTTCTTCCATAGACAATACAAAAACAAGTGCATTAATCACCTTGAACTTTACCTCATCTTGACTCCCCAGTTCCACCCCTCTAATTGCCCTAATTTATTTTTAATTTCTGAATTTGCGTGGTGAATTTTTAAGAATACATTATACCTGGAAGGTAGATAGTAGGTAGGGATGTGATTGGAGCTGGATTAGCCACAAATTGATGGTTGTTGGGGCTGAGTGATGGGTACCTGGGGGTTCAGCATACTTCTCTTTCTACTTTTGTGTATGCTTGAAATTCCCTATAATAAAAAATAAGTTCGAAGATAGACAAGGAAAGGAAAGAGAGGGCCACCACTTGAGATACCAGGACAAGGTCAAGGAAAGCTTTTTAGGATGAGGTAAGGCAGTGGTTCTCAATCTTGGCTGCAAAGGGAATTGCCTGGGTAGCTTTAAACAGTACTGAAGCCTGCCCTCATCCATTGCTGATGGGAATGTAAAATGGTGCAGCGATTGTGGAAAAGTTCGGCGGCTCCTCAAGAAGTTGAACATAGAATTACCATATTACACAGCAATCCCAATCCTAGGTATATACCCAGAAGAAGTGAAAGCAGGAACAGGAGCAGAAACCTGTACACCAATGTTCATAGCTGCACTTTTCACAATAGCCAAAAGGTGGAAACAACCTAAATGTCCATCGGTGGATGGATAAACAAAATGTGGTACATACATACAATGAAATATTACACAGCTTTTTATAAAGAAAAATGAAGTCCTAATGCATGTCACAACATGGATAACTCTTGGAAACATCATGCTGAACAAAACAAGTAAGTCTCAAAAGGACAAATACTGAATAATCTCACACATATGAAACAAGTATATAAAAACGAAACAACCCTATAGGACAGAGCAGAGCCGCTCCATTGGGTTTCCAAGGAGCAGTTGATGGATTCCACCTGCCGACCTTTTGACTAGCAGCTGAACTCTTAACCACTGCACCACCAGGGCTCCAAAGATTTTCAGTTATCAGGGGTGAGAGGAAGGGGCAGAGGTGGAGCATTTGTAGGGGGGTCATTGAGTTTATGTTAATAGTGGTGGAATATGTTAGAAAAGGATAGCAATAATGTTGGCACAATACGAAAAACGTAATCAATGTCATTGAATTGTAAATGTGGAAGTTGTGCTGGCAGATGCTTTGGTGTGAACATTTTCACAATTAAAAATAAATAAGTTAAAAGAAGAAGAAAAAAGAATGCATTATAAATGCATCTCTGCAGAACTCCAAAATTACAGATCTTAAGTGATGTGCTAAGGCTTTGCCAAGTTGTACATGCCACTTCCTTCATCTATCAAGCCCTTCCTTACTTGTCTTGCTCTTCAAGATCCAATTCGATATCATCCTTCTCCGAAAGCAACTCTGAAGTTCTCTCCACACCATTTTACAGAAAAGGAGGATTCATCACGCCTACCTCTGTTTCACTGCTACAGTCTATACACATCTCATTTCTTGCATATGTATCATTTTCTTATAATCATCACTGACAGGGTTATCTCCCCTTCTAGATTTGTCAGGGATTATGTGTATTTAATTATTTATTTTAGTTTAGTAAGTGAATGAATCATTGCATATATCTTAGATAAGAGAACAAAAGTATAGGCATCGCTATATCATATATAGGGCAGTGATGGCTCTGTGGTAGAATTCTCACCTTCCATGTGATAGACCCTGGTTCGATTCCCAGCCAATGCACCTCACGCGCAGCCACTACCCATCGGCCAGTGGAGGCTTGTGTGTTGCTGTGGTGCTGAACAAGTTTCAGCAGAGCTTCTAGGATAAAACAGACTGTGAAGGAAGGCCTGGTAATCTGCTTCTGAAAAATCATCCAATGAAAGCCCTGTGGATCAATGTGCAATCCCCTGTTGATCATGGTGATGGTACAGGACCTGGCAGCGTTTAGTTCCATTGCGCATCGGGTTGTCATGAGTTGGGGGCGGACCTGAGGGCAGCTAACAACAACAAATTTTATACATGTGGAAATCAACACTGTGATAGACAATAACCAGGTTAACATGGTGGTAAAACAGAAGCAAGGCCTTAACGTTTGGACTCTTAGTCCAGTGAACGACTGCCACCCTCTACATCAGGCTTTCTTCATAGCAAATAGGAGACACTCCCAGGAATGTAAAGGAAATTTCATGAAACTACCAGATAGAGACTCTTCAGTTCTCAATAGTTTCCCAGAGTTAATATCCATCCTCCACACATGAATACAAATTCAGTAATAATAATGGATTGTGTTTATTGAATCCTTACCATGTGCTAGGATGAGTTCCAAGCATTTATGTGATTTAATATATCTAATTATCACAACCTTTTTTTTGTTGCACATAGTTATCCCCATATTACGGATGTGGAAAATGAAAGGGTAAGTTCAGTAACTTATTCAAGGCAAAGCATGGGATAAGTGAAAAAATTACATTATGTACTCTTAAAATTATGATCAATATTAATGTTGAGATTGTCAATATGTTACTTAAAATTAGACGCATCTCATCCTGATACTTCTTCTTTCACATACATGGACTTCATTTGCACTTTAGCCAGACAGCACTGAACACAGTGACTCTCTCCTTAGTTCCTTGCCTTTAGCACCTAAAGTCTCTGAGCCTTTCTATCTCTGAAATTGAAAAAATAAATTACTGCCTTTACTAATTCATTGCATTTTTTTAAATTAACTTTTATTGAGCTTCAAGTGAACGTTTACAAATCAAGTCAGTCTGTCACATATAAGTTTATACACATCTTAGTCCTACTCCCACTTGCTCTCCCCCTAATGAATCAGCCCTTCCAGTCTCTCCTTTCGTGACAATTTTGCCAGCTTCCAACTCTCTCTATCCTCCCATCCCCCCTCCAGGCAGGAGATGCCAACACAGTCTCAAGTGTCTACCTGATATAATTAGCTCACTCTTCATTAGCATCTCTCTCCTACCCACTGTCCAGTCCCTTCCATGTCTGATGAGTTGTCTTCGGGGATGGTTCCTGTCCTGTGCCAACAGAAGGTTTGGGGAGCATGACTGCCGGGATTCCTCTAGTCTCAGTCAGACCATTAAGTATGGTCTTTTTACGAGCATTTGGGGTCTGCATCCCCCTGATCTTCTGCTCCATCAGGGGTTCTCTGTTGTGCTCTCTGTCAGGGCAGTCATCGGCTGTGGCCGGGCACCAACTAGTTCTTCTGGTCTCAGGATAATGTAGGTCTCTGGTTCATGTGGCCCTTTCTGTCTCTTGGGCTCTTAGTTGTCATGTGACCTTGGTGTTCTTCATTCTCCTTTGCTCCAGGGGGGTTGAGACCAATTGATGCCTCTTAGATGGCCGCTTGTTAGCATTTAAGACCCCAGACGCCACATTTCAAAGTGGGATGCAGAATGTTTTCATAATAGAATTATTTGCCAATTGACTTAGAAGTCCACTTAAACCATGGTCCCCAAACCCCCGCCCTTGCTCCGCTGACCTTTGAAGCATTCATTTTATCCCGGTAACTTCTTTGCTTTTGGTCCAGTCCAATTGAGCTGACCTTCCCTGTATTGAGTGTTGTCCTTCCCTTCACCTAAAGCAGTTCTTATCTACTAATTAATCAGTAAAAAACCCTCTCCCTCCCTCCCTCCCCCGCTCATAACCACAAAAGTATGTGTTCTTCTCAGTTTATACTATTTCTCAAGATCTTATAATAGTGGTCTTATACAATATTTGTCCTTTTGCCCCTGACTAATTTCGCTCAGCATAATACCTTCCAGGTTCCTCCATGTTATGAAATGTTTCGCAGATTCCTCACTGTTCTTTATCGATGCGTAGTATTCCATTGTGTGAATATACCACAATTTATTTACCCATTCATCAATTGATGGACACCTTGGTTGCTTCCAGCTTTTTGCTATTGTAAACAGTGCTGCAATAAACATGGGTGTGCATATATCTGTTTGTGTGAAGGCTCTTGTTTCTCTAGGGTATATTCCGAGGAGTGGGATTTCTGGGTTGTATGGTAGTTCTATGTCTAACTGTTTAAGATAACGCCAGATAGATTTCCAAAGTGGTTGTACCATTTTACATTCCCACCAGCAGTGTATAAGAGTTCCAATCTCTCCACAGCCTCTCCAACATTTATTATTTTGTGTTTTTGGATTAATGCCAGCCTTGTTGGAGTGAGATGGAATCTCATCGTAGTTTTAATTTGCATTTCTCTAATGGCTAATGATCGAGAGCATTTTCTCATGTATCTGTTAGCTGCCTGAATATCTTCTTTAGAGAAGTGTGTGTTCATATCCTTTGCCCACTTCTTGATTGGGTTGTTTGTCTTTTTGTGGTTGAGTTTTGACAGAATCATGTAGATTTTAGAGATCAGGTGCTGGTCGGAGATGTCATAGCTGAAAATTCTTTCCCAGTCTGTAGGTGGTCTTTTTACTCTTTTGGTGAAGTCTTTAGATGAGTGTAGGTGTTTGATTTTTAGGGGCTCCCAGTTATCTGGTTTCTCTTTGTCATTTTTGGTAATGTTTTGTATTCTGTTTATGCCTTGTATTAGGGCTCCTAGGGTTGTCCCTATTTTTTCTTCCATGATCTTTATCGTTTTAGTCTTTATGTTTAGGTCTTTGATCCACTTGGAGTTAGTTTTTGTGCTTGGTGTGAGGTATGGGTCCTGTTTCATTTTTTTGCAAATGGATATCCAGTTATGCCAGCACCATTTGTTAAAAAGACTATCTTTTCCCAATTAACTGACACTGGGCCTTTGTCAAATACCAGCTGCTCATATGTGGATGGATTTATATCTGGGTTCTCAATTCTGTTCCACTGGTCTATGTGCCTGTTGTTGTACCAATACCAGGCTGTTTTGACTACTGTGGCTGCAAAATAGGTTCTGAAATCAGGCAGAGTGAGGCCTCCCACTTTCTTCTTTTTCAGTAATGCTTTGCTTATCCGAGGCTTCTTCCCCTTCCATATGAAGTTGGTGATTTGTTTCTCTATCACATTAAAAAATGACATTGGAATTTGGATCGGAAGTGCATTGTATGTATACATGGCTTTTGGTAGAATAGACACTTTTACTATGTTAAGTCTTTCTATCCATGAGCAAGGTATGTTTTTCCACTTAAGTATGTCCTTTTTAATTTCTTGTAGTTTTCTTTGTATAGGTCTTTTATATCCTTGGTAAGATTTATTCTTAAGTATTTTATCTTCTTGGGGGCTACTGTGAATGGTATTGATTTGGTGATTTCCTCTTCGATGTTCTTTTTGTTGATGTAGAGGAATCCAAGTGATTTTTGTATGTTTATCTTATAACCTGAGACTCTGCCAAACTCTTCTATTAGTTTCAGTAGTTTTCTGGAGGATTCCTTAGGGTTTTCTGTGTATAAGATCATGTCATCTGCAAATAGAGATAATTTTACTTCCTCCTTGCCAATCCGGATGCCCTTTATTTCTTTGTCTAGCCTAATTAATTCATTGCATTTTTATGAAGAAAAAAAAAATAGTAAGGATTTTGTGAACCACAAAATTGGATTTACACAATAAACTCAATAATCATTTAAATGTAAACTAAAAAAAAAAAAAACCTGTTGCCATCCAGTCGATTCCGACTCATAGTGACCCTAAAGGACAGAGTAGAGCTGCCCCATAGAGTTTCCAAGCGGCATCTGGTGGATTGGAACTGCCGACCTTTTGGTTAGCACCTGTAGCACTTAACCACTATGCCACCAGGGTTTCCATGCATGTAAATAGTGTTCTTATATTTGATTTTCACCACACTGCTCTGCAGTAAAGAAGTCCTGGTGGTGCAGTGGTTAAAGCGCTCAGCTGCTAACTGAAAGCTCAGCAGTTCAAACCCACCAGCTGCTCCGTGAGAGAGAGGTGTGGCAGTCTGCTTCCATGAAGATTTTAGCCTAGGAAACCCTATGAGGCAGTTCTACTGTGCGCTATATGGTTGCTGAGTTGGAATCGACTCAAAGGCAATGGGCTTTAGCAGACTCTGCAATAAGCAAGAAGGACTTTACAATGAACTCTGTACTGATGAGAAAAAAAGGTTCTGGAAGGCTAAGGACTCTTCATGGGCCACAGAATTCTTTACAGAGTGCAGCTGGGGCTGGACCTCCGTGTTTAGCTCCCCTTCCAGTGCTCCTTCCACTGTATCGTGCTGCCTTTCTGCAGATGGGACTATTCGTAGAGTTTCACACCCACATAACTCAACCCTCACCTTTGCAACAGAGAGAAAAAGAGTCTGAAAATGTGTGATCTAGCTTAGAGGTCTAAGTTTTAGAAGCATAACTGAGTAAAAACGAGGGCGTATACTATCAGCGTCTGAGTGTTGTTTATCCATTAAGCAAAAGCAACACCAGCCACAGCTGTGCAACTTTTCACATGCCGCCATGATGATCAATTTCAGACCTCTCTACCAAGTTGGATTGGATTTGACTCTTCACATTAATTTAATCATTTCCTTGTCTGCTGAGACCGGCAACAAGGCCACCAGTGGGCGTTCTTTTGGTTTAGCTTTTAAAACAGCTCTTGATAAAGCAAAAGATCCTGTCATCATTTTTACAGAGGTAGCCTTATTGATGGCTTCCATTCCAACTCCAGTCATTTATACATTCTATACCTACCGCCAGAAACCCTGTTGGCGTAGTGGTTAAGAGCTATGGCTGTTAACCAAAAAGGTTGGCAGTTCGAATCCACCACGCGCTCCTTGGAAACCCTATGGGGCAGTTCTACTCTGTCCTATAGGGTTGCTATGAGTCAGAATCAATTTGATTGCAATGAGTTTGGTTTTTGGTATACCTACTGCCGAGAAGAGAACCACCTGCACAGCCTGGTTTCATGGATGGGGTAACATACTTTTTTACCTCTGACTTGTCTTTGGGCTGCATGAGTTGGGTTTTCCTTTTGGAAAATAGAGACAAACACATTACGTGCAATTAGATTAACCACATAAATAGATTTACACTTCTCACTCTCACACACACATATACAATTTTTAAATTTTTCACTCAGTAAGTCAGTAGACAACAAAAGATTCTGCTTGCTAAATATGCCTGTTTTGTTAGACTCCTTGATATTCCTGGATTTCTATTTCCTTTTTGATAGATCATGTTTATTAGTTTCCTAGGGCTAACATCACAAAGTACTCAAACTGGATAGTTTAAAACAACAGAACTTTATTCTGTTACAGTTTTGGAGGCTAGAAGTCTGAAATCAAGGTGTCAACAGGGCCATGCTCCCTCTGAAGGCTCTAGGAGAAGAGCTTTCCTTGACTCTTCTTAACTTCTGGTGGTTCCTGGAAATTCTTACATTCCTTGGCTTGTTGATGCATCCTCCAGTATCTGCCTCTTCACATGGCTGTCTTTCCTCTGTACGTCTCTTCTCCTCTTTGTATCAGGACAACTGTCATATTGGATTAGCTCCCACTCACTCCAGTACGACTTCATCTTAACTAAAAACAATCTTCCAAGACCCTATTTCCAAACAAGGTCATAGCCACAGGTACCAGGTATTAAGTCTTCAACATACATTTTTGGAGGACACAATTCAACCCACAACTTACTCTAGTTAGGATCTAATTTTAGTTATTTTGTAATCTGTAGAGTTTAGGTTCCACCATACAATATTACCAAAAAAAAAAAAAAGGTGATAATAACAATGAGGTTGATACATTCACTTTCCATTTCTCCCCATTGAAGTAAGAGAAGCACTGCATCCCCAAAGTGGGCCCTGGGGTCTGATTTCAGTCCAGGCTCTTTACTAACTACAGTGCCATCCTGGCTAAGTCTTTGGATATGTCTGTACCTGAGTTGTTCAGCTTTAAAGTCCAAGAGTAAGTTGATATCTTAGCCCTCTTCTACTTTTAAAACTTTTGTAGTCCTATGAATACTGAAACAGCATATAGTTGGGGATACAAAGATGTTTTCACTGTCTTCAGGGAGTTAATGGCAAATGTTACATAGCATTGGCATGAGCAGCTAAGGATAAGAGACATTTCTATTGAAAACATTTAGCTGTCTTTCAGCTTTACCATATGTAGCTAAATGACCCAGACCACATTATTCTACCTCTGACTCTCATTTTCCACATGGAGAAAATAATAATCATACATTCTTCAAAAAGAGATTGTAAGTATTCAATATAACAAAAGATTGCAATGTGCCATATTAACTATAAGATACAAACAAAATATCATTCAGCATGTTTACAAAAAACTATTAGTCTGGGAATTTAAGTGAATGTGGAGTTGAAAAAAAGTTAGCAAAATCCGTGTACTGGAATTATCAAAAGAGAAAGCATTGGGGTTGAAAAAGAAATATATAGAATCTTAGCTAAGCACGCTGATTTTGGATTAAAAAAATTCTAAACTCTACTTCTGTTCTTGAAGGTACTATGTAACTTTGGGCAAGTCTTACAACTTTCTCATCTGTAAAGTGAAAATAATAGTGCTGCTTCTATAGGGCTGACATAAATGAGATAGTATGACTGCTCAAGTTATCAGTAACTTAATAAATATTGGTTATCATTAATAAGGACCTTAAAGGATATATGGGAAAAATGGAAAATTTAGGGCAATGGGAATGGACAAAGTGAGTTTAGGCAACAGAGACCAGACAGGGAATAATGTCTTATGTTGAGTAGAATAAAAGATACATTTAAAAAAATGAGTTAAGGTCATTGAGGTTAATGTCAGGAAGCTATTGCTGCATAATAAACTACCTCAAAAACTCAGTGGCTTAAAACAATGATTTATTCTCACTTACACATCTGTGGGTTGGCTGAGTATCGGCTGATCTAGACTGGTTTCAGCTAGGTGACTCTGCTGCAAGCTACAAGTCCAGCTTAGCATAATTGCTCACATTGTGTTGGGCTCATGTATGTTCCACATTTCACTCATCCTCCTCGGACCTGCTTATTGACTTTTACAGGAATGGAAAAAGTACATTTGAGCATGTCCAACAATGTAAGTGCATTTCATGCCTCGGTTTGTGTTGTGTCTGCTAAAATTCTATTACCAAAGTAAGTCACAAGGCTAAGCCCAAACTCAAGGGTTGGAGAAGTAAACTTGACCTCCCATGAGGTCAAAGCAAGTCTCCTGACCAAGTTCAATATCAAAGGGGCAGGGAAGTATGCTCCTGCCATGGAGAGGGAGAAGAGAAAGGGAATGTTTTTTAACAAGTGTCTAATACACTATGCTAACAAATACCAGGCTTTACTTTAACACAAATGGTCAACCTCTAAAGTTGTTTTGAGCAGAGGAAACACATTACATCCATGTGTTTCCTGGAAAATAATCTCCCATGGGTGTGCCATAGAGAGTGAAGGAAGAGAATCAGGGAGACTGGTTAAGAGGCTAAACACTACAGCCATCTGTGAGTAGATACCAAAAAAACTAAACCCATTGCCGATAAGTCAATACCGACTCCTTGCAACCATATAGGACAGAGTAGAACTGTCCCATAGGGTTTCCAAAGCTGTAATCTTTATGGAAGCAGATTGCCACATCTTTCTGCCATGGAACAGCATGTGGGTTCAAACCTTCAACCTTTTGGTTGGTAGCTGAGTGCTTATTTATTCACTCTGCCACCAGGTCTCCTCTAAGCTAAATTGGGGCTAACATGGCAATAACATTTCAAAGAAGGAATAAATACCCAAGCCACTTCAAAGTAGGAAGCCATAAAACTTGAAAATAAATAATTTAGACATATATAGGAAAATATAGAGGTATGGGAAGGAAGATACAGGAAAAGAAGTAGATGTGGGAGAGGTGGTGTATTAGTTATCTATTGCTACACAACCAATTGCCCCAAAACTTTGTGGCAGACTTATTATCTCACACAGTTTCTGTAAGTGAGAAATTTAAGAACAGCTTAGCTTGCTGGCTCTGGTTCAGCATCTCTCATGTGGTTGCAGTCAGATGTCAGCTGGGGCTAGCACAGAAAGGCTTCACTGGAGCTACAGGATCCACTCTAAAGCTTGCTCACACACATGGCTGGCAAGTTGGTGCTGGCTGTGGATGGGAGGCCTCAGTTGCTCTCCAGGTGGATGCCTCCACAGGGCTGCTTGACTGTCCTCACGGTATAGTGACAAGCTTCCCCCAGAGAGTGGAAGTGACAAAGTCTTTTACAACCTAGCCTCCAAAGTCACACATGGTTACTTCTACCTAATTCTATTCTTTACAAGGGATTATTAAGTCTACTATACATCTAGGAAGAGGAGAATTAGGCCCCCTTTTAGAGAGTGAGCTCAGCTGCTAACCAAAAGGTTGGCAGTTCGAATCCACCAGCCACTCCTTGGAAACCCTATGGGCAGTTCTACCCTGTCCTATAGGGTCACTATGATTCCGAATTGACTCAATGGCAATGTGTTTAAAGAGAGGAGTGTCAAAGAATTTTTGGATGTATTTTAAAACTGCTGTGTTTAGTTTTAGACTTATCAAGTTTGAGATAAGTATAACAAACAATGGAAATTCCAAATAAACAACTTAGCTATTGAAATAGAATTTGGATCAAAATGATCACTTTGTAAATTACCTACATAGAAGTAATAAGCAGTTGAAAACATTAAGAGAATTTAGTAGGGAAAGAACAGGGTTGTGTGCACTATTTGGGAGAAGGTAGAAGTGCAAAGAGTTAACACCTTCAGCTTGAAAGGTTGGAGGTTCAGACCACCCAGAGATGCCTCAGAAGAAAGGCCTGGTGATCTAGTTCTGAAAAATCAGCCATGAAAACCCTGTGGAGCACAGCTCTACTCTAACACACATGGGGTCACCATGAGTTGAAATTGACTCCATGGCAACTGTTGTTTTTTGTTTAAAAAAAGGAGGGATATCATAAAAGAAAATAAGAAAACAAAGAAAGAAGGGCCTAAACAGCAAATTTTGTATAAAAATCGAGGCTAGTGAAGCCATTGACGTTCTCCACAGACACCTGGCATTTCTTTGACAATGAAGGGTACCAAATAAAATGCTCCTGAAGATCAGAATATTTTCTTTTATCAAGTAGATTTTTGTTTTTCTTTTTTTAAGGTCGAGGAGTAATAAGATAGGTAGTAGGAGAACTGGGAAGCTGTTCAGAGTTTTGGACAAAGCAACTGAAATATTGTTAGCGCAGCGCTACCTGTGAAAAGACGATTTTAAGGGATGTAATTCATTCTTGAGATAGCTGTAAAGAATATTCAAGGAGAAATATGCTGGACACATAGGAGGAGATTAATGAGAAAATCCAATAGCAAAATAATACGAGGAATTAAAGTAGGGTAGGGTCGAAAAACAATTTTTAAGAACACGATTCACTGTCAAAAAAACTAAACCAAACCCAGTGCTGTCGAGTCAATTCCGACTCATAGCAACCCTATAGGACAGAGTGAACTGTCCCATAGAGTTTCCAAGGAGCACCTGGCAGATTCAAACTGCTGACCCTTTGGTTAGCAGCCATAGCACTTAACCACTACGCCACCAGGGTTTCCCAATACACTGTAGTTGTGTGGAAAATATATCACAAATTAAACTGAAAAAGAAATACTGCTAAAGCTGACATTTGCTGTCATATTCCATTCACAGAGATGTTTTTAAATGTGTGGTAGTGGGTGAAGGTAATGATACAAAAATATGGTCTTTTTATCTTTTGTTTCTTTAGAGTTTTGCAATTAACTAAATGTGTTTTTTTTTATCTACTATGTTCTAAAATAAAAGGTAACACTTTTGACTATAATTTTCCTCGGGAAGACCAAAGGATTGTCGACAAAAAATAAACACAAAACTTGCTCCAAATAAAACTTTAACAAAACTCTGAAGAGGCTCTGTGTGACAAGGACTTTGTGTGACAAGGAATCCTTGCAATAAGGACTGACGGTCATCAGCTGTCACAGCCAGGGAGAAAATGAAGTCGCCTATGTAAAATTTCCCTCAGAATCCATGGCTTAGTTTTCAAATAACTATTACATTCTTAGGTTGGTGTCTCAATAGCCAAAAGAGCCTTTCAATTTATACTTTTTCTCCAGGCAAAAAGATTCTAAGTATTTTGCTTAAAGTTTTTGGTTCCTCTTGGTTCTTTAAACTCCAAAACAGTTGTACCTGCCCCAAGCCCACGAAACACATAAGAACATCCACTCGCCAAAGAAGCTGTTTTTCCACAGAGTGGCGTTGTGCTGTCTGTCTGTCTGGGTTCTGTGCAGGTTCAATCGCTTCTTTTAAAACATAATAAAACTATAGAGAACGGAAGTCGGTGATCCTGTTTCACAGTTTTCCAAAGCACAAAAAAGAATAGAGGGCATTGAAAAGCAAGTCCAAACTTTCATGGGTTTTCTTTCCCCCAGACCTCAGACAACATCATTGTCATGAAGCAGCAGTATTCCTAAAGGGGAGTCTGGGCATTGATGTGCAAATGTAGAGTACACACATCCCATTTGGCTTCAGAACTCCTGTGTCTAGCACTGTCACACAAATAGTTTTTGAATCTGAGCAGTTTGTGCAAGACCATAAATATGTGTTTCACCCTGTGAACAAATTCTGTTTGCTCACAGAGTTCACAAGCGGTAAAATACAAGGTAGACTATAAAACAGCCTCTATTTGATGTGACGCACCTCTAAGCAAAGATGCTTTTAAATGGCCATATTTATACTCATTGCCCAAGATTTTAGTGCAATCGTAGCATACTCCAGATGGTAAATTTATTATTACTATTATTAAGATAGCTTTCTGTATTGAAATAATTAGTTCTCTAATTCCATTTGTAAAATAGAAATGGAAAAATAATTTCAGTTCACATTGTTAACACATTGTTAGTAAAATCATAAAAGCCATATTACTGTGTCTTAATAGATCAGTGATAGTGGAATTAAAAAAAAAAAAAGAATTTTTAAAACATTCAAGGAGGAGGTGGAATGAGAGGTGGATGTTTTCTAGGTTCTCTCTCTCTCTCTTCTTCTGTCTTTCTCTAGAGAAGGTTAATAAAGAATTTACTCCCTGAAGCAATGTAAATTAACTTTTAAAATAGTTTGAAAACATATTCCAATTACCAGAATTTTATTTAGCCAGGAAATTCATATAAGCGCTGCCCACACTTAACAATGGTATTTACAGCTTCTCCTAGCCACCCCACTTCCTTCTGTAACTGCTACACTCCTTTGGCACTAATTAGTAGTAGGATGTGAACAAGGTATTGGCTTGCATGTCACAAATACGATTAAGTCTCCACGCTCACATTACCATTGAACACACATGGGAAACTGTAAGGCAGAGTATAGAAAAGTTCTCTTTCTCTGTTAGCGTCACCTTGATTCTTTAAAGCACTGGACCCACGATGCGGGTCCATTTTCATAACAAATCAGAGCTGAAGGCAAATGACCAGAAAAACATGAGATCTCAAAGAAAAACATAAAGGCTCAATGACTGTACGGGTGAGTCCAACAAAAAACATGTTATCAGAATAGAAACCAAACTGCTTTAAACCACTTATTACTAGTAAATTCTTCTTTGAGTGACTACGAAATAAAGAAATCTAAAGTCTGTAACTGCATGGTGCACATTGATGGCTACATTGAATTGCAGCCTATTTTGATTTAATTTTCAGTATAAGATTTGTCCTCCCCGAAGGCACTCATTCTTGATTTTTCTCTCCTCTGTTCTTTATTTATTCAGGATGGCACCATACAGGAACGTAGAAATGGATGAGTTACACTGAGCCAGAGTGGTGAGAAGGAAGAGTGATTTCTCAGAAATGTTAGCAAAGTCACCATAGGCTACACATTTGAGAAGAGAACACCATTATTAAATTAAGGAATGGAAAATCAGCAAATTTCTTTCATTTCCATTCTCATGTTTTCACAGGTTAATCCTTAATAATCACTTTATTTCACTGAAAGCACGACAGAATGTTAAAAGCTACCTGTATAAACAGCGTCTCAGAGAATTTGTTAAATATCTTAAATGTTCGTTGTTGTCAACTCCAACTCATGGCGACCCCACGTGTTACAGAGTCGAACTGCTCCACAGAGTTTTCTTGGCTGTAGTCTTAATGGAAACAGATTGCCAGGCCTTTTCTTCCACAGTATGCTGAATTTAAGGTGGATTCAAGGACAAATAAGTGATGTTTATGTGTTTCCCCCAAATCATTAATTTGATCTAATTGAATAAGGTGAGAATAACTACAATAATATGGTAATAAAATACTAGCACACTACTCTTCATACATTTGAAAATTCTGTTTTTTTAACGAGTTTTTCTTTTAATCAGCTTGTAATATCCATTCAACTTGAAAAATTGATTTAAGAAATGAAGACTCTATGACGTTTAAAAGTTAAAAATAGTTGCATCTAAGATTCCGGTTTCACATAAAAATATTTAAAAAAAAAAAAAAAGACATTAAAGGGATAAAAAAATCAAAGGAAAACATTTTTAAAACTATGGGTAAATATTTGTTCTTTTCTGATTGTAAAAGAAAGGAAAACTGTCGATCACTCCACTGGGAAAAGGAACATAACAATATTCAGGAAGGAGGATGTTACGATTATGAATCAAGGCTTTCAATGCCAATAAAACTTCAAACAACATTAATTTTCTTGAGTTAAATTTCAGAAGTATTGGTTTAACTTTGTTTTTCTTCTCTAGTTTCCAGCAGTACTCAAAGCGTGCCTCCTTCATGGTTATAAACAACTGGTAAAATACTAAAGTGCAAAGAAGACGGGATAATTTAGGAAAAGGAGAAATCAAATTATCTTTATTCCTTCTTGTGATTATTATCCAGGAATTTTGCGGGGAAATTACAAACAAAAGGCATGTTGGAGCTTGTCTCGACATTGGAGGAGTGTTTTCTGCGGAAACAACCCCCCAGTTTGTTTGTTTCTATTTAGTCTTCACTTTACCAGAGTAATTGCAATGAATTACAAACATAAAATTTACAGAAAAACCTCTTCTTCAACTATTTTATTTTGGGTTTGACTGTAGAAGTCTTAAGATTTGAGTAATATTTTCACGACATCTGCTTAGTGTTAAATAAGTGTTAAATAAATGTACATTATCTTATACGTCCTTGTTTTTTACAGACCGGTGCTTTATTTGAGGCCCTGGTGCAATCTGTTGGACACAAGTAAAATTAAAGGCTGTGACAGCTGTTCCTCACATGAAAAAATTCAACCAAATGCAGTGCTTGTTCCTGAAGGTTAAACTTTTGTAAAGACACGTAGTGTTCCTTTCAATGTGCCCATCCAAATATGTCCAGCCTACTATTTCAATTGGACATTCCAGGAAATATAATGAAAAGTTTTGTGGGAATATTTTCTATCACAAATTTAAAAATACCATCAACACTCAAGAAACCTTAACTGAGTGTCCTGGAAACACAAAGATGGAGAAACTTAGGAACTTGGCTTTAGGATGCTTGTAGGCCTATTGGTTTATAGATCTAAAGAAATGCTGTAATAGAATTAATTTCATCATGCAAATGACATGTGGAAATTGAGGTAAAGATATTCTTAGAATAACAAATTTAATATTAGTTCTGGGAGAGATTTTAGCCAACAGCCTACTTTTGCAATTGAGAACACCGAGACTAAAATTTTAATATCTTGTTCACATCCTATTACTAATTACTGCCAAAGGTAAAACCAGAACCTAGGTCAACTAATGCCCTTTTCATGGTATTCCCTTCCTACACAATCACTTCTTATTGATATTTTATAGATAGCAAAGCCAAGGTAGAAATATCAATATAGATAAGATCATTTTCAAATGACAAAAAATGAGAAAGTGTATGTTCAAAATCATCTCACTTTTTTTTATTCATACATTGAGAGTTTACTGGTTTCACCTGTGTCCTTTTCCCCTAGACTATAATACTAACTACCAGAGATTAGCAGAATGTTTGGTATATGCATAAAAAGGTATATGATGAATGAAGGGATGGATGAATGGATGGACAGAAGAATGGATGGGTGGGTGGATGGACAGACGGATGGATGGGTGGGTGGATGGATGGACGGACGGGTGGATGGACGGATGGACCGACGGATGGATGGATGCTAAACCTGCTTATGCACTCTTAACCTAGTGAGAAGTGAAGTGTTAAACTAGACATAACAGGTTGCTGAAGGAAAAGCTAGTCTGATGCATGTGGATGGAATGAATAAAACTTTATAGACTAATAAAAATGTTCAGAACTTCCTCTAATTTTTTTAAGGGAGCCTTTGAAATCCCTATAGAAAATTTAGTTATACCCAAATTGAAGAATATCAAAGGATTAATAGCATTTAATGACTTGATTAAAATGAAATAAAAGAGATTTTCTATTTTTTTCTGTCTTTAAAACAAATACTATTTTGGACAAGAAAAGACATTGAAAATCAGAGATAGAAGAAGGAGTCCCCAGCTAGAGAAAACTGCATTGCCCTAGTCACAAAATTTGGACATGTTATCAGGAGGGATCAGTCCCTGGAGAAGGACATCATGCTTGGCACAGTAGAAGGTCAGTGAAAAAGAGGAAGACCCTCAACGAGATGGATTGACACGGTGGCTGCAACAATGGGCTCAAACATAACAACGATTGTGAGGATGATGCAGGACCAGGCAGCATTTTGTTCTGTGGTATATATACAGCGTTACTATGAGTTGGCGCCGACTTGACAGCACCTAACAACAAGTCACAAAGTTGACAACTGCCAGTGCTAGGCACTGTTGCAATCACAAATCGTGTACTATCTCATTTGATCCTTCAACCAGATCTTGTACATGGAAGCACAGGGTGAGTATAAAACACTGTTCAGCAGTAGATGCTTATGATGATGCTGACCATGACAAGAACTAAAAGCCCACCCATTGCTATGATTTTACAAAAGCCTAGTGTTTATTCTTCTACTCGTATACTTTATTCCAGGAACTAAAAAATAATGGAGAATAAGAAAAAAGGGCTTATAATGCCCTCAAACTAACAGCAAAACCGTAAGTTTTTTTAAACAAAAATACTTGGATTTACATTGGGAGTCTATTTGTTTCCAAATCTATTTGCATTAACAAAAATACAAGTGCAAAAGTTATAGGCAGTCCTGTTACTTGATATTTTCTTGATTTTTAGGAGGATTTTGTAAAAATTTTAATAAAAGAATGATAATCCCCAAATGGTGGAAGTTACAGAAGTTTGCAATTTTGCTGATGGGTGTGTTCCAAAAGGTACAGTATTGAGCCTGAATTTTATCCAGACAAAAATCACAAAATAATTCATTAAAAATAAACAAAATCAAATAAAGTCAGTAGCTAGTCATTAAGTTTCGTGGTTTGCTTTCCTAAAATTGACTCAAATATGTTTAAAAAAAAAAATCCCCTTTGAGAGGATTTCCTAGCTTTGCATTCTATCCCATAATGAAAAGAGGTAAGGATAACGTACACACAGACATAAACAATGGTTCTGCCTGTACATAAACGCATATGCTTTATATACAGATCTTGAATAGAAGGATTTATTTAGGTGACGTATATTACAGACTTTTGAAAAATGCTTTTTAAATTTTTCTTTCCTACAATGAAATATACTAGAATAAAGAAGCATTTTACAGGAGTGTTTTATTCTTGCTCTCTTTCATTAATTTGAAAAGAAACGTAAAGTTAATCTTAGGACAATTCCAAGCTCTGACGAACTATAATATTTGGGTTTCCACAGCAGAAAAAGTGATAATGAGATTGTCACTATTCAGTTGAATAAGCAGATTAATCAACAGTAAGATCAATAACAATGATATTAAAGCATTTCCCCAAATACCTACTCCCCCTTTAAAAAAACAAAACAAAAAACCTGTTGCGGTTGAGTCAATTCCGACCCATAGAGACTCTGTACAGGGTAATCTCACCAAGGCATACAAATTTAAGTATCTTGAGGTTGATTGCCTAAGAATCAACTGCTTTGCAAAACAGGAAAGGAAAACTGTTGGCTTATGTTGGTGACGTTGTGACAATATTCCAATGGCAGATGTATTTCATATCACAAATACTAGTAAAGGAAACTCACTCACATGCAAGTAAAAATAAGTCACAAATTTAACTTGCACTGTGATGTTAATATCTAAAATTAACAAGGTTTACATCAGAAAACGTTGGGAATATTATTCAAGCTTTTTTTTTTAAAAACTTTTGGGAAAATGTCTTCAGCTATAGTTATGTAGTAAGTCTTCATGAAAAAGTAAAACTGGTTTTAAAATGCTCTATAAATACCAAAGTTTTCTCTTGAAAATTCAACATTCCACTGAAATTGTTTCCTTCTACAATTTTCACCTTTTCCAACATGTTTCTTTTACACATAAGGAATTTACAGGTCAAATTAAAGTTATCCAAATTAAATTTTTTTAATTTTAAAACTGCCTTTATTGAAGTCAGAAAATTCAGTTTGAAAGTGAGAGTCCAAATCTTCACCAAAAACTTAAAATCATTTCAGACCTTCATTGAAAAGATGAAGTACAATATAGCGGAATGTTCACTTAATAGAGAATGCATCACTAAACGATAGAGAAGAAAATATTCAAAGCAGATCAAACGATCAACCATGAAGTGAACAGCTGGCACCTACAGAAAACAAGCAAAAAATTCTTGCAGAAAATCAGAAAGAAGCATTTGTTCTTATCAAAGTCAGATGACTTCCCATGAGGAAGAAAACACACAGTAATTGGTTGAAAATTCTATTGGCCAAGGGAAAACTCAATGAATTAAGAAAATGCATACAAAAAAAATCAAATTCACTGAGCTTAACTTTAATCTTTTAGAAGAGGCTCCTAGGTCCCTGACATTCGAAGACCTAAGACGACCACCAGCTGATCTTCTGGGTCATCAGCTCACCAAGGATGGAGGAGCATCGAACAGTGATGGCTCAGGCATCAAGTATCTGAATACCTGTGTGGCCCAAATATCACCTCCGTGGAATCAAACCACAGAGAAATCATCACTCCATTAAGTCACTATACTTTTCCAAGAGCCTTGTGCAATTTATCCTAGTGCATCTAATTTGGTAGAGTTTTTTTTTTCTGGACCAACAGAACTTAAAAGTTTTACTTTATCCTTTCTACTGTTGATGCATGAGACCGTGCATCCTCAAAAATGGAATCCAGTAGAAATGGCCAATGATGATCTTGGCCATCTATGTACCTGATTTAGGTCCAGGCTTTCTTCCTCTACCTCGTCCTTCAGCAGAGATCAGAAGTTGTGAATGAGTGCCAGGAGACAGGTAGTAAAAAGATGACTTCTTCTTCCTCCCCATTGTATGGAAACTGAGTACAGATATACCCAAGAATACCTGTTATCAAGCTATGTCCCTGGCCTAATATACCTCCATTAGCAGGAAGAAATGTCTCTACAACAAACTCTCTCTCTTCCCTGGTCTTCACACCCTGAAAGCAGAAGTGAGTCACTTTCAGAGTTGATCCAGTCCTCTAGAGAGTCTACTTCTGAAGATTAAGAATGACAGCAAAATTCTTTTGTTCCTATTCTAAATAAGTTTTGCGTTTTCTATCTTTTAGTTTCATTGCCATTAAGTGATTATAACATTACTCTAACGAAAACCTGATAGAATTAAAATTAAGATAATTTTCTATAAACAGAGAATATTTAAATGTGAGTCTGAAGAATAAATTACTTTCTTTTTTTTTTTTTTAACCTTTTAAAATTATCCTGAGATTTTTCTCTTTTAGTTTGTAATGCTGTTAAGTGAATATGCAATTGCTCATATTGAAGCTTGGTAGAATTAAAATTCTTAAGATAGTATTTGATAAATATAGATTATTTACACGTGACTCATGAATAAATTACTTCCACTTTATGCTATTTCTAGATGGTGTAAGTGTAATATTTTGGGTTTAGTTTTCAGTTAAGACTCCTCTAACTTGAAATGTAGTGTGAGTAGTTCAGCATATTGAGACATTTGAAACTCAAAGGCCATGTCTATATGCCAAGGCTGTATCTACTCTAATTATAAGACAGAATGAAAGCACTTTGGTATTTACCCGAGTAAATTTTAATTAACTTTAAAACCCAAGTATTGATTAGCCCCTACCTTTACATCTAATACTCTATTATCCCCCGTGAGATACACAAGAAAACTATAATAAGCAGGCTATACCTTTAGGGAGTTAATAAAAAGTAACCGTTCGAAAATTACTAATTAAAATAAAATAAAATGTAAGTTGCAAATTTTACAGCATCGCCATCTCTGAGTGCATATATGCATGTTCCACTTTCCCAGACTGAATGGCGTGCATAGTTCCTGACTGGACATCCCTTAGAGGCAGGGATGATCCTATATTACAGTGTCATTGAACATAATAGACCTACAGACATTGTAAATAGGTTGATAACATGGTATTCACCTAACAAACACGTAACACTTTGTGTAACATATTGTTCTAAGTGAATGACTGATTTAATCTTCATAATCTTCTTATGAGGTCGGTAATACTGCTACCCCCAATTTAAATATGAGAAAGCTGATTCATGGGAAAGATAAGTAACTTACCCAAGCACACACAGCTCTCAGGTGGCACAGCTGAGATTCAAACCCAGGAGATCCAGTCTTGAGTCGACCTAACCAAAAAACCAAACCCATGATTCCGACTCATAGCGACCCTATAGGACAGAGCAGAACTGCCCCATAGGATTTCCAAGGCTGTAAATCTTTGCGGTAGCAGACTGCCACATCTTTCTCCTGAAGAGCAGCCAGTGGTTTCGAACGGCTGACCTTTCGGTTAGCAGCTGAGTGCTTTAACCACTGAGACACCAGGGCTCACCCTGAGTCTACCTGCTTAACCATTAAACTATGCTGATAGGTTGACGAGAAATAGCATCTAATGATTTAAGCAAGTATCAGCAACTACTGGCGTGAGTTTCACTGTAAGTACAATTCTTACATGCCCTGAGTCTGAATTTTTTGTCCCAGTTAATTCCTTTTAATCTCTGAGACACTAGTATTTGGCTAATTGTTTACACCCCTAACATGAAAGTTTTCTAAGAATGAGCTGTATAGTGTACTTCTGTCTGGAAAAAATTTCTTTTTCTTCCATACTCTTTGGAGGTATGATCAAATGGTTGGCCTTTCTAATAAAAATCATGGTTCAGAAGTATTCTCTGACTTTCCAAAAATGAACTAAATATCTCAAGGAAGGACGGCATCTCTGAAAAAGAGAGAAATTATCCTAAAAGAAAAAGAATGCATAACATAATATTCTAAAATAATAGCATGTAATATATCTAAGAAAACGTTGCACTTTCCCCACTATAAAATGATGAGGTTACCTCTTAGAAATTATCAAATACTTTTATCCCTCACAGTGATAAGGCAGCCTACCTGGAGCTGAGCAGAAGGCCCAGGTCCTCTAAAGAAGAAATGATCCAATATTCCCATTTGTAAGTAATCCTAAACTAGCATATGTGCCATGGTTCACAGGACGAAATGCTTTTCCCCTGGACTCTAAGGGCCCCATTTATATCCAGTTTATGACAAATGACCTGTTAGTCCACAAATTCACACAGCTTTGACAACTATTACATAATTCTACCAGTGCTCACAGTCAGAGGTGAGGTGGTCAGGAAGGCTCTAGCCTGGAGGCCAGAGACTCCCCGAATTGAGAAGGGAATAGAATATTTTCTCGTTGACTCTCACACTATGCTATGAGACCAGAAATTGATTAAATCATTGGTCTCTTTTGGATACACACTTAAATCAGCCCACATTCCCAGAAAAAAACAGGGGTTTCTGTAGCCATGCAGCATAGTGCTAGGATTAAAGACGAAAAATGGTGTCAATAATAACTATATGGAACAAAAAGATACTGGACATGCTGACTCTGGATTCAGAATAAGGCCAATTCACCGGGTCCCATCGCGCTTAGGGGCGGACCCTGGCGGGCGCCTCAGTTTCCCAGCGGCCGGCGAAGGGTGGGCGGCCTCCGGCTGGGCTCCGAGGGCGAGGGCGCAGGCAGAGCAGCCGAAGCCGTGCCGGCCGAAGACAGCGGCGCAGGTGCAGGCGGCGCAGACCGGGCGGCAGGTGGTGCCAGCGGCCAGGACGCGCCTGGCGGCCCAGGTGACCCTGGTGTTGCAGGCCAGGCGGGCGCCGGAGTTGGCGGTGTGTCCCAGATTCCGCAGGCGCCGCGGGCCCCAGGGCCTGGTGGAGACGCAGCGCCCACAGCCAGAGGACCAAGAAGGCGACTGTTCCACTTCCGGCACCTTCACCGTGCCTTTCCCGTCCCCCTGGAGGCAGAGATCGCCCAGCGGTTCCTGACCTCATATGCCCAACGGTGAGGGCCAGTTCGGAAGCAGCTCGCGGTGACCGGCAGCGCCCTGACTGCCCGATTGACTGCAGAATACCCCGGCCTACTGCGGACTTCATCATCTCCTGTCTCGACCAGCTATCCCTATTCGTGCGGACCGTACAGCGCTTTGTGTATCTCTTTTTTCTTAAGCCTCAGATGTTGAGCCTCAGAGGCCTGAGGCTGTGTACCCTCCTAGGCAGTGTGTCCTTCCCTGGGCATTGATTCCTGGAGTAATTGCCACTTTAGGATGGGGGTGGGGGGTAATTTCTTGCTTGTGCTGAACTTGGGGCCTTGGAGGGCACTTGGTTTGTTGGTGCTTAAATGTTTGTTACTGCAGAAAATTGAGCTACTAAAAAACAAAATGCAAACAAAGAATAAGGCCAGTTAAAACAGTATCAGCATTGAATGTATGTTAATGACAGTGGGAAAAGATAGCGTGATTGCACGATTTGAAGAATGTACTCAATGTCACTGAATTGTACATGTAGAAATTGATGAAATGCTATATGTCTCGTGTGTATATGATTATAATAAAAAATTCATTATGCAAAAAGAAGACAATGTCAGAAGTCAAAGAATAAAGTTTCACTGCTATATTATTACTATTCCCGATGTTCAAATAAACACACTTAGTCAAGAAAGGGGAAAGAAAAGTAAAATGAAGATCTGAAGAAATTTTTCAATGAGATAACTCAGAAGCTAGAAAACAAAATGTAATTATGTTTCATTTCCTCCTGTCTACTAAAGGAAAAAACGTAAAATAGCAAAGAGAGGGAAAAGAAGCTAGGAGACATAAGAGGTCACCTTGACTCTAAACTAAAGAAAGATAAATAAGATAAAAAAGCAAATATCAGTTCTAAGGGAAAGGGAAAGGATAGGAGTAGCTAATAAATGGTGAAATTTATAACATTCGACTAATACATATTACCTCAGATGTTCAACCACAAAACTTATAGATTAAAAGCAAGTCACTCTTATGGAATTAAAAAGAATAAAAACCTATGCACATCTGAAGTTGGAGGCGGTAGGACGCAGAAGAAAGCACATGGGTTTTGGAGATGGGAGGACCTTTACTTAAATCTCTGCCACTCACTGGCTGTATTACATTTGCAATTCACTTGGGCCCTTTAGGAATCACTACAGTAAAATAATAACTTCAGATAAACGACAACTCTACATGGATGACTGGCATAACAGCGCTAGGGTTACATTTTATAATGGTGTCTAGAAACGGTTTTATCGAATTCCTGATTACGTTTGTATAAGATCAGATTATGTTTGAAGTGAATGGTGCTTGAACAAAGTTTTGTTGTCCCAGAGCCATTTGACCCATTGATACAATTTCTAACATTTATGACATCCGTGCAGAACATTCAAAAGCATTCCGGTGGAAGCTCTCACATCATCCATCAGTTACTTTTAAAACAGGCAGAGCTCTTTAGTGGGGCGTCTGGCTAGTCTCCTGATAACCTTTGATCTCATTATCTGGAGTGCGTCCACTCAGCACTCACGGCCCTCCATGGATTTTCAAGATAATAACTTAGTAAGCTTGGGAAATCCAAATTTCCTATCTCTTCTAATATGCTGTTAACTTTATGTTTGTATTATCTTAGGGAAGAGGAAAAGGCTGGGCAGTCGGGGTAAATTACATCCTTCTCCTCTCCAGTCAACACTCACAGAGTTTCCAGAAAGTTTATTTTACTCCTTTACATACAAGAAGGAAGGCAGTATGGTATAGTGGAAAGAGCAGTGGACTTGGGATCAGCAGTGAAATGAAGCAGCAATGGTTTATTGAGCACCTGTGAAGTGCCAGGCACAAGCATTCTATAAATATAAATATTATGCATTAGGTACTGTATACAGCATATAAAGATATGTCTGAGTCTACATGTGTATATAGTATGTACATATATGTATGTGTGTGCATTTGTGTGCATATATACACTATGTATAAACATATATATACATTATACATAAATAAACATACACTTTTTTTAAATAAAAATATAATTCCACTCTGGTTTCAAAGCTCCACTTCACTGCTTACTTATTACGTGAACTGGGACAAATTACTTAATTACTCTGACCTTCAATGTCTTTTATAAATGAATCATAATATAATATCTACTTCACAAGATTGTTCTGAGGATTAAATGGAATAAAGTATGTAAAAGTGTGTGACGTATGCCTAGAACACAAAAGGTGCTCTATAAAATCATAATGTGTATTATACAAATTCTTGTTGTTGTTGCTATCTGCTACTGAGGTGGCCCCTGACTCATGGGGACCCCCCATATACAACAGAACAAAACACTGCTGGGTCCTCCCCATCCCCAGGATCGGTTGGGGACAGGACATTCTGATCCACAGGGTTTTCACTGCCTGAATTTCAGAAGTAGGTTGCAGAGCTTTCCTCCTGGTCTATCTCAGACCAGAAGCTTCACTGAAATCTGTTCAGCATCACAGCTACACACAACCCGCCACTGACGGATGGGTGGTGGCTGAGCATGAGGTACATTCTTGGGGAATCCACCCGGGTCTCCCACGCGGAAGCGAGAATTCCACCACTGAATCACCACTGCCCTCTTAGGGAAATCAGGGCTTGTTGCTGTCTAGCCAATTCTGACTCATAGCGACCCTACAGGACAGAGTAGAGTACAACACCTCAGATTATCAACAGTGAGGCTGCTGGGCCAGGAAGGACAAAGGGAGGTAATTTTACTGGAACCATAAGAGAAGACCTCATTGAGACAAGAGAGGCAGCCAGGCCAAAACAACTGGTCAGGGAAACGGACACTCTAGCCTCACACGTATTCTCCTGGGGGTCCCCTACCAGGTCCCTCACTGGCAGCTAGAATTCAGGGGAATCCCATTGACATAGCCCATCCTGGGGAGATTTCCAAGGAGGCAGCCTCCGGTAGAAGGGCTGGTACAACAGATTAGTTTAACACAGAATGCTTACCTCCTAATTCTAGCCCTGCCTTCTTGATATGTGGCCCCCGCAAACTTGTTCCCTCATCTGTAGAACGGTGATAATAATACTGCCTGCTTCCTGGGGTTATTATAGGGATTAAATCAGACAATGCACTCACAGTTCATGAGAGTTATTAAGGTCAACTATCAGGTAGAATAGCATGTCTGTACAAGCATTGTGACATATATAATGTAAAGGGAAAATTCCACATAAAGAGAAAAGGTTATTATTCTGTCATTGAAGGGGAAGAGCCCTGACAGTTAATGACAGGACATTACTTGATGTCATAAATCTTACATACAGTAGGTTAATATTTTGATGCAAGGTAATATTGAAATGTACCAAAATTGATTTGAATATATGAGGAGCCCTGGTGACATAATGGTTAAGAGCTTGGCTGCTAACCAAAAGGTTGGCAGTTCGAATCCACCAGCTGCTTCTTGGAAACCTGATGGGGCTGCTCTCCCTGTCCTGTAGGGTTAGTTTGCTCAACAAAAACATGTTAGTAAATCTCCTAATCATCCGAAACCTTCAACATTTGGTAAAAGATGATGTTCACTGACAGAGAAGAAGCTGACGACAACATCACTTACGTTTTCGTTGACATTTAACAAATTTTTCAATGATCTTATAAGGGATTTTAATCTTTAAAGTTTACATAAGGAATTTCACAACATTTTGTAAAGCTCCTTCCCCACCGCCAAAATTAAATTTGCACCATGCACTTCTCCAGCTGAGAGTCTAATTTGCGTAAAATCTCAGTATAATACAATGGAACTAACGACTCGACGGCAGTGGGTTTTTAACACTGAGTTTGGAACCCGACAGATTCTTGCCTTGCAGCTCCTCTGGTTAGTATGATCCTGACCTTGGGCTGATGAGCAGGAGAGACCGTATGTAACAATTTACTGTAGATGCAGTGCCTGGCACATAGTGGGCCCACAAATGCAGTTCCAAAGATACTTCTAGGAAGAAAATTTTTGTCATCTAAATAGTTATGAATACACTCTGTATTATGTTCCATTCTCATTTTCTTATACGTTCTGGGCCAAAATGACCTGGACAACCTTGAAAATTCCCTGAACGGAGGTTTTACAGGCAATTTTCTTATGTATTTAGAAGCACAGTTAAAGCTTTTACCAAGTGATTCTTGTACAGCTTGTGAGGATGCACAGCTGACGGGATTCCTGAAGACCAGTCACTGTGGAAAGGGTGATGCAGTGGCTCAGGCGCCGGCTGACACAGGGGACCAGAAAGCACCAACTGGCTCTTACTTGAGTGGTGAGAAAATTCTTGGAATAGTCACCCCCACCGTTGGGTTTTTATTTCTTCCCTGCATTGCCTTGACATTTGCCTAACAGGCAGTAGCACCCCCATTGCCTCCAGGAACATTAGGTTTTTTAGGCTGTAAAAAGTTGTCCAAAGTGGACTTTCGAATGTTAAAAAGGAAGTCCCTGAGATGAACTGAGCATGGATCCTATGTCACAGGAAAGGCTGGAGAGGAAATAGAGGGAAAGGCTGATGAACCTGAGCCTCAATCTGGAGAGTTTAAAAGAAGGAGTGGGGCCTAGCCCTGGAGAATGTGGGGGTCACAGGAGAGAGGATAAAATCTTCAGGGAGAAGGAAGACACCTAGTAGGGTACGAGTAGAGCACCTACAATGGCCAACCAAGTGGCCCTGTGGAGGTAAAGCCAGTGCCCTCAACCATCCGGGGCATGCATAGATCCTCATCCACAGAAAGGGGCAGCCACAGGTGCCTTCTGGATCTTCTAGGAAAAGGGGGCCAGCCTGAGCTGTATGACTTTGCTGGGCTCCATTTAACTGCGCCCTGGGACCATAGCCTTCCTGCCAATGGCCCAAAAAAGGGTGGTTCTTTTTTCTTTTTAAAGACCTTTCTTTTGAGACCTGTTGTTGTTGTTGTTGTTAGGTGCCATTGAGTCGGTTCTGACTCATAGCGACCCTACGCACAACAGAACGAAACACGGCCTGGTCCTGAGCCATCCTTACAATCGTTGTTATGCTTGAGCTCATTGTTGCAGCCACTGTGTCAATCCACCTCATTGAGGGTCTTGCTCTTTTCTGCTGACCCTGTACTCTGCCAAGCACGAAGTCCTTCTCCAGGGACTGATCCCTCCTGACAACATGTCCAAAGTATGTAAGACGCAGTCTCGCCACCCTTGCCTCTAAGGAGCATTCTGGCTGTACTTATTCTAAGACAGGTTTGTTCGTTCTTTTGGCAGTCCATGGTTTGTTCAATACTCTTTACCAATACCACAACTCAAAGGTGTCAATTCTTCTTCAGTTTTCCTTACTCATCATCCAGCTTTCACATGCATATGATGTGATTGAAAATACCATGGCTTGGGTTGGGCACACCTTAGTCTTCAGGGTGATATCTCTGCTCTTCAACACTTTAAAGAGGTCCTTTGCAGCAGATTTACTCAATGCAATGCATCTTTTGATTTCTTGACTGCTGCTTCCATGGCTGTTGATTGTGGATCCAAGTAAAATGAAATCCTTTACAACTTCAATCTTTTCTCCGTTTATCATGATGTTGCTCATTGGTCCAGTTGTGAGGATTTTTGTTTTCTTTATGTTGAGGTGTAATCCATACTGAAGGCTGTGGTCTTTGATCTTCATTAGTAAGTGCTTCAAGTCCTCTGCACTTTCACCAAGCAATGTTGTGTCATCTGCATAACGCAGGTTGTTAATGAGTCTTCCTACAACCCTGATGCCTCATTCTTCTTCATATAGTCCAGCTTCTTGGATTATTTGATCAGCATACAGATTGAATAGGTATGGTGAAAGAATACAACCCTAATGCCCACCGTTCCTGATTTTAAACCAATCAGTATCCCCTTGCTCTGTCCGAACAGCTGCCTCTTGATCTATGTAAAGGTTCCTCATGAGCACAATTAAGTGCTCTGGAATTCCCATTCTTCACAGTGTTATACATACTTTGTTATGATCCACACAGTCGAATGCCTCTGCATAGTCAAGAAAACACAGGTAAACATCATTCTGGAATTCTCTGCTTTCAGCTAGGATCCATCTGACAGCAGCAATGATATCCCTGGTTCCACGTCCTCTTCTGAAACCAGCCTGAATTTCTGGCAGTTCCCTGTCGATATACTGCTGCAGCCGTTTTTGAATGATCTTCAGCAAAATTTTGCTTGCGTGTGTTATTAATGATATTGTTCTGTAATTTCCACATTCGGTTGGATTGCCTTTCTTGGGAATAGGCATAAATATGGCCAGGAATCTGTCGCCCATATTTCTTGGCATAAACGAGTGAGCACCTCCAGTGCTGCATCTGTTTGTTGAAACATCTCAATTGATATTCCATCGATTCCTGGAGCCTTGTTTCTCGTCAATGCCTTCAGAGCAGCTTGGGCTTCTTTCTTCAGTACCATCGGTTCCTGATCATATGCCACATCTTGAAATGGTTGAACATTGATTAATTCATTTTGGAATAATGACTCTGTGTATTCCTTCCATCTTCTTTTGATGTTTCCTGCGTCGTTAATATTTTTCCCTTGGAATCCTTCCCTATTGCAACTCGAGGCTTGAATTTTTTCTTCAGTTCTTTCAGCTTGAGAAATGCCAAGCATGTTCTTCCCTTTTGATTTTCCATCTCCAGCTCTTTGCACATGTCATTATAATGCTTTACTTTGTCTTCTCGAGACCTAGGGAGATAAATAAGGGAATAAATTACACTTACCATTTATTAAATTCTAATAATATACTAGGCAAAATAGTTGCTTTTATAGATACTACCTTATTTAATCCTCCCAGGAAAGCCATAAGATAGATATTCTTATTGTTCTTTTTCAGGTGAGAAAATTGAGGCTTAGAAAAATTAAGGAACTTACACAAGGCCACAGAGTTGGTAAATGGTAGAGCTAGTATTCAAAGTTCGTGTATCAAAATCCAAAGCTTAAATGAGCTGTTCACCACCAGGCTGTGAATCAGCAAAATATTTTTAAGAAGAAAATAGATTAGCCCTATTCTTTGTACCCCTGCCCCTCTCGATGGGCGGGCCCTACTCCTTCCCTGTCCCGGAGTTACCAGGAAGCTCCATGTCAACCCTCACTCTTTTCCAGGCTAACCTCATTCACTAACCTAAGTTTCCACCACTTGCTCCTGATGAAGTCCCACACTCTTCAGAGTGGTAGTATGGAACAAAATAGTTCAGTGTATTATTGAGACAGGGTAGCTAGTCAGAGTTATACATACTCACTCTTGATAAACCCTTTAAACTTAGATCAGTTACTCACTGCTAAAAGACAATTACTTAAGTTATTTTGAATGACGTTAATAATGTGAAATAGAAAAGGCAATAGAGGTCAAAGAATGTGGATAAGAGAAGCCTTTTACTAACGGTGAACTATGTGTCAGTAGTTTATCTACTCCTCCCAGCAAACAAAGTATGGGCATTTGTGTGTATTTTACACAGGGGAGCTAAGGCTCAGACACATTGTCTTGCCCGAGGTTAAAAACTCAATTAACAGTAAGAACAAAAATAGCCAAATATTGAGTTATTTACTCTTTGCTAATGATTTTTAACTGATTTACCTACATTCACTCATTTGTAACTCATGCCATTCCTAAAAGGTGTACTATTATTATTCCCGATGTACAGATGTGACAACTGAGGTGGGTAATACTAAGTTACTGAACTAAGGTCACACACTAGTAAGTGGTGGATATCTGGCTGTGGAGCCTGTGTTCTTGGCCAAAATACTCTACATCCTCTCCTTTGTAAAGTCTCTCAATCATCAGAAATTACATCTAGGTAGTTTACTTATAGCAGTAACACTGGAGATATATCTTATAATCAATCAAAGGTAAAGAGCTCTTTTCTGCACCTTCATAGCTACCTATAACATTTTGTCACTCAATCAATCTATTATTTCACAAACATGAATCAATGCGTAGCAGTGCTGCATGTAGGTGGCTTTCAAATACTCTGTGGATTGAGTTAAAAAGCACATACTAAAACTACATAAAGTATCCAAAATAACATCATATTTTTCAATGGCATTATTAATTTGATTTTATGTAATGGCTGTTCCCGTAATTACCTAGTCAAATCTTTAAAATTTTTAGGAAAAAAGTTCTTACTAGTTCTTCAAAACTGATTTTATCAGCTGCTAGCTAGGGGTGTGCATGTGTGTATCTGTGTGTGTAACAGAGAGAGATGGCTAGCCTAAATTGTTCTTTGAACTCCATAGCCTCCTATTGTGCTTTTAGTGAAAAAAAAAAGAAAAGAAAAGAAAAACAGTTGATCATTTTTCACTTTATAAAAATTCCCTCCGTATTTGAAGACAGCTGTTATTTGTCCAATCATTCTACAGCCTTCCCCTTTGGAGGTAAGGACATGTGTAGAGGTGCCTTGTAGTCTTAGGATTACCAAGTTGAGAAGGCAACAAAATTAGTGGTAAGAGATTTGGTTAAAAATATACAGTAAGAAAAATAAGAAGATAATAAAAACATTTAATTCTAAGATGGGATTCTAGTATGCTATATTATTAAAAAAAGTTACTAAACTCTTTATGACTAGGTGTATTCATTTGTTATAATGGGTATGAAATACTTGACTCCATGGTCTGTGCATAATATTTTAAGTAAAAGTTTAATAGGAAAATGGTCACGTACACTTTTAAAAATAGTTAAGTTCAGAACCAGAGACATTTACAAGGGTGAGTTTTTTCTTTTTCACCAGGAACATTTTTTGTCTTGCTATCCACCTCCTACTGGCAGCTGGCACCCCCCCCCCCCATTCCTCTGCTCATTACTTGGTGGCCCCAATCTCTTTCGTTCTTCTCTGGATAAGCCCTATTCTTTGTGCCTCTGCCCTCTTGATAGGCGGGCCCTACTCCTCCCTCTCCTGGAGTTACCACGAAGCTCCTATCAACCCTCACTGTTTTCCAGGCTAACTTCATTCACTAAGCTATGCTCCCAGCACTTGCTCCTGCCAAGTGTTTCTCTTATTGTTTAAAGTTATGAGTTGGTACACAGTCCTGCTGTAACAGCAATACGCCTGGCAGCCAAGTGCCGGGGGCCAGCCTCAGCAATGAACAGGGTCACCAGAGGAGGGGTAGAGTTCGGCGAAAAAGAATGAGAGGTAGAGTGTCTTATATTTTCATTTTGCAGAAAAAGAAGCCTCTGCTCTTTATTTTTTACATGGTCTTTTATATCATAAGCTTACAAAAGCATAACATCGCATGATCAACAAAGGGGCAGTACAAGATATAATCATCATAGATAACATCATTTTCTAGAGACATAATTTTCCAAGTGACACATAGTACAGTTCCGCATACGCACACAAATACAATGAGTTTTTGTTTAGTTGATTTAAAGTAACAATTGACTTCATACTGCTTTACACTTATGCTTAATCTTGCAATACCTTCCACAGTTTTTATAACAATTAATCTTTTTGCAAAACCATTGCCACATAGGCTTTGTCCATCTTGTCCAGGGTGGTCAAGTTCTTGAAGTCCAGCCACTTTGGGTTACGTCATATTGTCCACGATTATGCCAAGGACAATTAGCCCAATCTCTATACCCAAAGACCAGTCAAGCGCAGCAGTGAGCGGGGTAGACGAGAAGTTTGACCTGTAATTGGCTGAGAAATTGGCTGAGAGAACTCACTGCCTTTTGTTTTTCCACTTTTATGGGATCATGTGTGGGTGGTGGTTTAATCACAAAAAGGGCCTTGGTAAATACCAGGATTCCACCATCCTGTTTTTGTTTTCCATAGTTGAGCTATTCGTTCTCCCCCTAAGACAACTTCATGTTGATCCTCAGGTAATACACGGGCTGTCCCTACCCGGGATTTTACCAGGGGATTATGAGTAGGACGCCCCCCTCCAAAGGTCCCTAAATCTATAATGGAATTTTATGCTTATACATTCTGCTATACACAGGCTGAAAATGAAACAGAAACATAACACAGATGACAGAGATATTCCTGACTTTTCAGGAATTCTTCGATGTTTATGCTGGGGGCAGTGGGTGCAGAGGGGCCGCCCTTGCAGCCTGGCTCTTCCTGACTTTTCAGGAATTCTTCAATGTTTATGCTGGGGGCAGTGGGTGCAGAGAGGCCGCCCTTGCAGCCTGGCTCCTCCTGACTTTTCAGGAATTCTTCAATGTTTATGCTGGGGGCAGTGGGTGCAGAGGGGCCGCCCTTGCAGCCTGGCTCCTCCTGACTTTTCAGGAATTCTTCGATGTTTATGCTGGGGGCAGTGGGTGCAGAGGGGCCGCCCTTGCAGCCTGGCTCCCAGCAGCCAAGCAAACATAAGATTTGTTCTGTAACTTAATAAGACAGACTCATCATTTAACTGATAAATATTATAAGCTTCAGAGTATGTGTTAATGGACAGCATGCTAATTATCTTTAAAGGTAAACATTTTAAAGTATTGCTCTTCTAAGATTTTGAACAAATAACCAGCTACAAGCACTGAACAAGTGAATGAGACCTAGGGACGTAAATAAGAGAATAAATTATACTTACTATTTACTGAGTTCTAATAATAAACTAGGCACAAGAGTTCCTTTTATAGATAATACCTTATTTAATCCTCCCCCCAAAAAACTCTAAGTTAGATATTCTTGTGGTTATTTTTTAAGACGGGAAAATTGAAGTTTACAAAAATTAAGAAACTTCCCCAAGGCCACAGAGCTGGTAAATGATAGAGCTAGCATTAAAGCTTGTATACAGAAACCAAAGCTTAAGTAAGCAGTTCATCACCAAGCTGTGAATCTCTCAATGTAATAAGCATGTTGTGTGGGGCATTGCCTTTCGGTTGATTGTAGATCTTGATCTCTGCAAAGGCCTCAAAGATCTTTAAAAATTTTTTTCAAAATTCTGGCCCATGCAAGGCATTGCCTGTAGATAATGTGTAATTGGGACCACGGTGGCACCTGGTTTTCTTGAGGCTGAAAAGCATAGATATGATCAAATATTACAAAGATGTTCACTCAAGAGAGAAACAGTAAAAATTTCATTATACACAGCCTCTGAATATGGTTGACTTTTTTACTGAGCCCCTGGAAAAAATTACGTTTAATGCAATTATATATATGAAAATACATATATATAAATAATATAGAAATACAATAAAATAATATATAATATATATGCATCCTTTTAGAAACAGATTTTTGTGACCATGAAAATATTTGCTTCCATGAATCACTGAAAAACATGGTATCTGCTCCCTGAAGTTAATAAATTTTTCTTAATAATTTCATTTAAGTCACTTTGAGTATTTAAATGTTTATTTGCTAGAATGATAGTGTCATTTCTCCAAATAAAGCAAGGTTTTATTCTTTTCTTTTTTAAAAATACTTGTGTTATAAATTCTTTCTTTTCGGCAAATATTAGGTTGGAACACAAATGAGGAGTTAACCTGAAACCAAATAAGAATTTTTGAGAGAATGAGACAGGTTTCTGAAAGTTGCAACTTGATGGATATTACAAAATACACTTTAAAAATAGGAAAGAAAATAAAAATAGAAGCTACTTGCTTTAAGAAAACACAAGGCAAAAGGATAAAGTGACAAGTGATTAGCTGTCACTCTTTTTTCAAATAAATATGTCCTTTATACTCTCACTGACTATTCACTATATGGCTGTATCCCACATTAATATCTTTTATTTTTCTGGTATATCTCCTGAGCGGATAGCTCAGAGATTGAAGGAAGCAAAAGATTCTATAGTAGCGACTTACAGAAATTCTAGGTGGCTTTCATCAGCAACAAATTGCTGTCAATAAGTTGTACACCTGTAAAAATTGAATTGGCAAAAGTTGTAGGATAGATATATATACAATGCCAAAAAAAAAAAAAAAAGAGTAGCTGCTGAGTCTGCTAATGTATGACACAAAACCTCGTAGATTTGTTGTTTTGGTTTGGAGGGTTAGGGTGGTAGTTTCATGGAATGTTCCAGTTAATTACCCTAATAACGTGTTTAGTGCTTTTGTTCTATCTCCTAGTTCATCGTATAGTGTCTGGGATCTTCAAAGCTTGAAAATGGCCATCCAAGACACAACAATTGGTCTCTATTCACCGGAAGCAACAGGGGAAGAACAAGCATGAGGAATAGAAGAAGGATACGGAATGTGTGGCTAATTACCTCCATGAACAACTGGCTCCTTTGCCATGAGACCAGAAGAACTGGGTGATGTCTGGCTACCATTGCTGAACATTTTGATCAAAGATTCTATAGAAGAATCCTGATCAAGAGAGGCAAAATGCAGAACAGAATTTCAAATTCTCGTGGACTCCAGACTTCCTGGAGCCATGGAGGCTGGATGTCCACCAAAACTGTCTCTTAAATATGAAGGTGAAATTAAGATATTTCCAGATAAACACAAGTTTTGGGAATTTGTAAAAAGCAAACCAAAACTACAAGAAATACTACAGGGAGTTCTTTGGTTAGAAAATCAATAATATCAGGTATCAACCCAAGACTAGAACACTGGGCAGAGCAACCAGAAGTCAACCCAGAGAGGGAAATTAAAAAAAAAAAGCCCCAAACAGGATAACAGCAATGTTATTACATAAAAGAAGACAACATTAAAATAATAAAGAGGGACTAAGAAATATAATCATACACCTTCCCTATGGAGAGAAAGATACGGCAATACAAAGAAATAAAAGTTAGCTTTAAATTTAGAAAAATAGGGGTAAATAATAAGGTAACTACAAAGGAGACAAACTATCCTACTCATCAAAATAAAATACAAGGGAAAAATGCAGACTCAGCAGAAACAAAATCAACAACAATAAATATGAGGAAAGGACAATATGTAAAGAAAATCTACTCGGCACATAAAATCAAGTGGGAAAACGAAACTGTCAACACAGAAAAAAAGACAGCAAAATGACAGCACTAAATTCATACCTATCCATAATTACTCTGAATGTAAATGGACTAAATGCACCAATAAAGAGACAGACAGTGGCAAAATGGATTAAAAAACAAGATTCATCTATATGCTGCCTATAAGAGACACGCCTTAGACTTAGAGACACAAACAAACTAAAACTCAAAGGATGGAAAAAATATATCAAGCAAACAACAATCAAAAAAGAACAGGAGTGGCAATATTAATTTCTGACAAAATAGACTTTAAACTTAAATCCATCATAAAGGATAAAGAAGGACACTATATAATGATTAAAGAGACAATACACCAAGAAGATATAACCATATTAAACGTTTATGCACCCAATGACAGGGCTGGAAGATACATAAAACAAACTCTATCAGCATTGAAAAGTGAGATAGGCAGCTCCAAAATAACAGTAGGAGGCTTCAACACACCTTCGGTGAAGGACAAGACATCCAGAAAGAAGCTCAATAAAGACACGGAAGACCTAAATGCCACAATCAACCACCCTGACCTCGTAGACATATAGAAAACACTCTAGCCAACACCAACCACGTATACCTTCTTTTCTAGTGCATATGGAACATTCTCTAGAATAGACCACATATTAGGTCATAAAGCAAGCCTTAGCAGGATCCAAAACATTGAAATATTACAAAGCATCTTCTCTGACCGTAAGGCCATAAAAGTGGAAATCAGTAACAGGAAAAGCAGGGAAAAGAAATCAAATACTTGGAAACTGAACAATGCCCTGCTCAAAAAAGACTGAATTATGAAAGACATTAGGGATGGAATAAAGAAATTCATGGAATCCAATGAGAATGAAAACACTTCCTATCAGAACCTTTGGGACACAGCAAAAGCGGTGCTCAGAGGCCATTTTACATCAATAAATGCACACATCCAAAAAGAAGAGTCAAAACCAAAGAATTATCCCTACAACTTGAACAAATAGAAAGAAAGCAACAAAGGAAACCCACAGGCACCAGAAGAAAACAAGTAATAAAAATTAGAGCTGAACTAAATGAAATAGAAAACAGGAAAACAATTGAAAGAATCAACAAGACCAAAAGATGGTTTTTTAAAAAAAATCAACAAAATTGATGAATCACTGGCCACACTGAAAGAAAAAAGACAGGAGAGGAAGCAAATAATCCAAATAAGAAATGAGAGGGGCGATATTACAACAGATCCAACTGAAATTAAAAGAATCATATCAGATTACTATGAAAAACTATACCCAAACAAATTTGAAAACCTAGAAGAAATGGATGAATTCCTAGAAACACACTACCCACTTAAACTAACACAAACAGAAGTAGAACAACTAAATAGACCCATAAAAAAAGAAGAGATTGAAAAGGTAATCAAAAAACTCCCAACAAAAAAAAGCCCTGGTCTGGACGGCTTCACTGCGGAGTTCTACCACACTTTCAGAAAAGAGTTAGCACCACTACTACTAAAGGTATTTCAGAGCATAGAAAAGGACGGAGTGCTACCAAAATCATTCTATGAAGCCAGCATATCCCTGATACGAAAACCAGGTAAAGACATCACAAGAAAAGAAAAGTATAGGCCTATATCCCTCATGAATGTAGATGCAAAAATCCTCAACAAAATTCTAGCCAATAGAATTCAACAACATAACAAAAAAATAATTCACCACGACCAAGTGGGATTCATACCAGGTATGCAGGGATGGTTCAACATTGGAAAAACAATTAATGTAATCCACCACATAGGGTTGCTATGAGTCGGAGTTGACTTGATGGCATTGGGTTTAGTTTTTTTTTTTTTTAGTTTAATCAACCACATAAATAAAACAAAAGACAAGAATCACATGATTGTATCAATTGATGCAGAAAAGGCATTTGACAAAGTTCAACACTCATTCATGATAAAAAGAACTCTCAGCAAAATAGGAATAGAAGGAAAATTCCTCAACATAATAAAGGGCATTTATACAAAGCCAACAGCCAACATCGCCCTAAATGGAGAGAGCCTGAAAACGTTCCCACTGAGATCGGGAACCAGACAAGGATGCCCTTTATCACCACTCTTATTCAACATTCTGCTGGGGGTCCTAGCCAGAGCACTTAGGCTAGATAAAGAAATAAAGGGCATCCAGGTTGGCAAGGGAGAAGTAAAAGTATCTCTATTTGCAGATGACATGATCTTATACACAGAAAACCCTCAGGAATCCTGTAGAAAACTACTGAAACTAATAGAAGAGTTCAGCAGAGTATCAGGATACATGATAAACATACATAAATCAGTTGGATTCCTCTATACCAACAAAAAGAACATCGAAAAGGAAATCATCAAATCAATGCTGTTTACAGTAGTCCCCAAGAAGATAAAATACTTAGGAATAAATCTTACCAGAGATGTAAAAGACATATACAAAGGAAACTACAGTACACTTCTTCAAGAAACCAAACGAGACTTACATAAGTAGAAGAACATACCTTGCTCCTGGATAGGAAGACTTAACATTATAAAAATGTCTATTCTACCAAAAGCAATCTATACATTTAAAGCAATTCCGATCCAAATCCCAACGACATTCTTTAATGAGATGGAGAAACAAATCACCAACTTCATATGGAAGGGAAAGAGGCCCCGGATAAATAAGGCATTACTGAAAAAGAACAACAAAGTGGGAGGCCTTACTTTACCTGATCTTAGAACCTATTATACTGTCACAGTAGTCAAAACAGCCTGGTACTGGTACAACAACAGATACATGGACCAATGGAACAGAATTGAGAATCCAGACATAAATCCACCCACATATGAGCAGTTGATATTTGACAAAGGCCCCAAAACAGTTAAATGGGGAAAAGACAGTCTTTTTAACAAATGGTGCTGGCATAACTGGATATCCACCTGCAAAAAAATGAAACAAGACCCATACCTCACTCCATGCACAAAAACTAACTCAAAATGGATCAAAGACCTAAATATAAAATCTAAAACGATAAAGATCATGGAAAAAAAAATAGGGACAACGTTAGGAGCCCTAATACATGGCACAAACTGTATACAAAACATTATAAAGAATGTAGAAGAAAAACTAGATAACTGGGAGCTCCTAAAAATCAAACAAGTATGCTCATCCAAAGACTTCACCAAAAGAGTAAAAAGACTACCTACAGACTGGGAAAAAGTTTTTAGCTGTGACATTTCTGATCAGCGCCTGATCTCTAAAATCTACACGATACTGCAAAAACTCAACTGCACAAAGACAAATAACCCAATTAAAAAATGGGCAAAGGATATGAACAGACACTTCACTAAAGAAGACATTCAGGTAGCTAACAGATATATGAGGAAATGTTCATGATCATTAACTATTAGAGAAATGCAGATCAAAACTACAATGAGATTTCATCTCACTCCAACAAGGCTGGCATTAATCCAAAAAACACAAAATAGTAAATGTTGGAGAGGCTGTGGAGAGATTGGAACACTTAAACACTGCTGGTGGGAATGTCACATGGTACAACCACATTGGAAGTTGATTTGGCGCTTCCTTAAAAAGCTAGAAATAGAACTACCATATGATCCAGCAATCCCACTCCTTGGAATATACCCATACAAAAACCCAGTGCCCTCGAATCCTAGAGAAATAAGAGCCTGTACACGAACAGATACATGCACACCCATGTTTATTGCAGCACTGTTTACAATAGCAAAAAGATGGAAGCAACCAAGGTGCCCATCAACGGATGAATGGATAAATAAGTTATGGTATATATTCACACAATGGAATATTATGCATCGATAAAGAACAGTGAGAAATCTGTGAAACATTTCATAAAGTGGAAGAATCTGGACAGCATTATGCTCAGTGAAATTAGTCAGTTCCAAAAGGACAAATATTGTATAAGACCACTATTATATGAACTTGAGAAATAATTTAAACTGAGAAGAAAACATTCTTTTGTGGTTACGAGAAGGGGGAGGGAGGGAGGGTGGAAGAGGGGTACTCACTAATTACATAGTAGATAAGAACTACTTTAGGTGAAGGGAAAGACAGCACACAATACAGGGGAGGTCAGCACAATTGGACTAAACCAAAAGCAAAGAAGTTGCCTGAATAAACTGAATGCTTCGAAGGCCAGCGTAGCAGGGGCAGGGGTCTGGGTACCATGGTTTCAGGGGACGTCTAAGTCAACTGGCATAATAAAATCTACTAAGGAAACATTCCACATCCCACTTCAAAGAGTGGTGTCTGGGGTCTTAAACGCTAGCAAGCAGCCATCTAAGATGCACCAATTGGTCTCAACCCACCTGGATCAAAGGAGAATGAAGAACACCAAGGACACGAGGTGATTACGAGCCCAAGAGACAGAAAGGGCCACATGAACCAGCAATTACATCATCCTGAGAGCAGAAGAACTAGATGGTGCCTGGCTACAACCGATGACTGCCCTGACAGGGAACACAACAGAGAACCCCTGAGGGAGCAGGAGATCAGTGGGATGCAGACCCCAAATTCTCATAAAAAGACCAGACTTAGTGGTCTGACTGAGACTAGAAGGACCCTGGTGGTCATGGCCCCCAGACCTTCTGTTGGCCCAGGACAGGGAACCATTCCCAAAGCCAACTCTTCAGACAGGGATTGGACTGGACAATGGGTTGGAGAGGATGCTGGTGAGGAGTGGGCTTTCTTGGATCAGGTGGACACTTGAGACTATGTTGGCATCTCCTGTCTGGAGGGGAGACGATAGGGTGGAGGGCGTTAGAAGCCGACAAAATGAACATGAAAAAGAGTGGAGGGAGAAAGCGGGCTGTCTCATTAAGGGGAGAGTAATTGGGAGTGTGTTGCAAGGTGTATATGGATTTTTGTGTGAGAGACTGACTTGATTTGTAAACCTTCACTTAAAGCACAATAAAAATTATTTAAAAAAAAAATGCTAACAACTGATTGTTCCAGTTCCCTTTTTTGTAATTCAAACTAGAGAAAAAGAACATGAAAGTGAAATAGACGGGAAATTTGATTTGACCTTTCTAACAAAACCTTCTGTTATCTAAATTGGAAACTTTTCACTAACAGGTTACCCGTATAACAGTATCAATTATGATTTTTTGTTCAGGAATGAGACTAGATGTGATCCTGTTACTGTACTCTGAGGAATGCTCAATCTTCTGTTAGCTGCTTCTATGCCAACTACCTTAGACTTGAGACTTTTGGGAGCTTGAAGTATCTTTCACTTATTTATAGATACACTAAGAATGTAGTTATTGGGAGAGGAGCTCCATTTACCTGGGTTCAAGTTTCCATGTGAAGGTATATCCACTGGAGTAACCTTTCTGATGTCTGTCCCTACAGATGGGGCATGACTCACCTTGTTGAAAGTTTGGGATAATTAACTTGGCAAGTTCAATATAAGCCATTCCTCTGTCAGTGACACCTTGAGGCTTGAAGGCATGAATTGGGGTCATCGCTCTGTGATGGAGAAAGAAATCTGCTTGTCCAGTTCTAGTGGCAAAATGGGTAACTCTGTCTAACTTGGGGGTGTCCACCTACTTTGCCATCAATCTTAAGAAATCCAAATTGTGATTTCACCTAGGTAAAGGTAGTAGATTTATTAGTGAACAAATAACAATTAGTGGAGGCTCTTACTACAGAAAGAATAAGTTGCTTTTGAGTTAAGGTAGAAATACCGCTCAATGAACGTATGAATTCAGAGGCTAAGAAGTCAATTAAAAAGGCTTATGTCTAGAACATTCTAATTCTAGAAATCAGGTTTCTTTTTAACATAGTGATATATTAAGTGATAATTTTTATCATGCTTGGTAAAGTATAGGGCCAGCAAAAAAGAGGAAGGCCCTCAACAAGCTGGACTGACACAGTGGCTGCAACAATGGGCTCAAGCATAACAAGGATTGTGAGGATGGCACAGGACCAGGCAGTGTTTCGTTCTGTTGTACCTAGGGTCGCTATGGCCGACTCAAGGTACCTAATGAAGTGGAGAAATTGTATTTTCTTTAGTGTTTTAATATTAGAGAGAATATATTTTCTCATTTGTTTTAGTATGCCTGTATAAAAATATATCTATATATATATGCCTGTATAAGCTGTGATTAATCTCTAGTCTTTAGAAAATGGCACAGGCTTTGTTCAAAATATAGCTGAGCAGCCTGTTGCTTAACTATAACAAATATATTTTACAAATATAACAAACACCCTAATACCTCACAACATGTTTTCTCCTATTCAAAATGAGTGATTGAGAGCTTGACATGACTAACGCCATAAGGATGCTCTAAGTAATCTCTAAACATTTTTTTACTGCACCAGCTGCACCGGTCTCTTCCAAAGGGGTATGAAGCTCTCTCAGCTCCTGTGGCCTTGGTCTCTCTTCTCTTTTTTTTTTTCTGTTCTCCTAAGAAATGGCCTTCAACCTGCAAAATGACAGGAAGGGTGTCTGGCATTTTTAATCTACAACTTTCTATCTCCCTATCTCAGCCAGAGTGGACTTGGCAGAACAGTTCCACTCGCCAAGAGATTCTTATGTGAGGTTTTTTTTTTCCCCCAGCCTGTTACAAACATACTGATTAGAGTCCAGATGTCTGACATACATATCTTTAGTGCAATAGTTTCTTGTAGTTGTTTTTGTGAGGTATAAAACCATCTATGGACTACGTGCTCAAAACATCAGGTAACCCTGACCTTCTCCATATAAAACTCTCCCATCAACCGTTCAGGGTACACAGAATTTGGGAGAAATTTAACCCCCTCTGTCTCTTGGATACCGGTACTCAATAAAGCCCTCTTGCTGTTCACCTCCTCCTGTATCAGTATTGGCTTTGCAGCAGGTGGCTCGAATCCGTGATTTGCGGTAACACTAACAACAGCAGCAGCAACTTTCTTCTACTGGTATCTTACGTCTGTCTCTGGGTCGATTCCAGAATTAGGATGGGGAAACAGGATATTACTTATTGATCCTTCAAAACCCCAACATCATGCTAAATAAGCAGGGAATCTTGAGAAATATTTAAGGGTGGGGGGAGCAGAAACAGCATGGGGAATCATAATTTTCTAATCCAGGGCTGGGAACTTCAGTGTGTTGGTTGTGTGGTTTTTCTAACCCAGGTGGGGAGACAAAGAGACTCTTTTGGTTGGTTTGGCTTACCTTACAGACATGGCTCAAAGAGAGTTTTTTAGGCATCGCTGGGTAAAACTTTTGCAGCTTTTATTGCATTTCTGAGTCAAGTCCTTAGGCCTGCACTTTAAAATCCAAATGCAGACATGTGGCAGGGCCTAAAGATGTGGCCACGAGCTGGGCCTTGTCTGCCCCAGAGGTATACTATGGCCCCTGCTCTGGAACCCTCAAGTGTGTGGTTGGCTCTCTTATTAGGTGAGTCCCACAGGGCCACAGCATGGCAAAGAAAGCTCTTTATAGAGAAGAAAACTATGTCTTCTCATCTGGTCCACCAGAGCCAAAGAGATCTTTAGCAGCACCTGAGTTGGCACCCCAGACGGTTCTGTTGCCAACCAAGAAAATGAACCATGAAAAAATTGAACAAACAGAGGAAGTAGGGAGTGTTAGTGATTACGTCTACCTGCTACACCTGAAAGAATCACTCAGACCTTCAGAGGTGCTTCTTCTTTTTTTTTTTTTTTAATTAATTTTTATTGTGCTTTAAGTGAAAGTTTACAAATCAAGTCAGTCTCTCATACAAAAATTTATATACACCTTGCTATATACTCCTAATTGCTCTCCGCCTAATGAGACAGCACACACCTTCCCTCCGCTCTCTTTTCATGTCCATTCGGCCAGCTTCTGACCCCCTCTGCTCTCTCATCTCCCCTCCAGATAGGAGATGTCAACATAGTTTCAAGTGTCTACTTGATCCAAGAAGATCATTCTTCACCAGCATCTTTTTCTATCCCATTGTCCAGTCCAATCCCTGTCTGAAGAGTTGGCTTTGGGAATGGTTCCTGTCTTGGGCTAACAGAAGGTTTGGGGATCATGGCCTTCAGCGTCCCTCCAGTCCCAGTCTAACCATTAAGTCTGGTCTTTTTACGAGAATTTGGGGTCTGCATTCCACTGCTCTCCTGCTCCCTCACGGTTTCTCTGCTGAGTTCCCTGTCAGGGCAGTCATCGGTTGTGGCCAGGCACTGTCTAGTTTTTCTGGTCTCAGGCTGATGTAGTCTCTGGTTTATGTGGTCCTTTCTGTCTCTTAGACTCATAATTACCTTGTGTCTTTGGTGTTCTTCATTCTTCCTTACTCCAGGTGGGTTGAGACCAATTGACGCATCTTAGATGGCTGCTTGCTAGCTGTTAAGACCCCAGATGCCACTCTCCAAAGTGGGATGCAGAATGTTTTCTTAATAGATTTTATTATGCCAATTGATTTAGATGTCCCCTGAAACCGTGGTCCTCAAACCCTCGCCCCTGCTACGCTGGCCTTTGAAGCGTTCAGTTTATTCAGGAAACTTCTTTGCTTTTGGTTTAGTCCATTTGTGTTGACCTCTCCTGTATTGTGTATTGTCTTTCCCTTCTCATAAAATAAAACTTTTCTACTATCTAATTAGTGAATACCCCTCTCTTACTCCCACCCTCCCTCCCCCCTCTCGTAACCATCAAAGAATATTTTCTTCTCTGTTTAAACTGTTTCTCCAGTTCTTATAATAGTGGTCTTATACAATATTTGTCCTTTTGCAATTGACTGATTTCACTCAGCATAATGTCTTCCAGATTTCTCCATGTTATGAAATGTTTCCTGATTTCAACACTGTTCTTTATTGATGCATAGTATTCCATTGTGTGAATATACCATAGTTTATTTATCCATTCATCCGTTGATGGGCACCTTGGTTGCTTCCAACTTTTTGCTATTGTAAACAGTGCTGCAATGAACATGGGTGTGCATACATCTGTTTGTGTAAAGGCTCTTATTTCTCTAGGATATATCCAAGGAGTGGGATTGCTGGATAGTATGGTAGTTCTATTTCTAGTTTTTTGAGGAAGTGCCAAGATTTCCAAAGTGGTTGTACCATTTGACATTCCCACCAGCAGTGTAGAAGTGTTCCAGTCTCTCCACAACCTCTCCAACATTTATTATTTTGCGTTTTTTGGATTTATGCCAGCCTTGTTAGATGTAATCTCATAATTTTGAATTGCATTTCTCTAAAGGCTAATGATGGTGAGCATTTCCTCATGTATCTGTTAGTGGCCTGAATATCTTTTTTAGTAATGTGCCTGTTCATATCCTTTGCCCATTTTTTAATTGGGTTACTTGTCTTTTTGTGGTTGAGTTTTAGCAGAATCATGTAGATTTTAGAGATCAGGCACTGATCGGAAATGTCATAGCTAAAAACATTTTCCCAGTCTGTAGGTAGTCTTTTTACTCTTTTGGTGAAATCTTTAGATGAGCATGTATGTTTGATTTTTAGGAACTCCCAGTTATCTGGTTTTTCTTTGGAATTTTCTGGGATTTTTATATTCTGTTTATGCCGTGTATTAGGGCTCCTAACGTTGTCCCTATTTTTTCTTCCATGATCTTTGTCGTTTTAGACTTTATGTGTAGCTCTTTGATATATTTTCAGTTAGTTTTTGTGTATGGTGTGAGATATGGGTCTTGTTCCAACTTTTTTTTGCAGATGGATATCCAGTTATGTCAGCACCATTTGTTAAAAAGACTGTCTTTTCCCCAGTGAACTGATTCTGGGCCTTTGTCAAATATCAGCTGCTCATATGTGGGTGGATTTATGTCTGGATTCTCAATTCTGTCTATGTGTCTGTTGTTGTGCCAGTACCAGGCTGTTTCGACTACTGTGGCGGTATAACAGGTTCTAAAATCAGGTAGAACGAGGCCTCCCACTTTGTAGTTCTTTTTCAGTAATGCTTTACGTATCTGGGGCCTCTTTCCCTTTCAAATGAAGTTGGTGATTTGTTTCTCCATCTCATTAAAAAATGTCATTGGAATTTGGATGAGGACTGCATTGTATGTATAGATTGCTCTTGGTAGAATAGACATTTTTACAACAATAAGTCTTCCTATCCATGAGCAAGGTATGTTTTTCCACTTATGTAGGTCCCTTTTGGTTTCTTGCAGTAGTGTCCTGTACTTTTCTTTGTATAGGTCTTGTATGTCTCTGGTAAGACTTATTCCCAAGTATTTTATCTTCCTGGGGGCTACTGCAAATGGCATTGATTTGGTGATTTCCTTTTCAATGTTCTTTTTGTTGTTGTAGAGGAATCCAACTGAGTTTTGTGTGTTTATCTTGTATCCCAATACTCTGCTGAACTCTTCAATTAGTTTCAGTAGTTTTGGCAGGGGGGATTTTTTAGGGTTTTCTGTGTATAAGGTCATATCACCTGCAAATAGAGATACTTTTACTTCTTCCTTACCCATCTGGATGCCCTGTATTTCTTTATCTAGCCTAACTGCTCTGGCTAGGACCTCCAGCACAACGTTGAATAAGAGAGGTGATAAGGGGCATCCTTGTCTGGTTCCCGTTCTCAAGGGGAATGCTTTCAGAATCTCTCCATTTAGGATCATGTTCACTATTGGCTTTGTATAAATGCCCTTAATTATGTTGAAGAATTTTCCTTCTATTCCTGTTTTGCTGAGAGTTTTTATCATGAATAGGTGTTGGACTTTGTCAATTCCTTTTCTGTATCAATTGATAAAATCATGTGTTTCTTGTCTTTTGTTTTATTTATATAGTGGATTACATTGTTTTTCTAATGTTGAACAATCCCTGTATATCTGGTATCTATCCCACTTCGTCATGGTGAATTATTTTTTTGATATGTTGTTGAATTCTATTGGCTAGAATTATGTTGAGGATTTTTGCATTTATGTTCATGAGGGATATAGGTCTGTAATTTTCTTTTTTTGTGGTGTCTTTTACCTGGTTTTGGTACGAGGGATATGCTGGCTTCATAGAATGAGTTAGGGAGTATTCCGTTCTTTTCTATGCTCTGAAATATCTTTAGTAGTAGTGGTGTTAACTCTTCTCCAAAAGTTTGGTAGAACTCTGCAGTGAAGCCATCTGAGCCAGGGCTTTTGTTTTGTTGGGAGTTTTTTGATTACCTTTTCAATTTCTTTTTTTTTTTTTGTTATGGGTCTATTTAGTTGTTCTACTTCTGTTAGTGTTAGTTTAGGTAGGTAGTGTGTTTCTAGGAATTCATCCATTTCTTCTGGGTTTTCAAATTTGTTAGAGTCCAATTTTTCATAGTAATCTAATATGATTTTTTTAATGTCTGTTGGGTCTTTTGTGATATCGCCCATCTCATTTCTTATTTGAGTTATTGTTTCCTGTTTTTCTTTAGTCAGTCTGGCCAATGGTTTATCAGTTTTGTTGATTTTTTCAAAGAACCAGCTTTTTGTCTTGTTAACTCTTTCAGTTGTTTTTCTGTTCTCAAATTCATTTAATTCTGCTCTAATTTTTATTATTTGTTTTCTTCTGGTGCCTGATGGTTTCTTTTGCTGGTCTCTTTCTATTTGTTCAAGTTGTAGGGACATTTCTTTGATTCTGGCCCTTTCTTCTTTTTGTATGTGTGCATTTATTGATATAAATTGACGTCTGAGTACTGCTTTTGCTGTGTCCCAAAGGTTCTGATAGGTAGTGTTTTCAGTCTCATTGGATTCTTTGAATTTCTTTATTCCATCCTTAAGTTCTTCTATAACCTAGTCTTTTTTGAGCAGGGTATTGTTCAGCTTCCAAGTATTTGATTTCTTTTCCCTGGTTTTTCTGCTATTGATTTCTACTTTTATGTCCTTATGGTTTGAGAATATGCTTTGTAATATTTCAATGTTTTGGATTCTGCAAAGGCTTGCTTCACAACATAATATGTGCTCTATTCTAGAGAAGGTTCCGTGTGCACTAGAAAAGAAAGTATACTTGGTTGCTGTTGGGTGGAGTGTTCTCTATATGTCTATGAGGTCAAATTGGTTGATTGTGGCATTCGATCTTCCATGTCTTTATTGAGCTTCTTAATGGATGTCCTGTCCTTCACCAAAAGTGGTGTGTTGAAGTCTCCTACTATAATCATGGAGGTGTCTGTTTCACTTTTCAATGCTGTTAGTTTGTTTTCTGTATCACACAGCCATGTCATTGGGTGCATAAATATTTAATATGGTTATATTTTCCTGGTAAATTGTCCCTTTAATCATTAGATAGTGTCCTTCTTTATCCTTTGTGGTGGATTGAACTTTAAAGTCTATTTTGTCAGAAATTAATATTGCCACTCCAGCTTTTTTTTGATTGTCGTTTGCTTGATATATATTTTTTCACCCTTTGAGTTTTAGTTTGTATCTCTAAGTCTAAGGTGTGTCTCTTGTAGACAGCATATAGCTGGATTATGTTTTTTAATCCAAGCTGCAACTCTGTCTCTTTATTGGTGCATTTAGTCCATTTACATTCTGTGTAATTACAGATAGGTATGAGTTTAGTGCTGTCATTTTGATGCCTTTTTGTGTGTGGTTGGCAGTTTCATTTTTCTACTTTTTTGTGCTGAGAAGTTTTTCTTTGTAAATTGTGTGTTCCTCTTTTTCATTGTAGTTGAATTTATTTTTTGCTGAGTCCTTATGTTTATCTTGGTTTTTATTTTTTGAAGTATGGGATTGTTAGTCCTCTTTGTGGTTACCTTAATATTTATCCCTATTTTTCTAAGTATAAACCTAACTTGTACCTCCCTATATCACCTTGATTTCCTCTCCATATGGGAGATCTGTGCCTCCTGTATTTAGTCCCTCTTTTTTTTTTTTTATTGTTTATTGTCATCTTTTACATAATGACATCAATGATGCCCTGTTTTGAGCTTTTTTTATCTCATTTTATTTTTGTGATTTCCCTGAGTTGATATCAAGATGTTCTGTTCTGTGTCCTTGTGTTGATATCTGATATTATTGATTTTCTGACCAAAGAATTTTCTTTAGTAATTCTTGTAGCTTTGGTTTGGTTTTTGCAAATTCTCTAAGCTTGTGTTTACCTGTAAATGACTTAATTTCGCCTTCAAATTTGAGAGGGAGTTTTGCTGGATATATGATTCTTGGCTGGCAATGTTTCTCCTTCAATGCTCTATATATGTTATCCCATTGCCTTCTTGCCTGCATGGTTTCTGCCAAGTAGTCCGAACTTATTGATTGGTGATTTTCATTTGGGATCTACCTTGTACAGGGTTCGATTATCATCTTGGATAGATATTCTTTCATCTTTCACGATGTCAGGGAAGTTTTCTGCCAACAGATCTTCAACAATTCTCTCTGTATTTTCCGTCATCCCTCTCCATTCTGGAATTCCAATCATATGCAAGTTATTCTTCTCGATAGAGTCCCACATGATTCTTAGAGTTTCTTTGTTGTTGTTGTTTTTTAATTCTTTTATCTGATTTTTCTTCAAATATATTGGTGCCAATTGTCTTATCCTCCATCTCCCCAATTCTGCATTCCAATTCCTCAATTCTGCTCCTCTGACTTCCTATTGAGTTGTCTAATTCTGTAATTTTATTGTTAATCTTTTGCTTTTCTGAATGCTGTCTCTCTATGGATTCTTGCAGCTTATTAAATTTTTCATTATGTTCTTGAATAATCTTTTTAATTTCCTCAACTGCTTTACCTGTGTGTTCCTTGGCTCTTTCTGTACATTGCCTTATTTCATTTCTGATGTCATCCCTGATGTCTTGAAGCGTTCTGTAATCTTTTGTATTCTACATCTGGCAATTCCAGGAATATATCTCCATCTGGGAGAGACTTGATTCCCTGATTTGAGGGTTTGGAGAAGCAATCATGGTCTGCTTCTTTATGTGATTTGAAATTGACTGCTGTCTCTGAGCCATCCATAAGTTATTGTAATAATTTATTTTATATTTGCTCACTGAGTCTTCTTTTTTTTTTTTTTCCAATATACCCAGATGAGCTACTAGATGTGCTAACTTGATTGTTGGAGTCTTGGAAGCACTTATGTCCTGTTACCAGTTGGTTAGAGCTCTTACCAGGTATATGAACCTATGAGTCCATTCACTATTCTTGAACAGAATCAGGTCAGGTGTCCTGATGGTTGGTCACCTAGTGTGTGGTATAGGCTCTCACCTACAATCTTAGAGGAATAGTGGTCATGGTTGTATGCACTGGTTTCTGGTAGTGGCAGAGGGTCACATTCTGAGGAGGGCAGTGTGCTGACAGCCTTCCCCCAAGTGCCAGTAAGGAAGGAGTGTCTCTATTCTCTAGAGTGTTCTGGTGGATGGGCTCTGCAGCTGTACCTTAGGCACCCAGTGCTTGTACCTGTAAAGACTGGCAGGCACCGCCATCCTTAGACCCCTTTCACGAGTGGCTAGGTGGTGTAGATGGAGCCTCAGCCCTCAGGTCCCTGCTGTGTGTAGGTGAGGGCTCTGTTTAATAGGTAGAGTGGTATCAGACCTCCAAAACCTGCCTCTGTACCACTCATCTGAAACAATTACAGTCAGACCTCTAACAGAATTGCCTTTGCATTATAATAGCCACCTGGTTCCATGTAGGAGTGAAAGCCAAAGATTGTGGATCTCTTATGCCTGGACTGGAGCTGCTTCTGTTCTGATCTTTCAGTTTAGGCAAGTCAGGAAAGGATTTTTCCCCTGTTAATTGCTGCTTTCCCCAGGGAAGGAGTATGGGTTAGAAAAAAGCAGGGCACTTCTATCTCTTTTTTTTTCTATCTCTGGCCCAGGGAATTCAAATGTTAATGAAGCCAGCTGGGGTGGGGCGGGGAGGGGGAAGGATCAGATAGATAGGAGAGAGTAGCTCCTGCTAAAATAGACAAAATCACTTATCTTGTGTGGGGAGGGCTGTTTTATCTGAGATTCCAGAGGGGTGCGTAGCCTGTATGTGCTGGTTCGGTCCCCACCGAGATTGCCCCAGGGGGTTAGGGCTGTGTCCCATGCCCCACTACACATGTGCCAAAGCACAGCACCAGGGGATCAGGGCTGGAGTACTGCATGCTGGGCCCCACAACTACTCACTGCTTCTGCATGGTCTCTCACTCCTGTCACTCAGGTCGATTCCTTAGTTCTATGTTTGATGGTCAGGGTTCATAGATTGTCATGTATGTAATCAATTCACTTGTTTTTTCGGGTCTTTGTTACAAGAGAGTTCGGCAGAAGCTTCTGCCTAGTCAGCCATCTTGGTCCTGCTCCAGAGATGATTCTTGAAAGTACTTTTAGTCTACACAACCGGAGTGTAGTGAGGGAGGCAAATATTAACAACTGATTGTACAAATAAATAATCATAAACTGCAATGAGGGAAAGTCCAGGTCTTAGAGACGAGAGTGCACAACAGGGAAGCCTGATCTGTTCTGTGAGACTAAGGGAGGGTGAGGTATGGTTGCCCAGGAACCTTCACACAGATGGTGGCCACATCAGCATGGTCCTCAAGCACTGCTGTTTGACTTTCAAGAGTGACATCATTATTCAAAAAAGGAACAAGAAAACACATTATCCAAAGTTCCTAGTAAAAATAATCAAAACTCAATTTTGAAAGGAAAGGGATTTTAAAAAGTTTCTTTTTTTTTTTGCACAAATGTTTACAGAGAAGGAGGCATCATCAAAAGCAATGTGTGGGAACATAACAACCTGTACAAGGCAAGGTCTTGGTACCTCCAGAGACACATCCAAACTCCCTGAGGTACCAAACTGCTGGGCTGAGGGCTGTGGGAACCATGGTCTCAGGGTACATTTGGTTCAACTGGCATAAGAGAGTTTATAAAGAAACCGTTCTACATTCTACTTTGATGAGTAGTGTCTGGGGTCTTAAAAGCCTGTGAGAGGCCATCTAGGATACTTCACTGGTCTCACCCCTTCGGAAGCAAGGAAGAATGAAGAAAACTAAAGACACAAGGGAAAGATTAGTCCTAAGAAGTAATGGACCACATTTACCATGGCCTCCACCAGACTGAGTCCAGTACAATGAGATAGTGCCCAGCTACCACCACTGACTGCTCTGACAGGGATCAAAACAGAGGGTCCTGGACAGAGCTAGAGAAAAATATAGAACAAAATCCTAACTCAAAAAGAAAGACCAGACTTGCTGACTCAACAGAGACTGGAAAAACACTGAGAGTATGGCCCCCGGACACCCTTTCAGCTCAGTAATGAGGTCACTCTTGATGTTCACACTGTAGCCAAAGATTGAACAGGCCCATGGAACAAAACAAGACTAAAGGGTGCACCAGCCCTAGGGCAAGGACTGGAAGGCAGGAGGGAACAGGGAAGCTGGTAATAGGGGATCCGGGGTTGAGAAGAGAGAGTGTTGACATGTCATGGGGTTGTTAACCAATGTCATACAACAATGTATGTATTAAATGTTCAATGAGAAGCTAGTTTGTTCTGTAAACCTTCATCTAAAGTTCAATAAAAAAAAGAAAGCATAAAGATCAAACTAATATAATTTTCTGACCTTAATTTTAACGCGTCCCAATTTTACTTGAATTAAAATTGGGTGAAAACTTAGTAAAATGATAAGAAACAGAAGATTATTAGAGATACTGTCCATATCTTCCATTCACAATAACATCATACTAAATTTAATATTCACCATTCTTTTGTCAGTTTATTGTAGTGTAGTGGCTTATGTGTTGCTGTGATGCTGGAAGCTATGCCAGCAGTATTTCAAATATCAACAGGGTCACCTATGGTGAAAAGGATTCAGTGTAGCTTCCAAACTAAGACAGACCAGGAAGAAGGACTTGGCAATCTACTTCTAAAAATATTGGCCAGTGAAAACTTTATAAATAGCAACAGAACACTGTCTGATATAACAGGAGAAGATGAGCCCCATAAAGATTGGAAGGCACTCATAAATCAAGAGGCAGTCTTTCGAAAAAGAACAGGAGATACTGTGTGGTTTTAAGTCAAGAAAAATATGTGTCAGGGTTGTATCCTTTTATCATACTTATTCAATCTGTATACTGAGCAAATAATCCAAGAAGCTGGAGTATATGAAGAATAACACAGTATTGGGATTGGAGGAAGACTCATTAACAAGCTATGATATGCAGATGACACAACCTTGATTGCTGGAAGTCAAGAGGACTTAAAACACTTACGGATGAAAATCATAGACCACAGCCTTCCATATGGATTACACGTCAACATAAAGAAACCAAAAATCCTCACAACTGTACCAATAAGAAACATCATAATAAATGGAGAAAAGATTGAAGTTGTCAAGGATTTCATTTTACTTGGATCCACAATCAATGCCCATGGAAACCGCAATCAAGAAATCAAACAGCATATTACGTTGGACAAATCTTCTGCAAAAGACCTCTTTGAAGTTTTAAAAAGCAAAGATGTCACTTTGAGGACAAGGTGACGAAAATACCATGACTCATGCCATGGTATTTTTGATCACCTCATAAGCAAGTGAAAGCTGTACAATGAATAAGGAAGACCAAAGAAAAATTGATGTCTTTAAATTATGGTGTTGGGAAAGAAAACTGAATATACCATGGACTGCCAGAGGAATGAACAAATAGGTATTGGAAGAAGTACAGCCAAATGCTCCATGGAAGCAGGATGGTGAGACTTGGTCTCACTTTAAGCATGTTATCAGGAGGGCCCAGTCTCTGGAGAAGGACATCAGCAAAAAAGAGGAAGACCCTCAATGAGATGGACTGACACAGTGGCTGCAACAATGGGCTCAAACAGCAATGACTGTGAGGATGGACAGGCAGTGTTTTGTTTTGTTGTAGATACTTAACGGAACCAATTTCAAGGCATCTAACAACAACAATTTTAATATGCTAATCGGTTACAATCATGAGGCACTGATGGTTGGAATGCAAAAGATGGAAACAAAGAATAAGGATCGGTAGTTGGAGAATACGGCCTTGGTGATAGAAACAATACCAGAGATCTCATGATTGAATTTTGCAAGGCCAACAGATTCTTCACTGCAAATACCTTTTTTCACCAACACAAAAGGACATCACCGGATGGAGTACACAGGAATCAAATTGACTACATCTGTGGAGAGAGATGATGGAAAAGCTCAATATCATCAGTCAGAAGAAGGCCAGTGGCTGACTGCAGGTCAGACCATCAATTACTCATATGCAAGTTCAAGTTGAAACTGAAGAAAATTAGAACAAGTTGATGAGAGCCAAAGTATGACCTTGGGTATATCCCACCAGAATTCAGACAATCATATTATCATAAAACTCAAAGAAGTCTTTCCTGAGGTGCTGAGTTTTAACATAAAGTTAGTTCCTTAGAAACAAGCAATTTTTCTATGGGGAAAGGTGGGGACCAAGACTTACCAGCATGATGCCAGAATGCTGGCCCAAACCGGAACTTCCTGGAAACCCTAGTGGCCGAGTGGTTAAGTGTTTACCACTGCTAACCAAAACGTCAGCCGCTTAAATCTACCAGGTGCTCCTTGGAAACTCTAAGGGGCAGTTCTTTCGGGTCCTACAGGGTGGCTAGGAGTCAGATTTTGTAACCGGAACTCCCAATGGAAGGGGAGAAGGCCATCCAGCTTCCTTGCCTCTTACTCACTTTCCCTGACATTATTTTTCTTCAATCAAAATTGGTGATTAAAAAGTAAAAAAAAAAAATAAAAAAAAAAGACTAAATGATGTAAGAAAAAGATTTTACTGGGTCAAGTCAGCCTATTATCCATTCTACTCATGGTTTGCTCTTCAAACTGATCCAAATACGGTATTTCACGCAGTGAAAAGCTCCCAAAATTCCTAGCCTTCCCTCCCACAAGAGCACACCCTGTAGAAACAATCCCTACCCCGACAGAAAGGGGGCAGAACTTGTGATTTCAGGGGGCTATCACTTTCAAGATTAGGTCAAAAGGGAGATTATCTGAATGGATCTGATCTAAAAGTGAGCCCTGATCTGATATGAGCCATTAAGACTCCAGGAATTTCCTGAAGTCAGAGAGTTGGAAGTGAGAAGGCCTACGGAAGGGTGGCCACCAGGAAACAATTAGCAAGACAAGAGGCACCTCAGTCCTACAAGGGAAAGGAAATTAATTCTGCCAATAACCAGAAAACCTGGAAGAGAGCGCCAATATCTCAGACGAAATCTAATCAGCAGACACCTTTATTTCAGCCTTGTGAGACTCTAAGCAGAGAAACCAGCTATGCCATGCCTTCTGACCAAGAAAACTAAGATAGTAAATGGGTGTTATTTTAAGCTGTTGAAATTATGGTCATTTGTTTTTTTTTTAGTTATATAGCGTTAAAAAAACTAATACACACACTTAGGCATTTCTCATATAGTTAAATAACACGGCATGTCTGGTGGATAGTTTTTCAGACTTAATTTTACAAATAATTTCCTTCTTAATAACAACCATTAATTGTCTGTCTCCTTAATCCTCCTCACCCTAACATAAAAAAACAAAAAGATAAACGTTGCCATCAAGTCGATTCCAACTCATAGTGACTCTACCAGACAAAGCAGAACTGTCCCACAGAATTTCTCCAAGGAGCAGCTGGTGGATTTAATTGCTGACCTTTTGGTTAGCAGTGGAGCTCTTAACCACTGTGCCACCAGGGCTCCCACCCTAACATAAAAGCCATTGCATTTGTGAGTCAAAATTCACCCTCAGTGTTGAAGGACCTTTTTGGTCATGTGACCTTATTTCTGATAAACTGCCGAAGGATGGGAGGGTGAACAAAGTACAATTTGCCCAGTGAGATATAGCCCCCTGCCACCCCAGGCTCTGCTCTGCTGCTTTTCATGGGCCTTGAGCTCAAGGACATGGAAGAGAATTCCTAATCCAATTTATTTCAGGGAAAAAACTCAATAGCAGCCTCAGCAATCAGGAAATCAAATGCTGTACTGCATTGGGCAAATGTGCTGCAAAAGATCTCTTCAAAGTATTAAAAAGCAAAGATATCACTTTGAAGACCAAGGTGCACCTGACCAAAGCCATGGTATTTTCAATTCCCTAATATGCATACAAAAGCTGAACAATGGAAAAAATTGACGCATTTAAATTAAAGTCTTGGTGAAGAGTATTGAATATGCCATGGACTGCCAAAAGAACAAGGCTGTCTTCAAAGAACGGTAGCCAGACTGCTCCTCAGAAGCAAGGACGGTGAGACTTGTCTTATGAATTTTGGACGTGTTATCAGGAGGGACCAGTCCCTGGAGAGGGACATCATGATTAGTAGAGGGTCAGGGAAGAAGGGGAAGACCCCCACTAAGATAGATTGACACAGTGGTTGCAATAACGGGCCCAAACATAACAACAATCGTGAGGATAGCGCAAGACCTGGCAGCGTTTCATTCTGTCATGCACAGGGTCACTATGAGTCTGAGCCAACTGGAAGGCACCACAACAACAACAGGTACCAACAGTACCAACAACAGTGGTATCACACTCTAGAAGGCACTGGTTTGGCTACTCAGCACGCACTTGCTTCTGGATAAACTTCCACCATCCATCCGCTACTGGGCAACATGACCAAGTATGAAGATCACAGGGGCCACTTCAGGTGCAGCCGGTAGGCAGTTTACATTAGTTTGAAAACACCTTTAAAACGCAAAATTGTGCTCCTTGCTTACTCAGTCCACAGGCCTAGTAAGCGGCCGGAAAAATAGGAATTGCCCATCTTCTCCACTCTGCCCCATCGACTCTACCACGAGGAGAATCTATCATCCAAGGGGCACCAATCCATACACGTGACTGAATCCGGAGTAGCAAGGCCAGGTCTCCCGACCGCGCCTGCGCGTTTAGCCAGCTCCGGCCACAGCGAGGGAGGGAGGGCGGAGAGGAAGCGCAGGGCGCCGCTGCGTGGGCGGGACCAGGAGATTCATCGCGCCTGCGCGAAGGGCAGGACGGCGGGCTGCGTCGTAACGTTTGAAACGAGTGGCGGGGAAGCGCTGCGGGAGCCGCGGCGGTCGCTGTTTGCCCGGCGTAAGCCGCGCCTTCGTCTGTGGGCCAAGCCATGGCGCTGCAGCTCACCCGGGAGCAGGGTGTTACCCTCCGCGGAAGCGCCGAAATCGTGGCCGAGTTCTTTTGTAAGTCCTCCTGGTGCGGGCCAGGGTTGGGGAGAACCGAGCCCAGGCCGTCCCGTAGGCCCGCGGCTCGGCCTCCGAGGCGGGGAGCCGGGATGGGCCGGAGCGGCCCTGAATCCGAGCCCTCGCGGCCCCGCGCGGTCTGGCGGCCCCGAGGAATCGGCGGAGAGGCGGATGCCGGCGCCTAGCTCCGGACGCGTTGTTAATGGTGGAGGAGAAGGCTGGGCGCTGCGGGGGCCGCCTCGCGGTGCAGCGGCTTCCCCTGGAGCGGCTCTTTGGTCGGACTCCGCAGCCCCCTGAGACCTGGTACGGCTGAGCGGAGACCCAGTGTGTATTTTGACCCAGCCCCTGCCCGGCGTTGGTTCTGAGGCAGGGCACAGTTCATGAGACTTTGTCTGGATAGCATTGTCCCCGACCAAGCCAGCTGTGTGCACGACTTCTACTAGAGCCTGGCAGGACATGAGGGGAGAAAAGGAGGAAAAAGAGGAGAAGCTTGTCTGGAGCAGTTGACCAGTCGGTCCAAGCCTGTTTTGTATCTTCTAACCATGTAATCTGAATTTAGTCTTGGATTACAATGAATGAAATGTGGCAGTGGTAGGTTAATGCATTTTGGCGTGTAATTTGTCCTTTATTGCCACGTGAACGCATATATCGCTTTCTTTTACCTAGAAGCAAGATTTTCTGGATATTTAATGCCACTTTGTGCACATCTACTCTGCCTTGAGTAACACACAAGCAAACTCGTATTTAGGCATTTACAGTTTTACAGCATTAATGAAACCATAGCCACATCTAAATATTTATTTTCTGTAGCTACAAATGACAATGACTTTAACCTTTCTTTTACTTTCAGCATTTGGCATTGACAGCATTTTATATCAGCGTGGCATATATTCATCTGAAACCTTTACTCGAGTGCAAAAATATGGACTCACCTTGCTTGTGACTACTGATCATCAAATACCTGAATAATGTGGTGGAACAACTAAAAGATATTTAATAATTGAAAGCAGTTTGAGTTTTGCAGCCCTTCTTGGATCCACATTGCCTGTCATCTTGGTCGTTTTTCACCTTCCTATATAGAAGTGTGAAACACACTGCCTTCTTTGTTTGTTTAGAGTATATAAATTAAGTCTTTCTCCACCATGTTCTGAGGTGGCTGAGTATTTTGATGTTAGGAATATGTTATGGCTTGATAAATGTCTCCATCAGCTCCCCTAGAAATGATTTTTGCAGTAATTCAGAAGTTTGTATGGCCAGATGGTACAAGCTAGGACTTCACACGATGATGTTTGAGAAAATGTCCACTATAAATTCTTAATGTGATACTTTCTCTGTAGCCACTGAGATTTTAAAGTTATCGTTAGTGAAACAACAAGGAAAATAAAATTGTATTAAACCGGAAAACTAAACTTAAAAAAAGAAAAAAAAAAAAAAAAAACTACTAAGTAACAGAACACTCAGTAGAGTTTTCTTATTTTTCACCGATTTCCTTTTATCTTTCTTTTTAATCTGCCTGTAACTGAGTCTCTTTTACTTGAACACCCAGTTTTTTCCTTAGCTCAAGAAGTTGCTTTATTACCTGTTGTACCAATACTTGTTCTCCATCTATATTTTTCCCTTCTAGAATTTCTCATAGTTTTCCTTTCATGTTTCTCTCAACTTAAGTTTCTCCCCATTTGTTTCTTCAAAATACTAGTTTGTCTTATAGAGGTGGCCATCCTTTTTCCTTTGAATTTTTAAATTCAGGAATCTTTTTTTTATTGTTGTTTCAGGTTTTTTTAAATGGTGGATTGTAGCTTTATTTTTTACTTTCTATTGTGGCTTTTTTTTTTTTTTTAACTTTTCTGTTTTAATATGCCTTTCTCATAATGGCCATCTGACCTTTGTTAGCTTGATATCTCTTTCAAGCTGCATTATCCTCTAGATAAGCTAGTAACATTTCCCTGCCATTAACATCCACATGAGTAAAATCCCTTGATACTTGTGCGGGTCTGCATAGTAGGATCTCAAGCAATGGTAAAAAGACAAGGAAAGGAGGATAGGAGTACAGAGTTTCTCAGCCTCAAAGGACTTATGCTTTAGTAGGTCAGTGCTATCAGAATAGCAAAATTGGAGTGCTTTTGGGGATGTGGTAGTAGACATTAGTCTCAGGTGCAAGCAGGAAGCCTGTCATTAGGAGTAGCCTCCCTCTCCCAGAGTTGCGTCCAAAGTTATGGGTCAGAGGGTCAGGGCTAAATCTCCCGTAGCCGTTCTATGGCTACACCCAGGTGAATTGGCCTAGAGCCTCCATAGATCTGTATGTATAGATCTGTGTCTTCGTCTTAATTTGATGGAGAAACAAGCTTTACCTAAGCCACTGGTTTATTGGATTTTCTCTTTTGAGACCACACAAATGACATTCCACCTCAGATGTATCTAGGCTTTCCTATTTAGCTTGTTCCATCTTTTGTTTTTGTTAAAATTGAGGAATTATTCTTCGAGGCAAATTGTTTATCTGTTTTGAATCCCTTTTTTAGCGTTCTCAGGGACTTTACACTACTTTTTCTCATATTTTCTCCTTCTGTTTTGCTTGGGATTCTTTCCATTGGCATCATCTCTCTCCAATTTTCAAAGAAGAAAAATTGCTGCCTACCTGAAATCTCCTTCAAATGACCACCTACTCTCCTTTTCCGAGGTAAACTTTTGATGGAAAGTTGTTGATATGTGCCAGGAGTCCAGCTGGTGGTCTGTGTTTGTACTGCCTGCAAACAGAACAGAGACCTAGGTGGCCCACAAAATCTAAAATACTCACTGATTACTAAATGATTTTTTGTCTCTTTACAGAAAACTGCTGACTCCTGTATATGCTGTATCAGTTTTCAAGGTTAACTCAGAGCTCAGTCTGAGGCCCTCCTCTCTATAATCTCTCTAGATGATTTCTGACATGCGCTGATAACCTTTCTGTAGTTGCCTCTTTATATCTAACCCAAATCTCTCCTAACTCCAAACCTATATACCCAATGGCATTCTTACGTAACTATCCCAGAGATACTTCAGACTCATCATATTAAAACCTAAATTGAAGATTATCTCCAAAATTGCTCCACTTTCAGTTCTCTTTCCTAGCAGTGAATGGCTCAACCATCCAAACGGTGATACAAGCCAGAAACTGGGGAGCTATTCCTGACTTGGTTCTCTTCCTTACCCCCAGAGCTAATCCAGTAAGTTTTTATAAATGTCACCATGAAATCCCTTGAATCTATCTACATCTCCGTTTCTACCAATATATCCTCCTACATGCTTTCATTATCTCATCCTGGTTAAACTACTAAAATGAACTAATTAGTGTCTAAAAACCAAAAAACCAAACCCATTGCTGTTGAATTGATTCCAACTCATATGGACTCTATAGGACAGAGTAGAACTGCCCCCATAGGCTTCTAAGGAGAAGCTGGTGAATTCGAACTGTCAACCTTTTGTTAAACAACCTTTTGGTAAAGGAGTAAGGGGTCTACACTAATGTCTACATCCCCTGTAACCCATTTTCAGAATGATAGTTTTGAAATACGAATCTAATTATATCACATCCTGCTTCAAACACAGTAATGACTTCCCTGGTTCTTGAGATATAATTTCTTCATTCAGCCCACCTGGCCTTGCATGGTCTGGCTCCTGTTTATCTTTCGGGCAGTTGTACTGGCTTTCTTTTCAGTCCTCCGATCATGTGCTGTTCCTCTGGAGTGCTTAAGGCCTGTACCTTCTTCCCTCTCCTTTTGCATATTTAATACTGTTTGATCCTCAGAGCTAAGCTGAAGCCTTCCCTGAGTGGGTCAGTTTTTCCTATTTAAATGCTCTTCATTGTACCGTTTATCCTTCACAGCAGTCACCGCTGTTGTAATTTCACATTTGTTGGTGTGATGATTAGATCAATGCCCATCTCCTACACTCTTACCTTGGTTGTGAATGAAAATGTCTCATGCTCACTGTATCCTCAGCAGCGAATACTACACTGGGTAGAAATACTGAGAAATTGAAAACAGGAGCTAGATTATTCTTGTGACAAGTTTTCTGAGCAGGAGGGAGGGGGTACAAAATACCAGTGGTAGGAATTTACCGAGGATAGGAAGAGAGACCTGAGAAGGTAAAGAGTTGCTTTGCAGTGCAGCGGACCAAAAAACATGTCTTGTTACATGTTGCAAAATGGTTATACAAATGTTCTGCTCAGAAACTGGTGGTAGTCATCTCAAATATTGAAAGCAGTGAGGTCCTTGAAAGATGGCAGTTTGATATTGAGTGTGACAAGACTGCAAAGGATGACAGGTAAGTGTGAAATTATTTTTGCACTGATGAGTCTTTTCCAAAACTTGTTTTCCTTACTAAATGAGTTCTCAATGTATTGAACTAGTTTCATATGAAGTAAATTGCATAAAGTGTTTCTGTCAGTTTAATTTAATCTTCTCTAAAAAAAAAAAAAAAAAAATTTTTTTTTCCAACTTAGGCATTGGAGCTAACTTTATTCTGAAAACATATTAAATCTCCATAAATACAGGTTACTGTACTGAAATTCACAAGCCAACTGTTGCTGCCTACCCTTGAACCTAGGAAGGTGCTGGGCCCCCCAGTGCAGATGGGAAACTTTTGAGGTCCTAATCTGCTGCCCAAATCTCACATGACAGGGACCCCTTTATTTTCTAGGCCACATCTTATTTTCCTGAAATATTTTTGATCTTGCTGAGTCTGTCCATCTGCTTTTAAAACGGCATGCAATATATTGAAAATATTAGCAATATAGGTTGCTTTTCAAATAAGCTATTGGCTAAATTAATATTATTTTGGGTTATTATTGAATTTGTTTAGGTACATCAATCTAGCCAAAGAGAAAGACCACCTGAAGAGCATTGCCCTCAAAATCTTTACTGAGGACATCAAGAACTGTGCCTCTGTAATTGCCTTTAAGCCCCTAAATTAAATTCCTTGTCTCTGACTTAGGCAGAAGGAGAGAGAGAGAGAAGGCATGTAGAAAGTACCATGTGGAAAAGCATATGTCTTTGTAAAAAGCAAACAAGTGGTAGGCAATATGAAGCAGGAGGAATCCATGTTAGTTGCACTGCTTAGCTTTGAAAGAATTTTGCATGTTAAACTTGGTTCATGTTTCTCCGGATTTGTCTAATAGCAACTATAGTGACTTGTTACCAGTTGATTTCCATAAGCAGGTATTTCCTGTCAGAAGTCAGCATTGTTTTTCCAATTGTCACATACATATAGACTGGTTGTTTCTGAAGGTTTTTTAAACATTTTATTTGGAAATAATTTTAAACTAACCCAAAAGTTACAAAGATAAATAGTAAAGAATATCCCTATATCCTTTAAGCAGATTCACTTACTGATAACATTTTACCCATTTGTTTTATCATGTTTTTTTTTCCCTCACTGTTTTTTTGTGTCTCTGTGTCTCTTTCTAAATGTATGGGAGTATATACATATTTTTTGAGGATCAGTTACATCCACCATGGCCCTTAATATTTTTTTTTAATAATTTTTATTGTGCTTTAAGGGAAAGTTTACAAATCAAGTCAGTCTCTCACATGGAAACTTATATACACCTTACTACATGCTCCCAGTTACTCTCCCCCTAATGAGACAGCCCGCCCCCTCCTTCCAATCTCTCTTTTCATGACCATTTTGTCAGCTTCTAGCCCTCTCTACCCTCCCATCTCCCCTCTAGACAGGAGATGCCAACATAGTCTCAAGTGTCCACCTGATGCAAGTAGCTCACTCCTCATCAGCATCTCTCTTCAACACATTGTTCAGTCCAATCCATGTCTGACGAGTTGGCTTCGGGAATGGTCCCTATCCTGGGCCTGCAGAAAGTTTGGGGACCATGACCACTGGGGTCCTTCTAGTCTCAGTCAGACTATTAAGTTTGGTCGTTTTTTGAGAATTTGGGGTCTTCATCCCGCTGTTCCCCTGCTCCCTCAGGGGTTCTCTGTTGTGTTCCCTGTCAGGGCAGTCCTCGTTTGTGGCTGGGTACCATGTAGTTCATCGGGTCTCAGGATGATGTAGTCTCTAGTTCATGTGGCCCTTTTTGTCTCTTGGGCCCGTAATTACCTTGTGTCTTTGGTGTTCTTCATTTTTTGATCTAGGTGGGTTGAGACTCATTGATGCATCTTAGATGGCAGCTTGCTAGCATTTAAGACCCCAGACGCCACACTTCAAAGTGGGATGCAGAATGTTTGCTTAATAGGTTTTATTTTGCCAATTGACTTAGATGTCATGGCCCTTAATTCTAAATATTTATATATTCCTTAAGAATAAGAATATTCTCTTATACCACTGCCATAGAGTTTCATTTTTTTCAGTTAAGATATAGATATAACATGTGCACCATGGATTCTTCATAGCCTTTTCCCTTTCTAAGGTCAGGTGTTGCATTTAGTTAGTCAAATACAAAATAGTTTTGAAATATTCTTCGTTCTGAGGATTGTCAGGGATTGAATTGAACTGAGATGTGTGACATTTTTAAGGGATCAGTATGCTTCTGCCTCATGTGTTTATGATAATGGAGAAAAAGCATTTAGCCCCAGTTTTGTGTATAATTTGATTTCTACAATTGTAGTTTTAGTACAGTAGACAAGGTGTTCACAATGATGAATGAGATGGATACTTCATATTCTCAATATTTTTATGACATGGTAGCCTCTCATACTTTACAGCAGCTGTAGATCCCACAAAACAGAATTTGTAGATGAGAAAAGGAGGTAGTTCAAAACAGTTATTCCTGTTCAACAGCAAAAGACATGTGGATGCCCTGACCTATTCCCAAGTGCCTGATGCCACTGCATGAAGGAGAGGAGACTAGAGAGCTCTCCTGTAGCGAAGCACATGCTGATCTCTGCCTGCTTTGTTTTCACTTGGTTACATTGAGAATTTTCATGGAAAATCACCTTGGAATTAAAAAAAGGTAAACTTAAAAATAATATCTGTAGTGTTCTTCGTTCATTTTCTACATTCATCAGAGATCAGAGTCTTCCTCTTTCATTCTTAAGAAACTTTCCTTAGCATTTCTCTGTAGTACACTTCTGATGCCAACAAATTATCTTAGTTTTCTCTGGAAATGTCTTTATTTCCTCTTTGCTCTTGAAGGTATGTTCCCGGGATACAGAATTTTGTTTGCAAGGCTGTTTTTTCCTTATAGCTCTTTAAAGCTGTTCCACTGTCTTTTGCTCTCCATGCTTTCTGATGAGTAGTCAGTGATAATACAGATCATTCGTCTGTATGTGATTTAACATTTTTCTTTAGCTGCTTTCAAGATTTTCTCTTTAGTTTTCAGCGGTTTGACTATTATGTGCCGAAGTATGGTTTTCCTTTAATTTATCTCGTTTGGGTTTTACTGAGCTTCTTGAACCTGTAAATTTATGACTTTTGCCAAGTTTGGGAAAATTTTAGCCATCATTACTTCAAACATTTTTTTTTTCCAATTTCTCTCTCCTCCTTCTGAGAAAAGTGTATTACACCTTTTCACATTATCCACAGATTCCTCATACTTTTTTTATTTTTAATCCTGTTTCTTCCTCAGATTGAATCATTGTTATGGATCTGTTTTCGAATTCACTGACTCTTCCATTTGTCATCCCTTTTATGCTGTTCAGAAACCCTGATGGTGTAGTGGTTAAGAGCTACGGCTGCTAACCAAAAGGTCAGCAGTTTGAATCCACCAGGTGCTCCTTGGAAACTCTCTGGGGCAGTTCTACTCTGTTCTGTAGGGTCGCTATGAGTTGGAACTCACTCAGTGGCAATGGGTTTTGGGTTTTTTTTAATTATGCTATTTAGGATATCCACTAAATTTTTTCATTCATGTATCTTTCAGATAAATTTTTCATTTTAAAAGGTTTTCTAATTCTTTGCTGAAATTTCCTATACTTTTATTTGGTATGAGCATATTTTCATTTATATCATTGAGCATAGTTGTAATGGCTGCTTTTTTGTCTTGTGATTTGAATATCTGGGTCATTTGAGAGTTTACCTCAACCTTTCAGACTTGGCTTATATTTTCCTGGTTCTTCATATGTCGAGTAACACTACCTCATAGAACAAAATAGCCATATTTGCATTTTTTAATTAAATAATGCAATAGGTTTTTAAAAATTATTATTTACAAAGATATTTATTAGAATGTACCTGATTTATTTAAAAAGAGCAGCAGCAGGTAAACATACACAGGTCCCTGTAATTATTGTTTTGAACAAGCGTGTTCCTTACGCTAATAAAAACCATTATCTCACAGATGAAATAAGTTAGGGATTATTAGCATTTCAAAAGAGATTTTCTACTTCACAAAAATTTTATGGAAGAATTCCTTTCAGTTAGATGGAAGGATTTTCAAACATTTTAAAAAACAGCAGAACCTTTCCTTCCAATGAAATACCAGGCTAAAGCCTGATATGTGAACCCTCCTAGGCACTTTAGCAATTGTTGCTTTTGTTAGGTGCCATTGAGTTGGTTCCTGCTCACAGCAACCGCAGGTACAACGGAAGAAAACACTGCCGGGTCCTGGGCTGTGCTCACAATCATTATGTTTGAGCCTATCGTTGCAGCCATTGTGTCAGTCCATCTTGTTCGGATCTACCTCTTTTTCACTGGTCCTTTACCAAGAATGATGTCCTTTTCCAGGGACTGGTTCCGCCTGATAACATGTCCAAAATACATGAGATGAAATCTCACCATCCTTGCTTCTAAGGATCATTCTGGCTGTACTTCTTCCAAGACACATTTGTTTGTTCTCCTGGCAATCTGTGGTATATTCAGTGTTCTTCACCAGCACCATAATTAAAAGGCCTCAGTTCTTCCTTGGTATTCCTTATTCATTGTCTAACTTATGCATGCATATGAGGCAACTGAAAATACCATAGCTTGGATCAGGCACACCTTAGTCTTTAAAGGGACATCTTTGCTTTTTCACACTTTAAAGAGGTCTTTTGCAACAGATTTGCCCAATGCAGTACATCATTTGATTTCTTTACTGCTGTTTCCATGGGTATTGATTGTGTATCTAAGTAAAATGAAGTCCTTGATAACTTCAGTATTTTCTCCGTTTAGAATGATAAACATCATGGTAAAACCTTCAATAGGAAGCCCTAATTCCCCTGACTCTGGGTCCCTGAGCTCTACTTCTGGGTACTGAGAAACTTTTTCAGAATCCTTAGGGCTACTAGTAGCACAGTTTGAAATCAGTGCATTTAAGATGGTTTTGTTTCTGAAAATTGAATTAACGAACAACTTTCAGGGCCATCTGTCATATCAAGAAATTGGCTCATAAGAAAAAAAAAAGGGCAAGTGATGAATTATGAAAGGGTTTCCTTTAGCTTTGTTTTTAATATCATTTTTGTTTCAAGGCCTGTAAGTGTCCACTTAGGCTGCTTATCTGTCCTCTTTAAGCACTATTTACCAGAGGACATAGCCCTCAGTGTGGATTTATGTGCTAATAGTGTAAAACCTATGTGCATATCTTGGTTACATGTCATAATCCTATTTTTAAATAATGTCTCTTAGAATTCCAATAGTTGAACAGATATCATCTCAGAATCCTCAGAGTCCCTTTCAGGTTGTTTTCCACGGATTGTCTCCCTACTCTTATGGATCAAAATCTCAATGTGGGGTGTAGTTGAAAGCTATTATAGATACCCCGTTCACTGGCAGAGTTGGAACACAACTTAGATTTCTAAAATTTTCAGTCTTGCTTCAAAACCATTGGTTTTGTTTTAATTTTTTTTTCAATTCTTTTGAATTTTCAATGATATTCAACAATAAAGATCTCAGTAGCCATTTTTCATGACAGATAGAAAATGGTGACTGAACAGTCCATTACACAAGATTTTTTATATCTAGTTCTTATTCTCATGTTACCATAGCTGTGGTTGAAATGCAAAACAGTAAAGCCACATTGTAAAAACACAACTCAGGAAGAGAGAGAAAGGGTCCAAATCTCTTCTTTTTAAATTGTCCCCTCTATATGGAGATATTCTTGAGGGGAAGAGGACCAGTCTGTGTGCCCTCTCTGAATTCTCAGTCTTTCTTAAGTCATTATGTTCGTGGGCCACACATCCTTTATTTTAGAAGGAATACGTGTTTTACTGAAATGCTTTCTACTGCCTTCATATCTAAAACAAAAAACCAAAATCCACTGCGTTCGATTCGATTCCGACGCGTAGCGACCCTATAGGACAGAGTAGAACTGCCCCATAGGGTTTCCAAGGAGCGCCTGGTGGATTTGAACTGCCGACCTTTTTGGTAGCAGCCGTAGCTCTTAACCACTATGCCCATGGTTTCCTTCATATCTAAACGAATGAAAAATGAAACTATAATTAAGGATTTATGTTGTACATATGCTTTACTTTGTCAGTGTCTGAAATCAAGCTTTGCCTTTAGAATATGGATAACAATTTGCAATCATTATTACTTACCTGTTTTAAAATTCTTTCTTTACAAGTATGTTTTTTATTTCTTTTTTACAGCCTATAACTGTAACAGTAACAAATTAAGATACCATCAATGACATTATTAACAGATCACTACCAATGCTCAGAATCAGTGTAAGTTACCTGCAAACAATTTTTAGTTAAAAACCAACTTTGGTTTTTGAGAGTTGTGTGTGTGTGTGTGTCTGTGTGTAAAATACAACATTTTTCATAAGGCAGCTGATTGTTATAGATACCAAAGGCATATTGTGTCCCCCAGGATTTAGACATTGAAAGCAGCAAAACTCTAATATTAGTTTCTACACAGGTGCTGTTCTTAAACTCCCATTTTAAATTCCACGTAAACTTGAATTCATACAATAACTAAATGAACTATAATTTCAGCGTGCTCATAACAGCATGTATTTTCATTGCATATATTATGTATGGAAACCCTTGTGGCATAGTGGTTAAGTTCTACAGCTGCTAACCAAAGGGTCGGCTGTTCAAATCCACCACCCGCTCCTTGGAAACTCTATGGGGCAGTTCTACTCTGTCCTATAGGGTTGCTATGAGTCAGAATTGACTCAATGGCACAGGGTTTGGTTTTATATATATATAAAACCATAAACCCCTTGCCCTCAAGTCAATTCTGACTCATAGCAACCCTATAGGACAGAGAAGAGCTGTCCCATAGGGATTCCAAGGAGTAGCTGATGGAATTGAACTGCTGACCTTTTGATTAGCAGCTGAGCTCTTCCCCACTGAGCCACGAGGCCTCCATTATGTACGTATACAACAAAATTTTTATAAGATTTTTAGTGAGATAGTTGTAACCTCCGCCTTACCTGTTCTGTTTTACTGTTCTTTCTGAACCTCCTTTCCTGGTTCTTCCCCTCCCGTACCTCATTCATCCTAATTGTCACTCTAGGACTCAAACTCAATACGATGGATCCTACAGGACGTGTTTTGTAGTAAATTTTGACATAAGAACCCACGGTTAGAAGTCATCACCCCTGACCGCAGGTCCTGAGGATGAGATGACTGATGCCTCTGATGAGTTGCTAACGAGGGAGACGAGTTCTCAACGAGACTCTGAATTTAGGAGCATTTGTGTGCACACCCCTCTTGTCCTTGTTTTGCTTTTAGTGTTTGCTCCTTTCTATTTTGATGGGGCTGACCTAAGTTAATGAAATTTTTCTGATGGAAGAAGTGGCCATGTTTGAGGATGAGGGTGAGGTTGGGGAAAAGGAAAGAGTAATTGTAAGAGTCTCCTGCTATATGAACACCACACAATTGAGAACTATTATTAAAGAGAATGACATTCGGATGGATAGAGACTGAAGGAAGGACTTGTATATCATGGCTTCTTACATAAATAATGTATCGATATGAAAATGCCTTGCCATTGTGGTGTGATGTGATTATAAGACTTGTAGTTAAGTTCTGCCCAACCTAGTGATATAATACCAAACCAAAAAGCAAACTCATTGCCTTTGAGTTGATTCCAGCTCAGAGACCCTATGGGTAATACAGTAAAGCCCCTTAAAAACCAGAATTTAGCATAAGCAATCAATGCTTTCTTTACTAGTGAAATTTAATAATACATTTTAAATACAATTGAATTTATATTCACTGAGTAGATCAGATACCTCTGCGCCCATATGATATATATGTCCTAAAAAAAAAAAAAAAACTTAAATCTTTGAAACAGTGAGTAGCTTTAGGTATAGAGTAGATTGATCAAAGATACAGCTCGTTGTATTTCACGTTTGTGGTTTCCTTTTACTTAAAGTCATCAGTTTCACCAGACAAGAATTCCTACTTTAATAAAAAATTGTCGTTATTTGGCTTTACCTGTTCTAAGGGATTCGAACGTAGTATCCTGAGCCCCTACCTTAAAAGAAAAGATTTTTGTTAGATCTTCCTTACTATTTGAAATACAATTTGGGGCATATTTAGTAAAGTGTGTGTGTGTGTGTATATATGCACACACACATATGTGCTTATGATAGCCTCCATAGCTGGAACCCTCCTTCATACAGGCAAGGCTACATCTTATCAGGAGTCAAGGGAAGGCATATGAACTGTCACAAACAACTCCATTTGAAACATAATTTTTGCTTTATGTTCTTCTGGAGGACTCTAAAATAATTCAGCAGAGTGTGTATGATTTAGGCGTGGTTGCTTCAAGGATGTTTTCTACTATTGCTGGGTAGTAACTCTGCTGGGATAATAGTTCTCTGCATCTGGCCTGATCTCCAGCTTCACGTCCTTTATCCTTCTCGCTCCAGGATGGAGCTTGTCCAAACCAAAGCCAGTGGACTGACTTCACTCTGCCCATCTCCTCAAGGCCTCTTGGGCATTTGTCTGTCTGCTCAAGGCAGCCGAACTTCAGATGTTTTTCAAGTTTTCCTTTGCTCAGACATAGTCACGGCAGGCTGTGTGTCTCTCTGAGCAGCACACTTGTCTGGGCAGAGACAAATGAAGACAAAGCCTAAGGTTCTCCAAGGAGTCCAGAGACAGCAGGACCGTCAAGAATATATTAGACTTTTCTTTCTTAGTGAAGGAATCTAAATGTGATTTCCTATCCATGGGCCACACATACAGTGAGGAACTGATTGCATTGTTGTTCCATAGATCCCTGGCCTATCAGAAGGGACATAGCAGGAATCTGGAGTAGTCTACTGGGTGCTGGGAGAGGGACGGGTTGCTGAAATCACCACTGCTATCTCAAAAACTATGGCCACCTCCATGGACTTAACAGCATTTACACTGGTCCCAATTCTTTTGTTTTTTGAAAACAGAATGTTAAAGAAATGTGACCTCTTTCAAGTACTTACTGTGGAAGTATTGCTATGACTTTTTTTTTTTTTTTTTGGTCTTCAAGGGTTACCGGTTGTGGGTCAGTTTTGACAAGAGGCCCCATTGCCACTCATTGGTAAATGGCAGGGAGCTCTAAGATGGGGTTGACTGGATTCAAAATTATAACTCTAACATCTCAAAGTATTGATTGTTTGGTCTTAAGTTTAAATATCCTTTAAAGTAAAAACCTCTTACAGTATCCATTCATAATTTGATAAATATTATCAAGGTTTACTCTGTCCCAGGCAATAAATAATAACATCTCTTCATTCAGCAGCTTGTGGTCAAGTTGGGAAGAAAAATGTGAATTTTTCCTCTGCTATTTCTCTTCACAAACAGTCCTGACTTGATGAACGTTTCTTTATATTTTATGAAAGCAGCTTGCGTTGGAGTTTCTTTTCCCCCTACATCATATTTTATATTGCATGCTTGAATTATTCTGTTCCATTTCCTAACTATAAAGTAGCCTCCATTTAGTAAGGATCTGCTAAAATCCAGCAGGTCTCTCTATCCAACTACAAGTATTTACTGAATACCTGCTCGGTCCCCAGAACTTTTCTCAGCATCACAGGCAAAATGGGATAATCACATCTAGATTCCTGAAACCTTCACTGACTGACTAACCTGCACTTTGCCATTTTACATTTTACAGGCTGAGTTTTCCAATATTCGTTCTTGAAAGTACTGATAAATAGATTACACCTCTCTTGAGATCGTTATTAGAACCATTTAGCTAAAAAAAAAAAAAAAAAAAAAAAAATTCTTGGATTAGCAAGTTGATTTAGTGTGGTTAAAAGAAATTGAGCAAATAAAATAAAGGAAGGGACAGGCTCTGTAGCAGACCTTGCCATGGGGCGATGGTGATAACTGATTGCTGTTAGAAATCCTGTGGAGTGTTCCCTCTTATCTACATTATCTTTTTAAATTCTTTCCACCATCCAGGATGTTTCCAAGTGATCTGAATAATCTAAAAGCCAAGTTTTTTAGAATTCACAGATTGCATTTTCTCAGTCTCAGAATATAACAAATCAGGTACACAGCTGAGGACCAAAATGCCATTTCATATTTTGTATTAATGTCAACGTCTTTGTAAAAGTCATTCTGCAATAAAATACATAAATAAAAACTAGACAAATACTTGAAATATATTTATTTTAATAAAATGTGTTTATTTAGGTGAAATGAATGTAGGTGGTAACTTCTAAGCTTAGAACAGCTTCAGGCACCACTGATGACTCTGTGGAGTCTTAATCGTCCATCATTTACAAGAGTCCTTTAACAGCCATTCTGTACATGGATTTTCATGTGCTTTCACTAGTCAGCTGTAGATTAGCTCCTGGTTACCCTGATGAATTTATTTTATTTTGTTGCTCTTATGGAAGCTTCTTTGTGGCTGTAGTTCTTGTTATGAACAGAGCATTCATATTGTATTTATACCAGGTGAAAAGGAAAGGCAAGAGCTCACCACATTACAGTCAGGCAGAACTAGAAGAAAGGGAGTGTTTGCTCTCTTCTTACAAAGCTAAATCTACATTGCAGCACAGGGCCTTTGAGAATTCAGTGGAGAGGAAGTCATTTGAAGCATGAAAGAGCAAAAGAAATCATTTGGTGGTCAACAGCTAATGACTGAGGGTTCTGTTTCACTCTGTAAACAGTGTTGGGTTCTGTGTTTCCAATACTCGTTAGCCTTACCTCTAATCCTGCCTGTGAGGGCTACCCTCACAGGAACCGGGGTGGAGGTAAGCATAAGGGCAGCTCTCCCTGCTGCTCTGGCTATAGCATTATCAAAATGTAATGAAATACCTGTTAAATGGCCATCTGTGTTAGAGAAGAGTGATCATATTGAGTCTTGACATATATAGTCCAATTATTTAAAGGACAATAACCACAGTTGTTTATTAATATATTTACTTTGTTATTTTGATATGTACAAGTGTGTGTAATACTGACGCTGTTTTAAATGATGAATTAAGCGTGGGGGTGGTCAGGTAATTTGCCTGAGATGCTCAGACCTAGTTAGTTTCTGGGCAGAAACTAGAAGGCTTTAAAACTTCCTGGGTGGAAACATAGCAACAGTCAACATGGTGTAGTGCACAAACTGATAGATACTTTCCAATCAGTGCAATATATCTAAAAGAATATTTCCCTTTAATTTTTTTAAACACCTTTGCTTTTTATGCATGGTGTCCCCCTTGGGAGCACACGCAGGTGTGGTGTATGTGCGTACCATGAGGTAGGTTTGATCACTCTCATCACCAATTGGCCTGAATCTGTATGTACATGTTTATCTGTGTAGGAAAATGAACATCCCTATGGAATAAAATGAGCCATCTTGAAGCCACTGCACTCCTGCCACAGCGTCCAGCGGGCTCCACATCTCCATCCACCCTCCAGGAGCCCTTCTTACTGGAGCAGCCATTCCAGAGATGGAAGGTCAGTTCGTCTGGAAGCCCAGGCGCCCACTGAGGGGCCAGGAACAGAACGGTGAGTCCCCTTGCTTCCTGCAAGTGCCTTTTCTCAGCTCATGTCTCCTTTCCTGGAAACAAAATCATGGCACAGAGCTGATTCTGCATGCCGGGGAGAAGGGCAGTGTAGGCAAAGATCCAATCTTCACCAAGAATCAGACTTAGAGAAATGTTAAAGGTCTGTCCTCAAGACCCAGCTGACTTTTAGAAAGTTCCTTTGCATTCCTCCAGGTAGTAGCTCCCATCTCTGTATTCCCAGATCCCTTCATACATATTTTAATTTGGAGTATACATGTGTGTCTCATTAGCATGTGAGCTTCTTAAGGCCTGGAACTCATGTTTTCCCCATCTCAGGGCTTCCCCTGATCTAGGCCACAGTAGAAGGTGACTTATGACTCCCTAGCTTAGACACACCTGGAATTGAGGAACTTGAGTGGAGCAGAAGAGTTTCAGACTTGAATTGGAATCTCTTCTGAGCTTGGGCTGAAGTGGCCTCTATGTTCTACCTCCACAGCAAGCCACATGGACCAGGCTCACTTTCCTTGTGTGCTTCTGACTGATGTCTAGACTGGAGCAGGACTGAATGTTTATGGTTGGGGGCTTCTTAATCTTCCTTCTTACCATTCTTTTCCTACCATTCCTGTATTCTCCCATCAATGTTTCTTTTCCTGAAGAAAATGTATTATTAATTTGCAGAATAGTGTGGCCAGAAGAGAATTCATACTTAAAGTGGTTTTGTTGTTATGATAGTTATTCTATGAGCACAAAGTTTCATGGATTTTATTTTTTAATATTCATATCCTAATTACAAGCAGGAGGAAACACTACTCAAATCTTGCCAGGACTGTTTAAGAAAGCTTGGGTTTTTATAAAGTTAGCTTTTGAATCACCCCATAGTTTTCATGACAATAGCATATGTTTTCACTGGTCACCGAGGCAATGTGAAATCTCACACCAGATAATATATGTAACAAAAGATCCAGGGAAGCCCAAAAGTTCTTTTCAGAAAGTACAGAATTCAGTTTATACTTTGCCCTCTGTTTATGTCAGAGTAGCTTTATATATAGCTTTATATCAAGGGATAGAGCAATGTTCTTAAGAACTATTAAATCTAAATAACTGAATACATTTGGATAGTTTTAGAAATAATAAAATGTCATGGGTAGGGACACCAGGCTGAGTACAACTACTTCACCTATATGTTAACTCGTATGTTCAACTTTTGCACATTTTGACATTACTGATGTATAGGAATCCTTTCCTGGATCGAAGAATGTATTTGTTTTCCTTTAGACGTTTAAAATAATGGGGTGTGAATGTCAGCGTAGGACAAACGAGTCTTAGTGAAGTAGCGAAACTGGATATTCTTTAGTGTTTTAATATTAGACAATGTATTTTCTCATTTGTTTTAGTATGCCTGTATAAGCTGTGATTAATCTCTAGTCCTTGGAAAATGCTGCAGGCTCTGTTCAAAATATAGCTGAGCAGCCTGTTCCACTCTTAAACATAACAAACACCCTAATACCTTACAGCATGTTTTCTCCTATTCAAAATGAGTGCTGGAGAGCTTGACATAACTAACACCATAATGATGCTCTAAGTAATCTCTAAATATTTTTTAATTGCACCAGCTGCACCATTCTCTTCCAAAGGAGTGTGGAGCTATCTCAGCTCCTGTGGCCTTGGTCTTTTTTCTTCTTTCTTTGAGAAATGGCCTTCAGCCTGCAAACTGACAGGAAGGCTTTCTTTCTTGCTTCCTATCTCAGCCACAGTGGACTTGGCAAAACAGCTCTACTAGCTGAGAGATTCTTATGAGGGTTTTTCAGCCCGTTACAAATATACTGATTAAAGTCCGGATGCCTGGCATGTTTATCTTTAGTTTAATAGAGTTTTTGTAGTTGTTTTGTGATGTATAAGACCATCTGTGGACTACATGCTCAGAACATTAGGTAACCCTAATCTTTCCCATATAAAACCCTCCCATCAACCCTTTAAGTTGAACAGATTTTAGGAGGAATTTAACCCCCTCTGTCTCTTGAATACCGGTATTCAATAAAACCTTCTTACTGCTTACCTCCTCCTGTCTCAGTATTGGCTTTGTGGCAGGCGGCTCGAACCCGCAATTTGCGGTAACATTAGTTAGGTGGAATGGTGGCAATCCTCCATGACTGCATATCTTTTGGAGGCTATGAAGCCAAATGGGGATAAGGTCTGCTTTTGGAGGAAGAGACTGATGTCTTGGTTGCCTGGGGCCCTCTGAGTGAGGAAAATTACCCTCATCAAGGTTGTTAAGAACTGTGCCTTGTGCTGAGCAGTACCTTATACATTTCATCTGTTTTATTACTCAGCTCCATGAGGTGTCATGTTAAAGTTGAGGAACCTGAAGTTCAAAGAGATTGTGTAATTTCTTCAAGTAAATGGCGGAACCCTCTGATCCAGCACCGCAAGTACTACACCTAAGATTATACTTGCCAAGTCCTAGAAAAGCCAAGTGGATGGGCATTTAAGGATATTTGGTGTAATGTTCCTCATCTATGTATCCTCCCACAACTTGGCTCCTCTGTGGACTCTTTTAGCATCTGGTTCTAAGCAGCTTAAGAAAATATTAGGATGCCTTATCAGGAAACATTTATAGCTGAGTAGTAGAAAAGACCTTTGTGAACTCAGGTTTCATTGCTGACCACCTGGTCTTAGAAAAGCTCTTCTTGTTCAGCATTCCTTTGACAGGGACTGTTGGGTAGCTAAAAATCATCTCTGGGTAGCATGGGTGGGTGTTACAAGAAACAAGGCCACCTGAGTTCTCATCACACAGCCAGCATTTAAAGGTGACTTCCCAAGAATCCTGTCCTCAGGGGGAGGCACATCGTCCATGGAACTGCCTGAGGGTTGTGGCCCCTCGGAGTGAAGGAGTTATAGGCTGCCCAGGAGCTGGGATCAGGGAGGTTGAGTCATGAAGGGCAGATCTTTTAAGAGTTCACAATAGTCAGGCATTCAGAAAGCCAAAGAGAAATCTAGAGGGGGGAGACTTACTATAAAGGTAGATGATTATCAAACTCTGCTTGATTTTGATACCACATTTTTTAGCTTTTCAAATGGGATCTGATTCCTCATGGATCGTATTTAACATCAGTGAACTTGTACCACCAAGCATTAGGTGCCTCAGGAGGCAATGCAACAGGAGCAGATAGCACCTGTAGGAAGTGTCGCCTCCAGAAGAATTGAACCTGAGTCTGATCAAGCCTCTGGATTTAACTATCCATTTACAGAAAAAGGGAAAACAGAACAAGTTAACACCACAAGGATGCGATCCACCTATCCCAGGATGGGGGAAAATCTACACAATTAATGACTCCATTTCTCTCTTCTAGCCCTAGCAAACAACATGCTCTACAAACGGAAACAGTGGAAATAAGTTTAAGTGAGTTAAAGTACTACTTCTAATAATCTCACTTCTTCCTTAGATTCAGGCCAGAAGATAGGTGAAAGGAAATGGACTATTATAAACTGGGTCTTTTGGTAGAAGCCTAGCACTTGCCAGGACAGCGTGTACACGGTTCTACCATCCCCCAAGCCAAGGAAGCTCTTTGGAGTTTCTCAAGGATGTTTGTGAGAATGACCACATGCCCACTCCTCTGAGGGCAGGTATCCTTCTGGCCGTCTGTGGTCCTCCTGAGGAGGGAGATTGAAGAAGGGAAGGTTCTGGAAGGTCGTGTGTTCTCATCCAGATCTGTTCCTAAATGGAGAAAGCGCTAGTCAGCCCCTGGCTTTGGCTGAGAAGCTTTGTCATGTTATTTCAAAGAATAAAAATTTGACTTAGTTATTGCAGAATCCTAAGGTAGATGCAATAGAAAAAGCTAATCTTGTCCACTCCACTGGTTTCAGCAAAGACCCACATTTGCCTGCTCAGATAAGTCACAATGTGCTCTGTGTATACCAGTCTCTTAATCAGAAGTTCCACTTTACCCTCAAATTTTCCTTTCCGCTCCTTCCTTGAACTCCAGGCTATTCTCAGCTCTCCCTTAGCTGCTTCTTTAGCTGAGACTTCTCAGTATTACAACTGAAAATATTTCTGTTGGTGTTTGATTTTATTTCAGATAGTGTTTGATTTTATTTCAAGTGCTTAAGTGTACGACTACAAGACATACCTTCTGGCACATATCAATGTCTTAATCCTGATAGAATGAGTCAAATGAAAGCTACAACGTTTGGCTTGTGTTGTCTTAAATTAGTATATTAAATCATCAGTGTTAACAGTTATTATCGAGTATCTCTCCAGGGGCTATACTAGTGGTTCACACGCTCACTGTGAAGAAAATCATCATCTTAAGTGCATGTTAGGCACCACCCCAGACACTGCAACTTTCACAGCAAATTTGGGGCAGTTACGATCATCATCAGGAAGCCCTGGAGTTGCAGTGGTTAAGAGCAGGGCTGCTAAGCAAAAGGTTGGCAATTCGAATCCACCAGCCCCTCCTTGGAAACCCTATGGGGCAGTTCTACCCTGTACTATAGGATTGTTTTAAGTTGGAAATGTCTTAGAGCAACTGGTTTGCTTTGGTTTATGATTATCATTTTTGGTTTATCACTATCATTTTTCCCATTTCACAAAGGGGAAAAACATAAGCTTTAATATAGGTAAGTACTGTACTTTCTCCAAGGTCACCCAGTGAATAGGTGGTATAATAGATTTAAACCCCTCGGATTATGTGACTCCAACACCTATATTTCTACACTGCAAGCAGAGGCCTATCTGGGGGGAGGAGGGTATTGGGCAGGTAAGGTGCCCGCTCTGTGCTCTGCCTGCATGCCCCAGGTACCTAGCTTGAGGAGGGGTGTCAGAGAAGTTTCTGTTGGCCACCACAGTTTCTTTGGCCAACGGTGAGGGATCATTGAGAGATTTAACATTAATTGCCCTAGGCACTGCTTTCCCTAGATAGGCCCCTGACTGCAAGCAGGAGACATGAATATAGAGAATAAGGAAATGAAAAAGTGAGAAACCAAACTCAACCATTGCTATCAAGTCATATCTCACTCATAGTGACCCTATAGGACAAAGCAGAATTGCTGCATAGAGTTTCCAGGGAGCGCTTGGTGGACTTGAACTGCTGACCTTTTGGTTAGCAGCGGTAGCACTTAACCACTACACCACCAGTGTTGCCAAAAAGTGCTGAAAGGGTTTAATTAGAGAAGGTTATCTGGAAGAGAAGGTTTTTGAGCCTGATTTTGAAAGAGGAAATACAGGACGTATAAATGGGGGATACAGTTGCTTAAAGGCAGATAAGCAAATGGGAAAAGAGTATGGCAAGATTTCCGCATTTGGGGAAAAGCATCCATATTATAGTGAGAAAAGAATGGTGAGGTAGGAAGAGGAGATTTAACAGAAACCTTAAAGTAGACATAGAAGTTTAATTTAAAAGTGTAAATTTACTGAAAAAACAAAATCTGAATAAAACAAATGTTTGAAGTGTTTCAGTGTAGGAATGTAGAGTGGACCAATAAATAGAAAACATATTTAGAGAGAGACACACATACACAAAAAGAAACTTAAGGATTTACTTCAGTCCTTCCAGCTTCAGCCCCATACTCTCCTGTAGCCTCGCTCCGGCTGCCAACAAGTGCAAGCTTATGCAAAGGCCTGTGTATATAAAATTCTGCATATTGTCTTTTTCTTCTCCCCAGGATATGCTTTTCTTTATTAACCAAAAAGGGCCTCTGACAGAGGGCATCTTCAGAATTTTGGCCAGTGTCAGAGCATGTGGAGCCCTAAAGGAGAAACTAAGTTCTGGAGAGAAAGTGAACTTCGACAATGAATCTCTGTTGGTTGTAGCAACTGTCCTAAAGGTAAGGAAAGGTCTAGCCTCATCGTCACACAGTGTAGCTCTAAAGAAATATGATTGTCTTCCTCCATCATGATTGGCAAAGAACCATAGTAGGTATAATACATTCGGAATTTGAAAAAGTGAAAACCGTTTCAGAAAGGTAAGGAAACTGCCGTGGGTGTTAAAAGCACACCACCTTCCCGGTCTGAATGCCACATGCCAAAAATGTAAATAAATAAAAATTCCAAAGCACGCACTTATACATACGTAAGCATTGTACTTTTGAGGAGGTCCTCACTGCAAATGATGGCAAAGTTTCTGAAAGAAATTTCTTTTTAAGCTTTTGAAAAGAGTGGCAAAAGTTTATCGTAGTAAGGAAATGTTTACCTTAGGGTGGGTCAAAAAATGCTCATTCAGTGAGACTAGAGGGAGCCAGCCCCCACAGCTCATGGTCCCCAGACCCGCTGTTAGCCCAAGGTTGAACCATTCCCGAAGCCAACTCTTCAGACAAGGATTGGACTGGCTCATAAGACAGATAATGATACTGGTGAGGAGTGAGCTTCTTGGCACAAATAGACACATGAGACTATGTGGGCAGCTCCTGTCTGGAGGTGAGATGAGAAGGCAGGAGGGGACAGGAGCTGGTTGAATGGACACGGGGTATACAAGGTGTTGAGGACTGTGCTGTTCTCATTAGGGGAAGAGCAACTAGGAGTACATAACAAGTGTATATAAGTTTTTGTTTCAGAGACTGCCTTTATTTTATAAACTTTCACTTAAACCGGTTGAATGGACACGGGGTATACAAGGTGTTGAGGACTGTGCTGTTCTCATTAGGGGAAGAGCAACTAGGAGTACATAACAAGTGTATATAAGTTTTTGTTTCAGAGACTGCCTTTATTTTATAAACTTTCACTTAAACCGGTTGAATGGACACGGGGTATACAAGGTGTTGAGGACTGTGCTGTTCTCATTAGGGGAAGAGCAACTAGGAGTACATAACAAGTGTATATAAGTTTTTGTTTCAGAGACTGCCTTTATTTTATAAACTTTCACTTAAACCACAATAAAACCACGAAAAAAAAGAAATGCTCAGTCAGGCCACCAACAGCTCCGTTTGCTTTATCATCATTCCTTCCCGTTCTCTTAATGCCTTTCACTTTAAAAGTGGCATAGAAATGATTCTACCGTTGGGCCTTCTTTTACCTTGACCACCTTTGGCATTCGTTGTTAATACGTGTTGTGCTTAACCTGCCACCCATGGTACAGTTACGCGGTAACCTGCTCTTCTCAAATGCCTTGCTCTTCACATCTTTAGAGATGCCTCACATTTTTAAAAAAATAGAACCAGCTTTAAGGAAACTGTTGAACCAAGAACAGCCTCTTGCAGGTCTACTTCAGGGCTCTGGTCCCCAGCGCAGTGTAGATGCAAGAAAGGCAGGGTAGAAACAGCCCGAGGGCCTCCAACTCTGGCTGAGGCATAAAGATCAAAAGTCCCTTGCCCAAGAGATAAGTAAAGAAGAATTTTCTACATTCCTTGTCTAGTCAAGTTCCAGGTGCCTATTTAATATTCATAAGTTCATATAAAATCAAATCTCTCTTGTTAAATGGCACATAATATATGCATTAGTAAATGGACATGTCTTGCAAACCCATGTCTCGGTCCATATGGAAATATATAGCAACAAATATTCAATCACTAGTATGTACCCACTTTTCTATATCACTCTCTTTCCACTAGCTTTTAATAAGTCGATTAGCATAAATTAGCCAGCACCCAGATCAAGAAGCGGTGGCCCTTTATTGCTAGACTTCAACCAAAACAGTATGTGGAATTGGGCATATACCTCCAGCCTAAGCTGAATTTTGGCCCTGTTATTTTGTGAGTTCACTGATTGGTCTCCTTGGAATCATTACAAGGCACTGGTAATGGAAGAAGGAGCATGGTCCTATTCAGGCAGTGCCATGTTGGAAGGACGTAGAGGAAGTAAGGTCACCATTGCTGTAATGAGTGAAGGGTGGGAGGGACTTGGGAAACTGATATAGACCTTCTTCATTAAGGTCATCTGGTTTGGTCTCTCTGGCCACATTAAGGGCCCTCAAGGCAACTGTGTTTAAGAGCTCGGCTGCTAACCAAAAGATCGGCAGTTCAAATCCATCACCCACTCCTTGGAAACTCTATTGGCCAGTTTTACTCTGTGCTTTTTTTTTATAGGATCACGATAGTTAGGAAACAACTTGACCATAGCGAGTTGGTTTTTGGTTTGGAGGCAGCCTGAGAGATACAAGAACCCTTTGGAGCCAGAAGGCATGCCATCCAGCACCGCCCAAAGATCCTAGCTTCCTTTCTTCTTTTCTGAGTGATGGTTCGGATGTCTGATATGACAAGAGAAGAGACAACTTCACCTGACTTTATCAGACTGAGGAGAACGTGTAGGGTGTTCTGAAAAGGACTGGCTGTAGTGTTTTATTCATGCTTCTTCCTGAAGGACTTGTCAAAGCAGTGAGATGGCAGAGGGACTCTTCAGGTTCCTCTAGGATTTAGGCCCTTTTTTTTTTTTTTTTTCTGGTAGCATTTATTTATATTCCTGTTGCCCGTCTGCCACCCATCCTCTTCTTCATGGATACTCTTTACTGTTTAACAAAGAGAACATACATTTGGAGTGAAAGAGTCTTCTTAACCAGTCAACTCTGGTTTTCTTTGTTGTAGGAAGTTAGAGTTAAGCTTAGCATAATTAGGAACCCATGGTAGACAGGTCAATATGTAAGTCTTTTGAAACCTAATCAGGGGAATGACATCCATCACTTTTGCTGCATTGTATTCCCTAGAAACAAGTCACTAGGTCCAGCCCACACTCAACGAGAGGGCATTACACAGGGCCTGGATCATATGGAGCCACCTCAGAAGCTGCCTTCCACATGCCTCTTCTATACCTGACTTCTAATGTGTATACAGAATTGGAACTCTGAAAATTCAGTAGATTCACATTTTAAAAGTAGATAATTTTTGTAATGATACCACTAAAGCACAGATATCCAGGGGAGAGGCAATGGAACCAAGAAAGAATGTAATCGAACTACCTTGCTTCTTGTTAAGAGCTTTGAACAAAAGTATGGTATTGTGGCAGTGACTACAAACAGGTTCCCAAAAGTATCTTAGAATCTTGGTTACGCTTGGTCCTTCTATGTTCTCCATTAATGTTGGTCATATGGTAAATAAAGTAATGAAGGCATATTCAACCACTGTTACGCTGGGGCCCTGCTAATATACACCACGTATGCAAGTAGCAAATTAGGTGTAAGATGCAAGCCTTACAAGGCAGTAAGAGTTAGAGTTACCTATCTGCAGATGCCTGCCTTTTTCCATGTTCAAAGCAGGAACTAGCAAGAGAGTGGCCACCCATGGTTATACTTCTTAGACATTTGTGAAGTTTTCTTTTCCTAAAGTTGACAGACCTTGATGGGAATCAGACCTTGCAACCTTCTCCTTGTTAATACCATGCCAAAACTAACTGGACAGTTGCCTAAACCAGCAATGAATAATACATGATGAGGACCCCATTGAGATTGCCATTGAGCTGTCTATAAAGGATGTCCAACAGTAAATTCTCCTGGCATATTCTGCTTGGGTCATGTTCTGCTTCCTCACACCGTCCCACCAATGGACTCTGCACACAGGGTCCAGGAAAACAGAGGAGACACACGCTGTGAGTGCATGCAGGTTGGTGCACTTCAGGCAAAGGTCCTTCTAAACCAATGCCCCCCACGTGCTCCCAGAGCCAGCCATAGCTGGAGTTCATTACAGTCCAGATATATTGGGACCACTCCATGGGGAACACGGTGAGAAGCCTTAACTACCACAGATGGGTATTGTACATCAATACCATTGTAAATGTGTAAGAAAAATGGGACTTGCCCGTTTTCTTCACTGCTCTGTCCTCAGTACTCCAAAGAGTGCCTAGCACACATAAGAGCTCAGTAAATATAATGAGTGAATGATTTCCAGATTGTGATCATGATAGTTGCCCTGAGGCATTTCCTGAAGTAGCTGCTATTAAGAGAGGTCTGGCTGCACGGTGGTTAAGAGCTAAGGCGTGCCATGAGTCTAATCAAAAAGGTTGGCAGTTTGAATCCACCAGCTGCTCCTTGGAAACCCTATGGAGCCGTTTTCCTCTGTCCTATAGAGTCGCTATGGGTCAGAATCGACTCAAAGGCAATGGATTCCTTTCTTTTTTGGGGGGGTGGGTTGGGGTTGGGGAGGTGGTAGGGTGCTTGAGCTATTAGTGAGACCAGTGGCAGAAAGATGTGACTTTAAAGCTAGCAAAATGATGTGACATCTTCCTGTCGTTACCACACAAAAATTAAGCTTAATAAATTTTAATATGCCCAACTGTATGATATTAAGACAGATTTTCCAGGCCACACTTAGGAAGCTCGCCTGTACCTGCCTCTGACTCTAGTACTCAGAGGTCTGAGGTTTTGCTGTATCTAAATTTTGATTATTTTTTTTTTCATTTTTGGAACATTTTACTTCTCAAACTAAAACTCAAGGAATATATGATGCCCTATCCCACCTTTCAAATTAAGATGAGGAGCCCTGGTGGTGCAATGGTTAAGTGCTCAGCTGCTGACGCAATGGTCAGCAGCTTGAACCTACAGCCGCTCCTCGGGAGGAAAGACCTGGCAATCTGCTCCCATAACCTAGGAAACCCTATGAGGCAGTTCCCCTCTGTCACATGGGGTCGCTATGAGTCAGAATCGACTCGGGTACACAGAAACAAAAATCCTTAAAGAGATGAAAAATGAAGCTTTTATGAGAGGCGGTTTTTCCCAAGAAGCACATATATCTCAAGCCAGAAGACCTAGTCCTCTTTTATATGTGTTTGTGTGTGTGTGTGTGTGTGTGTGTGTGTAGTGTTTGTTTCAGAACTTTTCTCGCCAGGAATTAAGAATACCATGGCTAAAATAGACAATGAAAATGTGTATGTGTATTTCTTTTGAAGAAAATGATAGGATTTAGGGTGTTTATTACCAAGCTGTGTCACTTTGTACCAGTTGGCTAAACTGTACATGAAGACAAGGTTTCAGAAAATAGAAAGGGGCTTTATCTTTATTTTCAGCACAGCCCAGACTCTCCTTTTATGCCACTAGTTTTAGCTGGAGAAAATCCAAGCACCTGCTTATGGGTGTGAAAGTCAGCAAAGAGGTGGAGCCAAGCTCTGTGGATGTCACACTGTTAGGGGAGCAAACTAAATTTTTGAACTCAGTGTGATCTCTGTCATTTCTCTTAGTACATGTTTGCCATAAGAATAATATCATTTTTCATCTGTTTTAGGATTTTTTTAGAAATCTCCAAGAAAGTTTGTTTTTATCTGATCTGTATTGTCAATGGCTTGCTGTTATTGATCAAGGGAGTGAGGAGGAGAAAATAACTGCAATCCAGAGGTAATGATTCAGTCAGTACTAAACTCTGGCCATGCCCCAAAAATACAAACAATACACTCTCAGATAAAAAAAAAAAAGCTTATATTTTACAACTTTGCCTATTAAATAAGGACCACTGTCAAATGGTTCCATGTGGTCACACCCATGGAGGCCAGTTTAAAAATAGATGTCTACCTTACTGCTGTCATCAAGTTACTGTTTTTCTCCTGACCTTACTAATAGGGGACCGTTGACCATTGTCCACCTTCTGAATATTTGAAATTAATAGGAGATGAAATCCATTGGTCCAAGAATGGTGGTAGAGGCCAGCTCTAACAGTGTTATGATTTCACTTTCTCAGATATTTAACTAACCAGAGAAAGTCTTATCATGCTCAGGAATTAAATTTAACGAAGCATTTCTGTATGCGTTCATGCCTGCAACTCTGCTAGTCTTTAGGCACATGGAGGAGAACGACCTAATCCCTCACCTGAAGAAGCTCAGAGTCTGGTAGAGGAGAGAAGTAGATAAACTGAAATGTCATCAGTGCTATAAAAGGGACACTCAGAGGTACTGTGGGAACATGGTGGAGTGATAATTTAAACTCCCTGCAAGACTCAGAGAGAAAGGAAGCTCAAATTGCAAAGTCAAGACCTGATCACAAGGAATTCCGGGTCTATACCCATGCAAGTAGAAATTCCTGGCAGGACTCACCTTGAATATTATGTGCAACATAGCAGAATAGGAAAAAAGTGTCCAGTAATTCAATTTCCTAAGCATTACTTCTGTGAAAAACCCAAGAATTCCAATAGCATGTTCCTTTTGCATATGTCTATTGAGCATAAATCTTTCTTAGCAACTTCCAAATATTATGAATTATCACCTTCACAATACTTTTGGTAAACCCATTTTTAGCAGTAGAACATAGAATTTGCATTGAAGAGTTAGAAACTAAGGAACAGCTGTGAAAGTCACCAAAAAACCTAGGCCGTGGAACAAAATACCACTTCCATTCCCATTATGGTTTAGAGAAGACCGTTTGAGTACGGTGAGCACCAAGTCCTGTAGCTCTCTGTTGCGCCTGTTACCAGCTGCACTCCTATTACACTTCAGAGGAGACCGATCGGGTACCTCAAGCATCACATTATACAGCTCGTTGCTGCTCATAGTGTAAAACCTGTGTACTTCACACTGCAGTAAGGGTGTCTCATCAGTCCGTAGTACTGAGACCTGGGCTCCCTGTTCCTGGTGCCGTCTCTGATGACCGTATTTTCTCCAAGTTGTAGCATCTTGCTATTAAAAAAGGAAAACTGTGAGTATGAACTGAGAAACAGTTTCAATGCATGATTTAAAAAAAAAAAAAAAATCAGTCACAAATATTAGAACATTAGAAATTATACTGTTGTAAACTTGTATGAGAAAGTGGTATTATTGACATAATTTGGAATAAAATTGACCTTGGATGCTGGCAGAGCAGAGCCTAAGATCTCAGAATGTACTTATAGTCTTAGCAGACAAGATTTGAGTGCTCACCATCAGATAGCGTTTTTTCATTGTTACCTTGAAAATAAAGGGAGTATTTTAACTGTAATTGCTGTTTAATTTCATCAGTAACTTTTGTGAGTTTTAGTTGAGCACGTTCTGGAATGTTACAGGGTTTTTAATAAATTTATATTATATTGTACATTAATAAGTTTAGTCCAAGTGAAACACAGAAATGCTGGTGGAGTAGTGGATAAGTGCTATGGCTGTTAACCAAAGGGTCAGTAGTTCGAATCTGCCAGGTGTTTTTTTGAAACTGTGGGGCAGTTCTTCTCTGTCCTACAGGGTCGCTTTGAGTCAGAATCAACTCCACGGTAACAGGTTTTTTTTTTTTTTTTTCAACTTAAACCCATTGTAGTAGTTTATGAGAAATATTTCAGGCAGCGTTTTTTATGAGACATAGCTCTACATTCTTTTACATTTTCATTGGGTTGTGGACATGGTGTACAAAAAAGAAATGTATTGTTCTCTTTCTCTGTATATACAGGTTCTTAAATGAAATGATTTAAGAGTGTGTTTTTCTGTATTTCAGGGCTTGTAGACCAACTGCCAATGCCCAGTGTTGTTCTTCTGTGGTACCTTTTTGGAGTGTTACACAACATTGAACAACATTCTGCCTCCAATCAGATGACAGCATATAATTTATCAGTCTGTATCGCCCCAAGCATTCTTTGGTCTTTTACTTCCTGCAGCCCAGGACTGGAAAATAAATCAACAAAGAAGGTAATGAGATTTCTCCTTTTTATGCCTTTGGGGCCTGAGTCCTCACTTCTAACTTGAAATTCAGGGTATTGTCTAAAGGACCATGTTTTAAAAGTGTACACTTTAATTGTACTCTTCTGGATGGCAGAGTCATTTATCTTATCATGGTGCGGTATGGGAAGGTGGGTTGTTAAGTGGGAAATTGAGAGCAGCTGAGTCACTTCTTCTCATTCAGGAGTCTAGATACTAGACTGACCGAATCATAAACACAAACCATTGCCATTGATTCAATTCCAACTCATAAGAACCCTACAGGACAGAGTAAAACTACACATAGGGTTTCCAAGGAGTGGCTGGTGAATTTGAAGCACTGACCTTTTGTTTAGCAGCGAGCGCTTAACCACTCTGTCACCAGGTCTCTGACCAATCCATGGAGAGATGAAAAAGTGGTGTGATATGATAGCAAAACCTGGGCTTTTGAGTTAGACAAGCCAAGCTTCAACTCTCAGCCTTACCATTGCTGGATGTATAACCTTGGGTAAAGTTTCCAAGCCAGCCTCCTCATCTGAGGAATGGCAGTGCTGACAGCACCCAGCTCGTCTAGGTATCGCTTGCGGTTGTGCCCATCCACATCCCAGAGGGTCAGGCAATATGAGAGCCTTTGGTTCCACACCCATTGGACTTCTGCCAACACTGGCCCACTCAGAGAAATACTTGGCTGTCATTTTATCTCTGGTACTGGGGTGAAGAAACTAGTAAAAATTCCAGAACATCCTAAGGGAACCTCAGGGTGCCTAATGAGATCACAATTTTCCCTCTAGCACACCCAGACAGGAAGCCTAAGACAAGACAATGCTTGGGGAAGGACAGCAGTTAGACAGATTTTCTCCCCAGCTGCCTCATTTATTCACAGTCAGCCCACAGAAGAATTCTACTTCTCAAGTTTAAGATATACTTAAAAATGAATTTCATGAGTTTTTTATGTATTGAATGCTTTCTCAATTGAATAACATCTTCATCCCCCAACAACTTATGTGGGTTATTAAAAAATTATCTTAATTTTCACTGTGTAGCCATTGATATAAAAATACTAACTGTTAAGCCAAGGCCACAAATTACAACCTGTCTTCATGGATTAAAAGTTGTTTTTTTTTTTTTTTAATATTTTTAATGTGCTTTAAGTGGAAGTTTACAAATCAAGACAGTCTCTCATACAAAAATTTGTATACACCTTGCTATATACTCCTAGTTGCTCTCCCTCTGAGACAGCACACTCCTCCTCTCCAACCTGTATTTCTGTGTCTATTCAGCCAGCTTCTATCCCCCTTTGCCTTCTCATCTCGCCTCTAGACTGGAGCTGCCCACATAGTCCCTTGTGTCTACTTGATCCAGGAAGCTCACTCCTCACCAGTATCATTTTCTATCTTATAGTCCAGTCCAGTCTCTTTCTGAAGTGTTGGCTCTGGGAATGGTTCCAGTCTGGGTCTGGGGACCATGACCTCTGGTGTCCTTCTAGTCTCAGTAAGACCATTGAGTCGTGATCTTTTTATGAGAATTTGAGGTCTGCACCCCACTGCTCTCCTGCTCCTTCAGGGATTCTCTGTTGTGTTCCCTCTCAAGGCAGTCATCGGTTGTAGCTGGACAACATCTATTTCTTCTGGTCTCAGGCTGATGTAGTTTCTGATTTATGTGGCCCTTTCTGTCTCTTGGGCTCATAATTACCTTGTATCTTTGGTGTTCTTCATTCTCCTTTGATCCAGGTGGGTTGAGACCAATTGATAAATCTTAGATGGCCACTTGCTAGCGTTTAAGACCGCAGGCGCCACTCTCCAAAGTGGGATTCAGAATGTTTTCTTAATAGATTTTATTGTGCCAATTGACCTGGATGTCCTCTGAAACCATGGTGCACAAACCCCTGCCTCTGCTATGCTGGCCTTTGAAGCTTCTGTTTTTTCAGAAACTTCTTTACATTGGTTTAGTCTAGCTGTACTGACCGCTCCTGTATTGTGCGTTGTCTTTCCCTCACCTAAATTAGTTCTTATATACTATCTAATTAGTGAATATCCCTCTCCCTCCCTCCCCAGCCTCATAACCATCGAGGAATATTTTCTTCTCTGTTTAAACTACTTGTTGAGTTCTTGTAATAGTGGTTTCATACAATATTTCAATATTTGTCCTTTTGCAACTGACTAATTTCACTCAGCGTAATGCCTTCCAGATTCCTCCATGTTATGAAATATTTCACGGATTCATCATTGTTCAGTATTGATGCTTAGTATTCCATTGTGTGAATATACCGTCGTTTATTTATTCATTCATCTGTTCGTGGGGAAATTGGTTGCTTCTATCTTTTTGCTATTGTATACAGTGCTGCAGTGAACATGGTTGTGCATATATCTGTTCATGTAAAGGTTCTTATTTCTCTAGGATATATTCCAAGGAGTGGGATTGCTGGATCGTATGGTAGTTCTATTTCTGTCTTTTTAAGGAAGCTCCAAATTTGCTTCCAAAGTGGTTGTACCATTTTACATCCCCACTAGCAAGGTATAAGTGTTCCAGTCTCTCCACAACCTCGCCATTTATAAGTTTCCATTTTTTGGATTAATGCCAGCCTCGTTGGAGTGAGATGGAATCTCACTGTAGTTTTGATTTGCATTTCTCTTATGGCTAATGATCATGAACGTTTTCTCATGTATCTGTCAGCTTCCTGAGTGTTTTCTTTAGGGAATTCCTATTCATATCCTTTGCCCATCTTATAATTGGGTTATTTGCTTTTTGTGGTTGAGTTTAGATTTTCGAGATCAGATGCCAATCGGAAATGTCATAGCCGAAAACTTTTTCCTAGTCCGTAGGTAATCTTTTTATACTTTTGGTGAAGTCTTTGGGTGAGTATAGGTGTTTGATTTTTAGGAGCTCACAGTTATCTAGTTTCTTCTTCTGCATTGGTAGTAATGTTTTGTGTACTGTTTATGCCATGTATTAGGGCTCGTAACATTGTCCCTATGTTTTCTTTTCAATCTCTTATTTTATTATGGGTTTATTTAATTGTTCTACCTCTGTGTTAGATTAGGGAGGTAGTGTGTTTCTAGAATTTCATCCGTTTCTTCTAGTTTTTCAAATTTGTTAAAGTACAGTTTTTCATAGTAATCTGATATGATTCTTTTAATTTCAGTTGGGACTGTTGTGATATCACCTATCTCATTTCTTGTCTGGGTTATTTGCTTCCTGTCCTGTTTTTCTTTTTTCAGCTTGACCTAAGGTTTATTAATTTTTTCAAAGAACCAGCTTTTGGTCTTGTTAACTCTTTTAATTGTTTTTCTGTACTCTATTTCATTTAATTCTGCTTTCATTTTTATTATTTGCTTTCTTCTTTTTCCTGAGGGTTTCTTTTGTTGCTCTCTATTTGTTCAAGTTGTAGGGATAATTCTTTGATTTGGGCCCTTTCTTCTTTTTGTATGTGTGCATTTATTGATGTAAATTGACCTCTGAGCCCTGCTTTCACTGTCTGTAGGAAATGTTTTCATTCTCATTGGATTTTATGAATTTCTTTATTCCATCCTTAATGTCTTCCATAAGCCAGTCATTTTTGAGCATAGTATTGTTCAGTTTCCAAGTGTTTGGTTTCTTTCCCCTGCTTTTTCTGTTTTTGATTTCTACTTTTATGGCCTTATGGTCAGAGAAGATGGTTTGTAATATTTTGATGTTTTGGATTCTGTTAAGGCTTGCTTTATGACCTAATGTGTGCTCTAGAGAATGTTTCATGTGCGCTGGAAAAGAAAGTATACTTGGCTGCTGTTTGGTGGAGTGTTCTGTATATGTCTGTGAGGTCAAGTTCGCTGACTGGGGCATTTAGATCTTCCATGTCTTTATTGAGCTTCTTTGGATGTCCTGTCCTCCCCCAAAAGTGGTGTGTTGAAGTCTCTCACTAATCATGTCTTTCTGTTATCGTGGAGCTGTCTATCTGAGTTTTCAATGCTGTTAGAGTTTGTTTTATGTATCATGAAGCCGTGTCATTGGGTGCATAAATATTTAATATGGTAATATCCTCCTGGTATATTGTCCCCTGAATCATTATATAGTGTCCTTCCTTATCCTTTGTGGTGGATTTAACTTTAAAGTCTAATTTGTCGGAAATTAGTATTACCACTTTTGCTCTTTTTTGATTGTTGTTTGCTTGATATATTTTTTCTCCATCCTTTGAATGTTAGCTTGTGTTTCTTAAGTATAAGGTGTGTCTCTTGTAGGCAGCATGTAGATGGATCTTGTTTTTTATCCATTCCACCACTCTCTGTCTCTTTATTGGAGCATTTAATCCATTTCATTCAGCGTAATTATGGATACATATGAGTTTATTGGTGTCATTTTGATGTCTTTTTTGTGTGTGTTGTTGACAGATTGTTTTTCCCACTTAATTTTTTGTGCTGAGTAGTTTATATATATTGTTTTTTTCTCTTATTCGTTGTCGATTTTGTTTTTGCTGAGTCTTTATTTTTCTCTTGTATTTTATTTTGATGTGTAAGATTGTTAGTCTCCTTTGCAGTTACCTTTATGTTTACCTCTATTTCTCAGTTTAAGCTTAAATTTTATTTCTTTATATCACCTTGAGATCCTCTCCATATGAAAGATCTATGACTACACTTCTTAGTCTCTCTTTATTGTTTTAATATTGTCTTTTATGTAATGACATTGTTGCTTCCCTGTTTTCAGCATTTTTTTTATCTTGATTTTATTTTTGTGATTTCTCTAACTGGGCTGACATCTGGTTGCTCTGCCCTGTGTTGTAGTCTTGTGTTGATATCTGATATTATTGACTTTCTAACCAGAGAACCTTTAGTATTTCTTGTAGTTTTGGTTTGGTTTTTACAAGTTCCCTAAACCTCTGTTTATCTGGATATATTCTAATTTCACCTTCATATTTGAAAGACAGTTTTGCTGCATATATGATTCTTGGCTGGCATTGTTTTTCCTTCAGTGCTTTATATAAGTCAACCCATTGTCTTCTTGCCTGCATGGTTTCTGCCAGGTAGTCCAAGCTTACTCTTATTGACTCTCCTTTGTAGGTAACTTTTCATTTATCCCTAGCTGCTCTTAAAATTCTCTCTTTATCTTTCGTTTTGGCAAGTTGATTATATGTCTTGTTGACTTTTTTTGAGATCTACCTTACATGGAGTTCGATGAGCATTTTGGATAGATATCTTCTCATCTTTCGCAATATCAGGAAAGTTTTTTATCAACAAATTTTCAACAATTCTTTCTCTATTTTCTGTTATCTCTCCTTCTTCTGGCACTCCATCACTCGCAGGTTATTTCTCCTGATAGAGTTCCATATGATTCTTAGGGTTTCTTCATTTTTTTTTTTTTAATTCTTTTATCTGATTTTTTTTTTTTTTTTTTTTACTGTATTGGTGGCAAGTGTTTTATCTTCAGTCTCACTAATTCTGCCTTCCAACTCCTCACTTCTGCTCTTTTGACTTTCTATTGAGTTGTCTAATTCTGTAATTTTATTGTGACTCTCCTGAATTACTGATTGCTGTCTCTCTATGCATTCTTGCAGCTTATTAAATTTTTCATTATGTTCTTGAATTACCTTTTAATTTTCATTAACTGCTTTATCTGTGTGTTCCTTGGCTTATTCTGTGTTTTGCCTGATCTCTTTCCTCATGTCTTGAAGAGTTCTGTATATTAATCTTTTGTATTCTGCATCTGGTAATTCCAGGAATACACTTTCATCCGTAAGATTCCTTGATTCTTTGCTTTGAGAACTTCCTGAAGCGATCATGGTCTGCTTCATTGTGTGGTTTGATATTGACTGTTTTCTTTGAGCCATCTATAAGTTATTGCATTAGTTTATTTTATGTTTGCTTACTGTATCCTAGCTTCTTGCTTTATATTGTTTAGATATGATCAAATAGGCTGTTTGAGTGAGCTAGCTTATTTTGGCCTTTGAAGCTCTAATGTCCTGTCACGAGATTGCCAGAGCTATTACCAGGTATATGAGCCTAGGAGTCCATTCACTTTTCTTGTGTGGATTCGGCTCAGGTATCCAGATGGTTGGGCATCAAGTGTGTGGTACAGGCTGTGTCCCACAGCCTTAGATGGACAGGGGCGATTGGTGTAGGTACAGGTATCTGGTTTCAGCAGGGGATCACGATCTGAATAAGGCAGGGGGCTGACAACTGTCCCCTAAATGTCTGTGAGGAAAGCACGCCCCTGTTCCCTGGAGTGCACATGTGGGCAGTAGGTTCTGCAGCTGGACCATGGGCACCCAGTGCTTTTGGTTGTAAGGACTGGGAGGTACCAGTTATCCCTGGACCCCTGTTGTTGGTGGCTAGGTGATGTGGTTCAAGCCACTAGTCCTTAGGCCCCTGATGTGGGTAGGTGAGGACCCTGTTTAATAGGCAAAGTGGTGTCAAACATCAAACACCCACCTATACCACATAGCTGAAACAGTTGATGTCTGCCAACACGGACCTTTTCTCCTGAAATGGGCCCACACAGGTCCGTGCAGGGGTGACAGGTATTCAAAGTCTGTGGACCATTTGTACCTGGACAGTAGCCTCTTTTGTGCTGAGCTACCCAGCTTAGTAGAGCTGGCAGATTATTTCTTCCCCCAACTGTGAATTTATTCCTTCTCCAAGGCCGGGAGAACGGCTCAGCATATGCAGCAGGACCTATCTCAGGCTGAGGGAAATAAATAGCCACTGAAGCGAGCTTGGGGTATGGCGGGGGTAGTAAAATAAATGAAAGTTCTTAGCTTTTGCCAAAGACGCCACTCTTCTCTGGTTCCGGAGATTTGAGTAGGCTGTGCAGCTTGCTGTCTGTCCCAGGAAAACCGCATCCAGAGTGCTACCACCAGCCCCGCCTCAGTTGCTCCAGGGAATGGTGCCTGAGAGTTCCCGAAGATTCAGGTTCAGCAGCTCCTCCCCGCTTCTGAACCCTCTCTCCATCCCCCTGCTGCTCAGTCTGTTTTCTAACTTTGCCATTGATGTTCAAAGCTACTAGTTTGTCATATATATATATATACTTGTTTCACTTGTCTTTTTGGGTCTTTGTTTTAAGAGGGATTACCGGAAGTGTCTGACTACTCTGCCATCTTAGCCCTGCCCTCTGATTAAAAGCATTTTAAAGACTGTGCCCAAACTCCTCTTGAAAGTATCACAGTTTCTTAGAGAAAACTAGTTTACGTGTTTTCATATCAATTCTGAATTGTTTTTAGAATTCCTTCACATTTTTGTTAGATTCACGATGAATATGTGAAATGTGATTTATAACCTTACTAGATGAAAAAAAATATTCCATTTTTGCCCTTTTGTGTTACAGATTTCTCTTGTACAATTTCTTATTGAAAATTGCTTCAAAATACTTGGAGAAGACATCCTTTCCCTCTTGGAGGAAAGTTCAACAATCACAACGAGCTGTGATGATTCAGAGAAGGCATCAGGTACTGTGAAAGATTTAATGGCTTTTGTAAGAAACAGTGAGCCTGGTAGGATGCATGGGTGATGCCAAGACATCAGCTGTCATGGAGCCCACAGCATGACCCAAGGACAATGAAGCTAGGCCCAGGCTCTTCTTGCTCTGTCTTCAGAAGGGTGGCTCATGGATAGGGAGAGATAGCAGACTATTGTGAGATCAAAGAAAGGAGAAGACTCCGTCCATGATCTCAAGTTGCTGGTGCAGCTTGTAACAGCATCAGGAGAGAGCATGGTATGATACAGTGGTTTGGAGACTTTTTCAAACAAAACTTTGAATGGAGTGCGGAAATATCTAATAGATGCGCTATGGTTGAAACCAAAGTGAGGGTCCAAGAGCACTGCCTGATTTACTTCTTCTTGCTCAGTGGTCCCTGAGGCACCTCAGGGATCCAGTGCTTTCTGAAACAGTTTGAAAAGAACCAGCATCATTGAGAAAAAAGGACTTGATGTCAAGCAGCCTTTCCAGAGTATGAGGCCCTGCACCACCGTTACCAGTTCTGTTACCTGTGGCCATTTTCTCCATCTCAGCCTCAAAATCTTAATCTCTACAATGCAGATAAAAATGGTATCTAAATCTTAGAATATTTGTGAGGATTAAATAATATAACGATATCAAATAAACTTGTAGAAAAGACAACAGTGGGCTTGTAGATATTTATCTGAGGCCAGAGTTAGCAGTTAGTATTATGAGTCTAGCTAATCATACTTAAGGAGTCCCGGTGTGCTCTCTAGCGAGCGGCCAGGAGCAGAAAGATGAGTCCCTTCCCTCCCTGCAATTGATTTCCTCAGCTCATGTCTCCATTCCTGAAAACAAAATCATGACACAGAGCCGGTTCTCCGTGACGGGAAGAAGGGCAGCGTAGGCAAGGATCTAATCTTCACCAAGAATGAGACTTAGAGAAATGTCGAAGGTCTGTCCTCAAGACCCACCTCACTTCTAAAAAGCTTCTTTTCATTCCTCCAGGTAGTAGCTCCCTCCTCTCTGTCCCCAGAGCCCTTTGTACATATTTTAGTTGGGAGCATACATGTCTGTGTGCCCTTACAATGCGAGCTTCTTAAGTCTTGGAAACTCATGTTTTCACCATCTCAGGGCTTCCCTGAGGATCTAGGACAGAGCAGAAAGTGACTTATAACTTCCTAGCTTAGACACACAAGGAATGGAAGATCTTGAGTAGACCGGAAGAGTTTCAGAGTTGAGTTGGAATCTATTCTGAGCTTGGACTGAAGGGTCCTCTCAGTTCTACCTCCATAGCAAGTCATGTGGACCAACCTCACTTTCAATGTGTTCTTCTGACCCAGGTCTAGACTGGAGCAGGACTGAAAGTTTATGGTTTGGGGCTTTTCAGTCTTCCTTCTTACCATTCTTATCCTACCATTCCTGTGTTCTCCCATCAATATTTATCTTTCTGATGAAAATGTATTATTAATTTGGGGAATAGTGTGGCCAGAATAGAATTCCTACTTAAAGTGTTTTTCTTTTTATGATATTCTATAAGCACAAGGTTTCACAAATTTTATTTTTTATTATTTATACTCTAACTACAAGCAGGAGGAAACAGTACTCAAATCTTGCCAGGAGTGTTTAAGAAAGGCTAGAGTTATAAAGTTATCCTGTTGAATCACCCTGTGTTTTTCATGACAATGGCATGTATTTGCACTGGTCACAGAGGCAACATGAACTCTCAAACCAGATAATGTATGTAACAAAAGTCCAGCTAAGCCTAAAAGTCGTTTTGAGAAAGTATAGAACTCGGTTTATACTTTGCCCTCTGTTCATGTCACAGAGTAGCTTTATATATACCTTTATATGAAAGTATGTTCTTAAGGGGTATTAAATACCTAAATACATTTGGATAGTTTTAGAAATAATAAAATCAGGTAAAGGGTAGGGAAACCAGGCTGAGTACAACTACTCCCCCTATATATTAACCTGTATGTTCAACATTTGCACGTGGTGACACTGCTGAATGTATACAAATCCCTTCGTGGATTGATGAACGTGTTTGTTTTCCTTCAGACTTTTTAAATGATGGAGTGTGAATGTCAGGGCAGGAAGAAAGAGTCTGAGTTAGGTGGAATGCTGGCCGTCCTTCATGATTGCATACCTTCTGGAGGCTGCTAAGCCAAATGGAGAAGGGGGATGGGGTCTGCTTTTGGAAGAGGAGACTGATGTCTTGCTTGCCTCGATCCCTCTGAGCGAGAAAAGTGACTCTAATCAAGGTTGATATGAACCGTGCTTTGTGCTGAGGAGTACATTATGCATTTCATCCATTTTACCACTCCGTTTCTTGAGATGTCTTATTAAAGTTGAGGAACCTGAAGTTTAAAGAGATAGCATAATTTGTTCAAGTAAATGGCAGAAGCCTCTTATCCAGCACTGCAAGTGCTACACCTAAGGTTATGCTTGACACTTCCTAGAAAAGCCAAGTGGATGGGCATTTAGGGATATTTGGTGAAATGTTGCTTATCTGTTTATCCTCCCACAACTTGGCTCATCTGTGGACTCTTTTAGTATATGATTATATGCAGGTTAAGAAAATATTAGGGATAACTTATCAGGAAAACATTCATTCTTTGAACTCAGGTTTTCATTGCTGACCACCTGGTCTTAGAAAATCTCTTCTTGTCCAGCATTCCTTTGACAGGGACTGTTGGGCATGTAAAAATCATCTCTGGGTAGCATGGGTGGGTGTTACAAGAAACAAGGCCACCTGGGTTCTTACCACACAGCCAGCATTTAAAGGTGACTTCCCAAGAACCCTGTCCTCAGGGGGAGGTACATCATCCATAGAACTGCCTGATGGTTGTGGCCTCTCAGAGTGAAGGAGTTATAGGCTGCCTAAGAGGTGGGGTCAGGGAGGTTGAGTCGTGAAGGGCCGATCCTTTTGATAAGAAAGAACTCAAAACAGTAGGGCGCTCAGAAAGCCAAAGAGGAATCTAGAGGGGAGAGACTTACCAAAAAGGTAAATGATTATGAAACTCTGCTTGATTTAGATACCACATTTTTTAGCTTTTCAAATGGGATCTGATTCCTCATTGATCATATTTAACATCAGTAAATTTGTACCACCAAGCATTAGGTCCCTCAGGAGGCACTGAAACAGGAGCAGATAGCACCTGTAGGAAGTGTCACCTCCAGAAGAATTGAACCTGAGTCTGATCAAGCTTCCAGATTTAACTATCCATTTATAGAATAAGGGAAAACAGAGCCAGTTAACACCACGAGGACCGCAGGATGGGGGAAATTCTACACAATTAATGACTCCATTCTGTCTCTTCTGGCCCTAGCAAACATCATGCTCTACGAACGAAAACAGTGGAAACGAGTTTGAGTGAATTAAACTACTATTTGTAATACTCTCACTTCTTCCTTAGATGCAGGCCAGAAGACAGGTGAAAGGAAATGGCCTACGATAAACTGCCAGGACAACGAGTGCACGGCGCTACCATCCCCCAAGCCAGGGAAGCTCTTCGGAGTTCCTCTCAAAGATCTTTGTGACAAAGACAACCTGCCCGCTCCTCTCCGGGTAGGTCTCCATTTGGCCTTCTGTGGCCCTTCTGAGGAGGGAGATTGAAGAAGGGAAAGCTCTGGCAGGTCAAGTGTTCTCATCCACATCTACCGCTAAATACAGAAAGCAGTAGACAGCCCCTGGCTTTGGCTGAGAAGCTTTGTTATATTATTTCAAAGAATAAAAATTTCACTTTGTTATTGCAGAATGCTAAGATACACACAACAGAAAACTAATGTTGTCCATTCCTCTGGTTTCAGCAAAGACTCACATATGCCTGCTCAGATAAGTCACAGTGTGTACCAGTCTCTTAAGCAGAATTTCTACCTTAACCTTAAATTCTCCTTTTAGCTCCTTCCTTGAATTCCAGGCTACTCTCAGCTCTCCCGTAATTGCTTCTTCAGCTGAGACTTCTCAATCTTACATCTCAAAACATTTCAGTTGGTGTTTGGTTTTATTTCAAGTGCTTAAGCATAAGACTACAAGACTCACCTTCTGGCACATATCAATCTCTTAATCCTGATAGATTGAGTCAAAGGAAGGCCGCAAAGTTTGGCTTGTGTTGTCTCAAATTAGTGTATTAAATCATCAGTGTTAACAGTTACTGAGTATCCAGTATCTCCCCATGGGCTATACCAGGGCTTTACATGCTCGATGTGAAGAAAATCATCATCTTAAGTGCATGCTGGGGTACCACACCAGACCCTGCAACATTCAGGGCAAATTTGGGTTAGGTATGATTATCATCAGGGAGCCCTGGAGGTGCAGTGGTTAAGAGCTAGGCTGCTTAACCCAAAGGTTAGCAGTTTGAATCCACCAGCCACTCCTTCGAAACCCTATAGGGCAGTTCCACTCTGGCCTGTAGGATTGTTGTAAGTCGGAATTGGCTCAGGGTAGCTGGTTTGGTTTGGTTTATGATGATCATCTTCCCCTTTTCACAAATGGGAAAAATAAAAGCTTTGATAAAGGTAAGTAGTGTACTTTTCCCAAGGTCACACAGTGAATAGATGATATAATAGATTTAAATCCCTCAGATTACCAGACTCTTTCTACACTGCAAGCAGAGGCCTATCTGGGGGTGCGGGGTGTTGAGCAGGTGGGCACCCCTTGAGGTGGGGTGCCAGGGAGCAGTTTCTGTTGCCTCTGACAGTTTTCATCTCCAGCAGTGAGAGATTTAACAGTAATTGCCAGAGGCACTGTTTTCCCTTGATAGGCCCCTGACTATAGGCAGGAGACATGAAGATAGAGAATAAGGAAATGAAAAAGTGGTAAGATTCAGTTGGGGAAGGCTTTCTGGAAGAGAAGGTTTTTGAGCCTGATTTTGAAAGGGGAAAGGAAATACAAGAAGTAGGAGGGGAGATAGAGTTGCTGAAAGGGGGATGAGCAAATGGGAAAAGAGTATGGCAAGATCTCCACATTTCAGTAAAAGCATCCATATTACAGAGAGAGGAGAGAGTGGCGAAGTAGGAAGCTGTTATTTAACAGATGCTGTAAAGTTGACAGACAAGTTTGATTTAAAAGTGGAAATTCACAGAAAAATGGAAATCTGAACAAAACAAGTGTTTAAGGTATTTCAGTGTAGGAATGTAGAGTGGACCAATGAATAGAAAACATTTAGAGACACCCAAAAAAAACCCCAAAAACTTAAGAATTTACTTCATTCCCTCCAGCTATTGCCAAGCAAAGATGTCACCTTGAAAACTAAGGTAGGTGTGCCTGATCCAAGCCATGGTATTTTAATTTGCATCATATGCATGCGAAAGCTGGACAATGAGTAAGGAAGACCAAAGAAAAATTGACGCCTTTGCGTTTTGCTGTTGGCGGAGAATATTTAATATACTACGGACTGCCAATAGAAGGAACGAATCGGTCTTGGAGGAAGCGTGACCAGAATGCTCCTCAGAAGCAAGGATGGGGAGACTGCATTTTACACACTTCGGACATGTTGTCAGGAGGGATCAGTCCCTAGAGAAAGACATTATGCTTGGTAAAGTACAGGGTCAGCAAAAAAGAGGAAGTCCCTCAACAAGATGGATTGACAGTGGCTGCAACAATGAGCTCAAGCATAACAATGATTAGAAGGACAGCACAGGACTGGGCAGTGTTTCCTTTTCTTTTGCACAGGGTCACTATGAGTCAGAACCCACTCAACAACACCTAACAACAATATCAACAACATGGGAAAGTGATACCATTGAGATTGATTTGGAATAAAATTGACCTCGGATGCTGGCAGAGTAGATCGTAAGATCTCAGAATGTGCTTATAAATCTTAGTAGATAAGATGTGAACTCTCACCATCGGGCAGCATTTTTTCATTTTTACCTTGAAAATAAAGGGAGTATTTGAAATGCAATTTCTGTTTAATTTCTTCAGTACCGTTCGTGAGTTTTAGTTGAACACATTCTGGAATGTTACAGGGTTTTTAATAAATTTATATTAAATTCTGCATTAATAATTTAGCCCAAGTTAAGCATGGAAACCCTGGTGGCATAGTGCCCAAGTACTACGTCTGTTAACCAAATGGTCAGCAGTTTGAATCCACCAGGCACTCCTTGAAAACTCTATGGGGCAGTTACTCTGTCCACGATGGCAACAGGTTTTGCTTTTTTTTTTTTTTCAGTTAAACTCATGGTACTAGTTTCTAGGAAATATTTCAGGCAGCATTTTTTTTTTTTTTAAATTTTATTAACTTTTATTGAGCTTCAAGTGAACATTTACAAATCAAGTCAGACTGTCACATATAAGTTTATATACACCTTACTCCGTACTCCCACTTGCTCTCCCCCAATGAGTCAGCCCTTCCAGTCTCTCCTTTTGTGACAATTTTGCCAGCTTCCAACTCTCTCTATCCTCCCATCCCCTCTCCAGACAGGAGATGCCAACACAGTCTCAAGTGTCCACCTGATACAGGTGGCTCACTCTTTGTCAGCATCTCTCTCCAACCCATTGTCCAGTTCCTTCCATGTCTGATGAGTTGTCTTCAGGAATGGTTCCTATCCTGGGCCAACAGAAGGTTTGGGGACCATGACCACAGGGATTCCTCTAGTCTCAGTCAGACCATTAAGTATGGTCTTTTTGTGAGAATTTGGGGTCTGCATCCCACTGATCTCCTGCTCCCTTAGGGGTCTCTGTTGTCAGGCAGCATTTTTTATGACACAGAGTTCTACGTTCTTTTACATTTTTCATTGAGTTGTGGACATGGTGTACAAAAAAAGTCTTGTTCTCTTTCTCTGTATTTACAAGCCCTTAAATGAAAGGACTTGTTTTAAGAGTGTGTTATTCTGTATTTAAAGGCCTTTAGACCAACAGCCAAAAGCCAATGTTATTCTCCTGCGGTACCTTTTCTGAGTATTACGCAACATTGAACAACATTCTGCATCCAATCAGATGACAGCATATAATTTATCAGTGTGTATAGTGCCAAGCATTCTTTGGTCTTCCACTTCCTGCAGCCCAGGACTGTAAAATGAATTCACAAAAAAAGGTAATGATATTTCTACCTTTTGTGCCTTTGGGGCCTGAGTCCTTAACTTCGGACCTGGAATTCAGGGTATTATCTAAACAACTATTTTTTTAAAGTGTATACTTTAATCCTACTCTTCTGGGATGGCAGAGTCATTTATATTATCATGGTGGGGTATGGGAAGGTGGGTTGTTAAGTGGGAAATTGAGAGCAGCTGAGTTACTTCTTCTTTCCCATTGAAGAGACTAAATATTAGGCTAAACCATAAACTAAAACCATTGCCATCAAGTTGATTCTGACTTACACCAACCCTATAGGACATAGTAGAACTGCCCCATAGAGTTCCCAAGGAGTGGCTGGTGAATTTGAAGTGTTGACCTTTTGGTTAGCAGTGAGCTCTTAACTCACTGTGCCACCAGGGCTTGAACCAAACCATAGAGAGATAAAAAACTGGTGCAATATGATAGAAAAACCTGGGCTTTTGAGTTGGACAAGCCAAGCTTCAACTCTCAGCCTTACCATTGCTGGATGTGTAACCTTGGGCAAAGTCTCCAAGCCATCCTCCTCATCTAAACAATGGCAGTGGTGACAGCACCCAGCTCATCTAGGCATTGCTTGCAGTTGTGCCCATGCACATCCCGGGGCACTAGGGCAATATGACCACCCTTAATTCTACACACATTGGGCTTCTGCCAACAACGTCCTGCTCAGAGAAATACTTGGCTACTGTTTTATCTCTGCTACTGGGGTGAAAAAACTAGATTCCACAACATCCTAAGGGAGTCTCAGGGTGCCTAATGAGATGACAGTTTTCCCCCTAGCACCCCAAGACAGCAAGACTAAGGCAAGACTACATGGGGAAGGACAGCAATTAAACAGAGTTTCTCCCCAACTGCCTCATTCCTTCCCAGTCAGCCCACAGAGAAATTCCACTTCTCAAGTTTAAGATACATCTTCACTTAAAAAGTGAATTTCATGAGTTTGCTGTATCAATTAAATAACATCTTTACCCCCAACACCTTGTGTGGGTTATTTAAGAATTATCTTAATTAATTTTAGCTGTGTAGCCATTGATAAAAAAATATTAGCCCTTAAGCCCAGGACACAAATTACAACTTTATTTCACTGAATAAAATTTTTGTTTTTGTTATTTATAATTTTTATTGTGCTTTAAGTGAAAGTTTAGAAATCAAGTCAGTCTCTCACACAAAAACTTACATACACCTTGCTACGTACTCCCAATTACTCTCCCCCTAATGAGAGTGCCTGCTCCCTTTCTCCACTCTCTCTTTTCGTGTCCGTTTCGCCAGCTTCTAACCCCCTCTACCCTCTCATCTCCCCCACAGGCAGGAGATACCAACATAATCTCAAGTATCCACCTGATCCAGGAAGCTCACTCTTCACCAGCATCCCTCTCCAAGCCATTGTTCAGTCCAATCCATGTTTGAACAGTTGGCTTTGAGAATGGTTCCTGTCCTGGGCCAGCAGAAGGTCTGGGGGCCATGACCACCGGGGTCCTTCTAATCTCAGTCAGACCAGTAAGTCTGGTTTTTTTTGTGAGAATTTGGAGTCTGCATCCCACTGCTCTCCTGCTCCCTCAGGGGTTCTCTGTTGTGTTCCCTGTCAGGGCCGTCATCGTTTTAGCCGGGCACCTTCTAGTTCTTCTGGTCTCAGTATGATGTAGACTCTGGTTCATGTGGCCCTTTCTGTCTTTTGTGCTTGTAATTACCTTGTGTCCTTGGTGTTCTTCATTCTCCTTTGGTCCAGGTGGGTTGAGACTCATCAGTGTACCTTAGATGGCTGCTTCCTAGCGTTTAAGACCCCAGACGCCACTCTTCAAAGTGGGATGCAGAATGTTTTCTTAATAGATTTTATTATGCCAGTTGACTTAGATGTCCCCTGAAACCATGGTCCCCAAACCCCTGCCCCTGCTACACTGGCCTTTGAAGCATTCAGTTTATTCAGGAAACTTCTTTGCTTTTGGTTTATTCCAGTCGTACTGACCTCCTGTGTTGTGTGTTGTCTTTCCCTTCACCTAAAGTAGTTCTTATCTACTATTTTTTATCTAACTAGTGAATACCCCTCTCTTAGTCCCACCCTCCGTCCCCTTTTTCGTTACCACAAAAGGATGTTTTCTTCTCAGTTTGAACTATTTCTCAAGTTCTTATAATAGTGGTCTTACATAATATTTGTCCTTTTGCAACTGACTAATTTCACTCAGCATAATGCCTTCCACATTCCTTCAAGTTATGTAATGTTTCACAGATTCATCACTGTTCTTTATCGATGCGTAGTATTCCCTTGTGTGAATATACCATAATTTATTTATACATTCATCCCTTGATGGGCACCTTGGTTGCTTCCATCTTTTTGCTATTGTAAACAGTGCTACAGTGTACATGGGTGTGCATATATCTGTTCATGTAAAGACTCTTGTTTCTCTAGGATTTATTCCGAGGCGTGGGATTGCTGGATCGTTTGGTAGTTCTATTTCTAGCTTTTTAAGGAAGCACCAAATCAATTTCCAAAGTGGTTGTACCATTTGACATTCCCACCAGCAGTGTATAAGTGTTCCAGTCTTTCCACAGCCTCTCCAACATTTATTACTTTGTGTTTTTTGGATTAATGCCAGCCTTGTTGGAGTGAGATGAAATCTCATTGTAGTTTTGATTTGCATTTCTCTAATGGCTAATGATTGTGAGCATTTCCTCATGTATCTTGTTAGCTACCTGAATGTCTTCTTTAGTGAAGTGTCTATTCATATCTTTTGCCCATTTTTTAATTGGGTTATTTGTCTTTTTGCAGTTGAGTTTTTGCAGTATCGTGTAGATTTTAGAGATCAGGCGCTGATCAGAGGTGTCATAGCTAAAAACTTTTTCCCAGTCTGTAGGTAGTCTTTTTACTCTTTTGGTGAAGTCTTTGGAGGAGCATAGGTGTTTGATTTTTAGGCGCTCCCAGTTATCTAGTTTTTCTTCTGCATTCTTAATAATGTTTTGTATACTGTTTATGCCGTGTATTAGGGCTCCTAACATTGTCCCTATTTTTTCTTCTATGATCTTTATCATTTTAGATTTTATATTTAGGTCTTTGATCCGTTTTGAGCTTGTTTCTGTGCACAGAGTGAGGTATGGGTCTTGTTTCATTTTTTTGCAGGTGGCTATCCAGTTACGACAGCACCATTTACTGTCTTTTCCCCATTTAACTGTTTTGGGGCCCTTGTCAAATATCAATTGCTGATATGTGTTTGGATTTATGTCTGGATTCTCAATTCTGTTCCATTGGTCTATCTATCTGTTGTTGTACCAGTACAAGGCCGTTTTGACTACTGTGGTGGTGTAATAGGTTCTAAAATCAGGTAGAGTAAGGCCTCCCACTTTGTTCTGAATAAAATATTTTAAAGTCTCTGCCCACACTACTCTTCAAAGTATCACGATTTCTTAGAGAAAACTGGTTTGTATGTTTTCATATCAACTCTGAATTTTTCTCAGAATTCTTTCACTTTTTTTGGAGTCAGGATGTATATAGGAAATGTTATCTATAACTTTGCCATATGAAAAAAAATTTTTTTTTACCCTTTTTTTTTAACAGATTTCTCTTGTACAATTTCTTATCGAAAATTGCTTCAAAATATTTGGAGAAGACATCCCTTTCCTCTTAGAGGAAAGCTCAATGATCACAACAATGAGTTGTGATAGTTCAGAGAAAGCTTCAGTTACTGTCAATAATTTAATGGCTTTTGTAAGAAACAGTGAGCCTGATAGGAGTCATGGGTGATACTTGGACAGCAACTGTCTTGGAGCTCAGAGTGAGACCCAAGGACAATTAATCTGGGCCCGGGCTCTTCTTGCTCCGTCTTCAGAAGGGTGGCTCATCGGTAGGGAGAGATAGGAGACTATTGGGAGATCAAAGAAAAGAGAAGGCTCAGTCTATGATCTCAAGAAGTTGCTAGTGCAGCTTGTAACAGCATCAGGAGAGAGCATGGCAGGATACAGTGGTTTGGAGACTTTTTCAAACAAAACTTTAAATGGAACCCTGATATACCTAATAGATGCACTCTGTTTGAAACCAAAGTGAGGGGCCAAGAGCACTGCCTGTTTTATTTCTTCTCCTCTTCTTGCTCAGTGGTCCCTGAGGCACCTCAGGGATCCAATGCTCTTTGAAACAGTTTGAAAAGAACCAGCATCATTGAGAAAAAAGGACTTGATGTCCAACAGCCTTTTCAGAGTATGAGGCCCTGCACCACCATTACCAGTTCTGTTATCTGTGGCCAGTTTTTCCAGCTCAGCCTCAAATTCTTAATCTCTACAATTCAGATAAAAATGGTATATAAGTCTTAGAATATTTCAGAGGATTAAATAAGGTTAAAAAATAAAATAAAATAGGGTTAGGATGTAAAAAAAAAAAAAAAAAAGGTAAAAAAGACAACAGTGGGCCAGTAGAGATTTCATTTGAGTCTAGCTAATTTTTTTTTTTTTTAATTATAGCTAGGAAACCGTGGTGGTGTAGTTGTTAACTGCTACAGCTGCTAACCAAAAGGTCGGCAGTTCGAATTCACCAGGCACTTCTTGGAAACTCTACGGGGCAGTTCTACTCTGTCCTATAGGGTCAGTATGAGTCAGAATCAACTCAACAGCAGTGGTGGGTAGTGGGTAATTATAGCTAAGGAGCCCTGGGTGGTTTCTAGGGAGGGGCCAGGAGTAAAAAGATGAGTCCCCTTCCTTCCTGCAAGTGCCTTCTCTCAGCTCATGTCTCCATTCCTGAAAACAAAATCGTAACACAGAGCTTATTCTCCATGCCAGGGAGAAGGGCAGTGTTGTTAAGGATCCAATCTTCACCAAGAATCAGACTTAGAGAAATGTCAAAGGTCTGTCCTCAAGACCCAGCTCACTTCTAGAAAGCTTCTTTTCATTCCTCCAGGTAGTAGTTCCCTTCTCTGTATCCCCAGAGCCCTTCATACATATTTTAATTGGGTGTGTACATATATGTGTGTCTTATTTGAATGTGAGCTTCTTAAGGCCTGGAAACTCATGTTTTCCCCATCTCAGGGCTTCCCTCAGGATCTAGGCCAGAGCACAACTTTTCCTATGACTGCCTAGCTTAGACACATCTGGAATGGAAGACCTTGAGTAGAACGGAAGAGTATCTGAGTTGAAATGGAATGTATTCTGAGCTTGGGCTGAAGTGGCCACTCTGTTCTACCTCCACAGCAAGCCATGTGGACCAAGCACACTTTCCATCTGAGCTTCTGACCCAGGTCTAGCCTGGAACAGGACTGCTTATTCTTGGGGGGCGGGGGGGAGGAGGTAATCTTCCTTCCTACCATTCTTTTTCCTACCATTCCTGCATTCTCCCATCAATATTTCTTTTTCTGAAGAAAATGTATTATTAATGTGGGGTAGAGTGTGGCCAGAATAGAATTCCTACCTAAAGTGTTTTTACTGTTATCATAGTTATTCTATAAGCACAAAGTTTTACCAATTTTAATTTTTAATATTCATGTCATACTTATAAGCATGAGGAAAAACTAAAACCTTTCCAGGACTGTACAAGGATGCCTATAAAGTTAGCTTGTTGAATCACTCCATGGTTTTCATGACAATAGCATGTATTTTCACTGGTCACATAGGCAACATGAACTCTCACACCAGATAATTTACATAACAAAAGGTCCATCTAAGCCCAGAAGTCCTTTTGAGATAGTGTAGAACTCAGTTTATACTTTGTCCTCTGTTTATGTTGCAAAGTAGCTTTATATATAGCTTTAAATCAAGGGATAGAGCAATGTTCTTAAGAGGTATTAAAGCTAAATAACTGAACACATTTGGATGGCTTAAGAAATAAAAAAAATCAGGTCAAGGGTAGGGAAACCAGGCTGAGTACAACTACTCCACCTATATATTAACTTGTATGTTCAACATTTGCACGTATTGACATTGCCAGATGTATAGGAATCCCTTCCTTGACTGAAGATTGTGTTTGTTTTCCTTCAGACTTTTAAAATGATGGAGTGTGAATGTTAGGGCAGGAAGAAAAAGTCTGAGTTAGGTGGAATGATGGCAGTCCTTCATGACTGCATAGCTTCTGGAGGCTGCTAAGCCAAATGGAGAAGGGGGATGAGGTCTGCTTTTGGAGGAGGTTGATGCCTTGGTTGCCTTGGGCCCTCTGTGTGAGGAATATGACTCTCATCAAGGTTGCAGTGAATGGTGCCTTGTGCTGAGGAGTACATTATACATTTCATCCATTTTAGTACTTAGTTCCATGAGGTGTCATGTTAAAGTTGAGGAACCTGGAGTTCAAAGAGATTCGAATAACTTGTTCAAGTAAACGGCAGTACCCTGTCATCCAGCACCGCAAGTGTTGTACCTAAGGTTATACTTGCCATGGCCTAGAAAAACCAAGTGGATGGGCATTTAAGGATATTTGGTGAAATATTGCTCATCTGTTTTTCCTCCCATGACTTGGCTCGTCTATGGACTCTTTTAGCATCTGGTTCTAAGCAGCTTAAGAAAATATTAGGACATCTTATCAGGAAACATTCATAGCTGAGTAGTAGAAAAGACCTCTCTGAACTCAGGTTTCATTGCTGACCACCTGGTCTTAGAAAAGCTCTTCTTGTTCAGCATTCCTTTGACAGGGACTGTTGGGTAGCTAAAAATCATCTCTGGGTAGCATGGGTGGGTGTTACAAGAAACAAGGCCACCTGAGTTCTCATCACACAGCCAGCATTTAAAGGTGACTTCCCAAGAATCCTGTCCTCAGGGGGAGGCACATCGTCCATGGAACTGCCTGAGGGTTGTGGCCCCTTGGGGTGAAGGAGTTATAGGCTGCCCAGGAGCTGGGATCAGGGAGGTTGAGTCATGAAGGGCAGATCTTTTTGATAAGAAAGAGTTCACAATAGTCAGGCACTCACTCAGAAAGCCAAAGAGGAATCTAGAGGGTGGAGACTTACTATTAAGGTAGATGATTATCAAACTCTGCTTGATTTTGATACCACATTTTGTAGCTTATCAAATGGGATCTGATTCCTCATGGATCGTATTTAACATCAGTGAACTTGTACCACCACGCATTCGGTGCCTCAGGAGGCACTGCAGCAGGAGCAGATAGCACCTGTAGGAAGTGTCGCCTCCAGAAGAATTGAACCTGAGTCTGATCAAGCCTCCAGATTTAACTATCCATTTACGGAATAAGGGAAAACAGAACAAGTTAACACCACGAGGATGTGATCCAACTACCCCAGGATGGGGGAATTCTACACACTGAATGACTCCATTTCTCTCTCTTCTAGCCCTAGGAAACAACATGCTCTACAAATGAAAACAGTGGATACAAGTTTAAGTGAATTAATCTACTACTTCTAATAATCTCACTTCTTCCTTAGATGTAGGCCAGAAGACAGTTGAAAGGAAATGGCGTATGATAAACAGCCAGGAAAACAAGTGCTCGGCTCTAGCATCCCCCAAGCCAGGGAAGCTCTGGATTTCCTCTGAAAGATGTTTGTGACAATGACAACCTGCCCACTCCTCTGCGGGTAGGTCTCCTTTTGGCCTTCTGTGGTCTTCCTGAGGAGGGAGATTGAGGAAGGGAAAGCTCTGGCAGGTCAAGTGTTCTCATCCACATCTGTTCCTAAGTGGAGAAAGCACTAGACAGCCCCTGGCTTTGGCTGAGAAGCTTTGTTACATTATTTCAAAGAATAAAGATTCGACTTAGTTATTGCAGAATCATAAATAAGGTAGACAGAAGAGAAAACGCTGATTTTGAAAGAGGAAAGAAAATACAAGAAGTAGGAATGGGGGATACAGTTGCTTGAAGGGGGATAAGCAAATGGTAAAAGTATGGCAAGATTTCCACATTTGGGGAAAAGCATCCATATTATAATGAGAAAAGAATGGTGAGGTAGGAAGGTGTAATTTAACACATGCCTTAAAGTCGACATAGAAGTTTGATTTAAAAGTGTAATTTCACTGAAAAAGGAAAATCTGAATAAAGCAAGTGTTTAAAGTGTTTCAGGGTAGGAATGTAGAGTGGACCAGTGAATTGAAAACATATTTAGAGACACCAAAAAGAAAAAAAAAACTTAAGAAGTAACTTCAGTCCTTCCAGCTTCAGCACAGTACTCTCCTGTAGCCTAGCTTTGGCTGCCGACAAGGGCAAACTTGTGCTGAGGCCTGTGTGTATGCAATGCCACATCCTGTTTCTTTTCTGCCCCCATAGGATTTGCTTTGCTTTGTTAATCAGAATGGGCTTCTGACAAAGGGCATCTTCGGAACATAGGCCAGTGTAAAAGCATGTGGAGCCCTAACGGAGAAACTAAATTTTGGAGAAAAAGTAAAGTTGGATGAGGAATCTGTTTTTGTTGTAGCATCTGTATTAAAGGTAAGAAAAGTTCTTGCATCATTTTCACACATTGTAGCTCTAAAGAAATATGATTGGCTTCCTTCTTCATGATTGGAAAAAACCATAGTAGGTATAATACATTCAGAATCTGAAAAACTGAAAAACGTTACAGAAAGGTGAGGAAACTGCCTTGGGTGTTAAAAGCACACCACCCTCTCTGTCTGAACGCCACATGCAAACGAAGTAAATAAATAAAAATTTCGAAGCACGCACTTACACACACACAAGCATCCTACTTTTGAAGAGTTCCTCACTGGAAATGATGGCAAAGTTTCCAAAATAAGTTTCTTTTTAAACTTCTGAAAATATGACAAAAGTTTAGCATAATAAAGAAATTTTTACCTTATGATGGGTCACAAAATGCTCAGTCAGCCACCAATAGTTCCATTGGTTTTATCATCATTCCTTCCCATTCCCTTAATGCCTTTCTCTTTAAAAGTGGCTTTGGAATGATTCTACCATTGGGCCTTCTTTCATCTCGACCACCTTTGGCATCATTTAATAATACTTCTTATGCTTAAATTGCCACTTATGGTACAGTTACACAGTAACCTACTGTTCTAAAATGGCTTTCTCTTCACATCCTTAGAGATGCCTCATGTTTTGTTTTGTTTTTTATTCAGCTATTTTTTTTTCATTTTTTTTTTAATAACTTTTATTAAGCTTCAAGTGAACGCTTACAAATCCAATCAGTCTGTCACATATAAGTTTACATACATCTCACTCCCTACTCCCACTTGCTCTCCCCCTCTTGAGTCAGCCCTTTCAGTCTCTCCTTTCTTGACAATTTTGCCGGCTTCCCTCTCTCTCTATCCTCCCATCCCCCTCCATACAAGAGTTGCCAACACAATCTGAAGTGTCCACCTGATATAATTAGCTCACTCTTCATCAGCGTCTCTCTCCCACCCGCTGACCAGTCCCTTTTGTTTCTGATGAGTTGTCTTCGGGGATGGTTCCTGTCCTGTGTCAACTGAAGGTCTGGGGACCATGGCCGCCGGGATTCCTCTAGTCTCAGTCAGACCATTAAGTCTGGTCTTTTTATGAGAATTTGGGGTCTGCATCCCACTGATCTCCTGCTCCCTCAGGGGTCCTCTGCTGTGCTCCCTGTCAGGGCAGTCATCGATTGTGGCCGGGCACCAACTAGTTCTTCTGGTCTCAGGATGATGTAGGTCTCTGGTTCATGTGGCCCTTTCTGTCTCTTGGGCTCTTAGTTGTCGTGTAGCCTTGGTGTTCTTCATTTTCCTTTGCTCCAGGTGGGTTGAGACCAATTGCTGCATGTTAGATGGCCGCTTGTTAGCATTTAAGACCCCAGACGCCACATTTCAAAGTGGGATGCAGAATGATTTCATAATAGAATTATTTTGCCAATTGACTTAGAAGTCCCCGCAAACCATGTTCCCCACACCCCCGCCCTTGCTCCACTGACCTTTGAAGCATTCATTTTATCCCGGAAACTTCTTTGCTTTTGGTCCAGTCCAATTGAGCTCACCTTCCATGTATTGAGTGTTGTCTTTCCCTTCACCTAAAGCAGTTCTTATCTACTGATTAATCAATAAAAAACCCTCTCCCACCCTCCCTCCCTCACCCCCTCGTAACCACAAAAGTATGTGTTCTTCTCAGGTTTACTATTTCTCAAGATCTTATAATAGTGGTCTTATACAATATTTGTCCTTTTGCCTCTGACTAATTTCGCTCAGCATAATGCCTTCCAGGTTCCTCCATGTTATGAAATGTTTCAGAGATTCGTCACTGTTCTTTATCGATGCATAGTATTCCATTGTGTGAATATACCACAATTTATTTACCCATTCATCTGTTGATGGACACCTTGGTTGCTTCCAACTTTTTGCTATTGTAAACAGAGCTGCAATAAACATGGGTGTGCATATATCTGTTTGTATGAAGGCTCTTGTATCTCTAGGGTATATTCCGAGGAGTGGGATTTCTGGGTTGTATGGTAGTTCTATTTCTAACTGTTTAAGATAACGCCAGATAGATTTCCAAAGTGGTTGTACCATTTTACATTCCCACCAGCAGTGTATGAGAGTTCCAATCTCTCCGCAGCCTCTCCAACATTTATTATTTTGTGTTTTTTGGATTAATGCCAGCCTTGCTGGTGTGAGATGGAATCTCATCGTAGTTTTAATTTGCATTTCTCTAATGGCTAATGATCCAGAGCATTTTCTCATGTATCTGTTGGCTGCCTGAATATCTTCTTTAGTGAAATGTGTGTTCATATCCTTTGCCCACTTCTTGATTGGGTTGTTTGTCTTTTTGTGGTTGAGTTTTGACAGAATCATGTAGATTTTAGAGATCAGGTGCTGGTCGGAGATGTCATAGCTGAAAATTCTTTCCCAGTCTGTAGGTGGTCTTTTTACTCTTTTGGAGAAGTCTTTAGATGAGCATAGGTGTTTGATTTTTAGGAGCTCCCAGTTATCGGGTTTCTCTTCATCATTTTTGGTAATGTTTTGTATTCTGTTTATACCTTGTATTAGGGCTCCTAGGGTTGTCCCAATTTTTTCTTCCATGATCTTTATCGTTTTAGTCTTTATGTTTAGGTCTTTGATCCACTTGGAGTTAGTTTTTGTGCATGGTGTGAGGTATGGATCCTGTTTCATTTTTTTGCAAATGGATATCCAGTTATGCCAGCACCATTTGTTAAAAAGGCTATCTTTTCCCCAGTTAATTGACACTGGTCCTTTGTCAAATATCAGCTGCTCATACGTGGATGGATCTATGTCTGGGTTCTCAATTCTGTTCCATTGGTCTATGTGTCTGTTGTTGTACCAATACCAGGCTGTTTTGACTACTGTGGCTGTATAATAGGTTCTGAAGTCAGGCAGAGTGAGGCCTCCCACTTTCTTCTTCTTTTTCAGTAGTGCTTTGCTTATCCGGGGCTTCTTTCCCTTCCATATGAAATTGGTGATTTGTTTCTCTATCCCCTTAAAATATGACATTGGAATTTGGATCGGAAGTACATTAAATGTATAGATGGCTTTTGGTAGAATAGACGTTTTTACTATGTTAAGTCTTCCTATCCATGAGCAGGGTATGTTTTTCCACTTAAGTATGTCCTTTTGAATTTCTTGTAGTAGAGCTTTGTAGTTTTCTTTGTATAGGTCTTTTACATCCTTGGTAAGATTCATTCCTAAGTATCTTATCTTCTTGGGGGCTACTGTGAATGGTATTGATTTGGTTATTTCCTCTTTGGTGTTCTTTTTGTTGATGTAGAGGAATCCAAGTGATTTTTGTATGTTTATTTTATAACCTGAGACTCTGCCAAACTCTTCTATTAGTTTCAGTAGTTTTCTGGAGGATTCCTTAGGGTTTTCTGTGTATATAATCATGTCATCTGCAAATAGTGATAACTTTACTTCTTCCTTGCCAATCCGGATCACCTTTTATTTCTTTGTCTAGCCTAATTGCCCTGGCTAAGACTTCCAACACGATGTTGAATAAGAGCAGTGATAAAGGGCATCCTTGTCTGGCTCCCGTTCTCAAGGGAAATGCTTTCAGGTTCTCTCCATTTAGAGTGATATTGGCTGTTGGCTTTGCATAGATGCCCTTTATTATGTTGAGGAATTTTCCTTCAATTCCTATTTTGGTAGGAGTTTTTATCATGAATGGGTGTTGGACTTTGTCAAATGCCTTTTCTGCATCAATTGATAAGATCATGTGGTTTTTGTCTTTTGTTTTATTTATGTGATGGATTACATTAATGGTTTTTCTGATATTAAACCAGCCTTGCATACGTGGTATAAATCCCACTTGATCAGGGTGAATTATTTTTTTGATGTGTTGTTGGATTCTATTGGCTAGAATTTTGTTGAGGATTTTTGCATCAATGTTCATGAGGGATATAGGTCTATAATTTTCTTTTTTTGTAATGTCTTTACCTGGTTTTGGTATCAGGGAGATGGTGGCTTCATAGAATGAGTTGGGTAGTATTCCGTCATTTTCTATGCTTTGGAATACCTTTAGTAGTAGTGGTGTTAACTCTTCTCTGAAAGTTTGGTAGAACTCTGCAGTGAAGCCGTCCGGGCCAGGGCTTTTTTTTGTTGGGAGTTTTTTGATTACCGTTTCAATCTCTTTTTTTGTTATGAGTCTATTTAGTTGTTCTACTTCTGAATGTGTTAGTTTAGGTAGGTAGTGCTTTTCCAGGAATTCATCCATTTCTTCTAGGTTTTCAAATTTGTTAGAGTACAATTTTTCATGATAATCTGAAATGATTCTTTTAATTTCATTTGGTTCTGTTGTGATGTGGTCCTTCTCATTTCTTATTCGGGTTATTTGTTTCCTTTCCTGTATTTCTTTAGTCAGTCTAGCCAATGGTTTATCAATTTTGTTAATTTTTTCAAAGAACCAGCTTTTGGCTTTGTTAATTCTTTCAATTGTTTTTCTGTTCTCTAATTCATTTAGTTCAGCTCTAATTTTTATTATTTGTTTTCTTCTGGTGCCTCATGGGTTCTTTTGTTGCTCAGTTTCTATTTGTTCAAGTTGTAGGGACAGTTCTCTGATTTTGACTCTTCTTTTTGTATGTGTGCATTTATTGATATAAATTGGCCTCTGAGCACTGCTTTTGCTGTGTCCCAGAGGTTTTGATAGGAAGTATTTTCATTCTCGTTGCATTCTATGAGTTTCCTTATTCCCTCCTTGATGTCTTCTATAACCCAGTCTTTTTTCAGGAGGGTATTGTTCATTTTCCAAGTATTTGATTTCTTTTCCCTAGTTTTTCTGTTATTGATTTCTAGTTTTATTGCCTTGTGGTCTGAGAAGATGCTTTGTAATATTTCGATGTTTTGGACTCTGCAAAGATTTGTTTTATGACCTAATATGTGGTCTATTCTAGAGAATGTTCCATGTGCGCTAGAAAAAAAAGTATATTTTGCAGCAGTTGGGTGGAGAGTTCTGTATAAGTCAATGAGGTCAAGTTGGTTGATTGTTGTAATTAGATCTTCCGTGTCTCTGTTGAGCTTCTTACTGGATGTCCTGTCCTCCGAAAGTGGTGTGTTGAAGTCTCCTACTATAATTGTAGCGGTATCTATCTCGCTTTTCAATTCTGTTAAAATTTGGTTTATGTATCTTGCAGCCCTGGCATTGGGTGCAGAAATATTTAATATGGTTATGTATTCCTGATCAATTGTCCCTTTTATCATTATATAGTGTCCTTCTTTATCCTTTGTGGTGGATTTAAGTCTAAAGTCTATTTTGTCAGAAATTAATATTGCCACTCCTCTTCTTTTTTGCTTATTGTTTGCTTGATATACTTTTTTCCATCCTTTGAGTTTTAGTTTGTTTGTGTCTCTAAGTCTAAGGTGTGTCTCTTGTAGGCAGCATATAGATGGATCGTGTTTCTTTATCCAGTCGGTGACTCTCTGTCTCTTTATTGGTGCATTTAGTCCATTTACATTCAGGGTAATTATAGATAAATAAGTTTTTAGTGCTGTCATTTTGATGCCTTTTTGTGTGTGTTGTTGACAATTTTTCCACATACTTTTTTGTGCTGAGGCGTTTTTCTTAGTGAATTGTGAGATCCTCATTTTCATAGTGCTTGACTTTATGTTAGTTGAGTCGTTATGTTTTTCTTGGTTTTTATCTTGAGTTATAGAGTTGTTATACCTTTTTGTGGTTGCCCTATTATTATCCCCTATTTTTCTAAGTAAAAACCTAACTTGTATCGTTCTATATCTCCTTGTATCACTCTCCATATGGCAGTTCAATGCCTCCTGTATTTAGTCCCTCTTTTTGATTATTGTGATCTTTTACCTATTGACTTCCATGATTCCCTGTTATGTGTATTTTTTTTTTTTAATTAATCTTAATTTGTTTTTGTGATTTCCCTATTTGAGTTGATATCAGGACGTTCTGTTTTGTGACCTTGTGTTGTGCTGATATCTGATATTATTGGTTCTTTGACCAAATAATATCCTTTAGTATTTCTTGTAGCTTTGGTTTGGTTTTTGCAAATTCTCTAAACTTGTGTTTGTCTGTAAATATCTTAATTTCGCCTTCATATTTCAGAGAGAGTTTTGCTGGATATATGATCCTTGGCTGGCAGTTTTTCTCCTTCAGTGTTCTGTATATGTTGTCCCATTCCCTTCTTGCCTGCATGGTTTCTGCTGAGTAGTCAGAACATATTCTTATTGATTCTCCCTTGAAGGAAACCTTTCTTTTCTCCCTGGCTGCTTTTAAAATTTTCTGTTTAACTTTGGTTTTGGTGAGTTTGATGATAATATGTCTTGGTGTTTTTCTTTTTGGATCAATCTTAAATGGGGTTCGATGAGCATCTTGGATAGATATCCTTTCGTCTTTCATGATGTCAGGGAAGTTTTCTGTCAGGAGTTCTTCAACTATTTTCTCTGTGTTTTCTGTCCCCCCTCCCTGTTCTGGGACTCCAATCACCCGCAGGTTATCCTTCTTGATAGAGTCCCACATAATTCTTAGGGTTTCTTCATTTTTTTTAATTCTTTTATCTGATTTTCTTTCAGCTATGTTGGTGTTGATTCCCTGGTCCTCCAGATGTCCCAGTCTGCATTCTAATTGCTCGAGTCTGCTCCTCTGACTTCCTAGTGCATTGTCTAATTCTGTTATTTTATTGTTAATCTTTTGGATTTCTACATGTTGTCTCTCTATGGATTCTTGCAACTTATTAATTTTTCCAGTATGTTCTTGAATAATCTTTTTGAGTTCTTCAACAGTTTTATCAGTGTGTTCCTTGGCTTTTTCTGCAGTTATCCTAATTTCATTTGTGATATCATTAAGCATTCTGTAAATTAGTTTTTTATATTCTGTATCTGATAATTCCAAGATTGTATCTTCATTTGGGAAAGATTTTGATTCTTTTGTTTGGGGGGTTGGAGAAGCTGTCATGGTCTGCTTCTTTAAGTGGGTTGATATGGATTGTTGTCTCTGAGCCATCACTGGGAAACTAGTTTTTCCAGAAAATCTGCTGCGTCCAGTCCAAATCCCTGCGGGACGGTTCCCCGGCTCGGACGCTGCTCTTTCTGCTCCAAGACCAGTCACTGCCTCCCGGGGACTTCTCCTACCGGCTGCGTCCCACGCCGCCCGTGGAACCGGCTGGTCCCCCTCCCGGGGTTAGTTCAGGGGGGTGGAGCAGCTCTCTGTACGCTGGCTTCAGGCTCTGGAAACAATCGCTGCTTCCCCGTATTAGTTTGTTCTCCGTCTCTAAATCTGTGTTTGTTGTTTAGGGTTCGTAGATTGTTATGTATGTGATCGATTCACTTGTTTTTCCGTGTCTTTGTTGTAAGAGGGATCCGAGGTAGCGTCTGCCTAGTCCGCCATCTTGGCTCCTGCCTCATGTTTTTTTGAAAATAGAACTTATATCCCAACCAGCTTTTGGCAAAGTTTTGAGTCCAGAACAGCCTCTGAAGGTCTCCTTCAGGGCTCTGGTCACCAGCACTGTGGAGATGCAAGGAAGGCAGGGTAGAAATAGGGCCACAGTCCCCAACTCAAGCTGAGGCATAAAGATCAAAAGTGCCTTGCCATAGACATGAGAATTTTCTACATTCCATTTCCAGTCAAGTGCCAAGTGCCCCTTTAATATTACTTCATGAGTTTATATACAATGAAATCTGTCTTGGTAAATGGTACATCGTATATGCATTAGTAAGTGGACATTTCTTGCAAACCTGTGCCTTGGTCCATATGAAAATATGTAGCAACAAATATTCTATCACTAGTGTGTACCTGCTTTTCTCTATCACCCTCTCTGTCCAGTAGCTTTTAACAAGTACATTAGCATAAATTAGCCAGCCCCCGGATGAAAAAGCTGTGGCCCCTCACTGCTAAACTTCTACCAAGACTGTATGCAGAATTCTGTTTATACCTCCAGCCTGAGCTGAATTTTTGCCTGATTGTTATTTTGTGAGTTCACTGATTGGTCTCTTGAGAATCCTTACAGGGCACTCGTAATGGAAGAAGGGGCATGCTTCCTTTGAGGCAGTGCCCTGCTGGAAGGATGTAGAGGAAGTAAGGTCACCATTGCTCTAATGAGTAAAGGGTGGGAGGGACTTGGGAAACTGATCTAGACCCTCTTCATTGTGCTCCTCTGGTTCTGTCTCTCTGGCCACATTAAGGGACCTGCAGGCAGTGTGTGGTCAAGAGCTCAGCTGGTAACCAAAAGATCAGTTCGAATCCATCACCCTCTCCCTGGAAACTCTATTGGCCAGTTCTACTCTGTGCTATAGGGTCACTATGAGTAGGAAACGACTCAACCGCAGTGGGTTTGGTTTTTGGTTTGGAGGCAGCCTGAGACATACAGGAACCCTTTGGAGCCAGAGGGCATGCCACCCAGCACCTCCCAAAGACCCTAGCTTCCTTTCTTGCCTGAGTGTTGTTTGGAATGCCTCATACGACCAGAGAGGACACAACAACGTCACCTGACTTTGTCAGACTGAGGAGAAGGTGTAGGGTGTTCTGAAAAGGACTGGCTGTAGTGTTTTATTCACACTTCTTCCTGAAGGATTTGTCCAAAGCAGTGAGATGGCAGAGGGACTCTTCAGGTTGCCCTGAGATTTAGGCCTTTTTTTTTTTTTTTTTTTTCTGGTAGCATGTATTTACATTCCTATTGACCATCTGCCACCCAAACTCTTCTCCTCTCCAGACACTCTTTACTGTTTAACAAAGAGAACATATATTTGGAGTGAAAGAGTCTTCTTAACCAGTCAACTTCTGGTTTTCTTTGTTGTAGGAAATTAGAGTTAAGCTTAGCATAATTAGGAACTGGTGGCAGGTGGGTTAATATGTCAGTCTTTTGTAACCTAATCATGGAAGTGACGTCACATTACTTTTGCTATATTGTATTCCCTAGAAACAAGTCAAGGTCCAGCCCACACTCAAGTCGAGGGCGTTACACAGGAGCGGGATCGTAGGGAGCCATGTCAGAAGCTGCCTACCACATGCCTCTTCTATACCTGACTTCTAATGTGCGTACAGAATTGGAGTTCTGAAAGTTCAATAGATTTACATTTAAAAAAATAGATGACTTTTGTAATGATACTGCTAAAGCACAAGTATCCGTGTTCCTTTCTACAAGGGGAAGGAATGGAACAGAGAAAGAATGTAATGAAACCACCTTGCTCCTTGTTAACAGTTTGAACAAAACTATGCTCCTTGTTAACAGCTTGAACAAACAGGTTCCTAAAATTATCTTAGAAACGTAGTTACACTTGGTCTTTCCTTGTTTTCCATTAGCGTTTGGCTATATGATAAATGAACTAGTGAAGATGTATTCAATCGCTATTATGCTGGGGCCATAATAACATACACTAGGTATCTAAGCAACAAGTTAGGTGTTCCCCTTTGCAAGGTGCATGCCTTACACAGTGATTTGACTTTCCAGCAAGAGTTAGAGTTACCCATCTGTAGACACTTGCCTTTTTCTGTGTTCTAAGCAGGAACTAGCAAGAGGGTGGCCCCCTGTGGTTATAAATCTTAGACATTCCTAAAGTTTTCTTTTCCTAAAGTTGACAGAGCTTGATGGGAGTCAGACTTTGTAACCTTGTTCTTGTTAATACCATGCCAAAACTAACTGGACAGTTCCCTAAATCAGAAACGAATATATGATGAGAACCCCATTGAGATTGCCATTGAGCTGTCTATAATAGATGTTCAGTAGTAAACTCTCCTGACATATTCTGCTTGGGTCATGTTCTGCTTCATCACACCCTCTCCCACCAATGGACTCTGCAGCACAGGGTCCAGGAAAACAGAGAGGAGACATATTCTCTGAGTGCATGCCGGCTGGTGCACTTCAGGCAAAGGTGCTCCTGAACCACCCAGCCCCCCATGCTCCCAGAGCCAGCCATAGCTGGTGTTCTTCACCCTCCAGATATATTGGGGCCACTCCATGGGGAACACAGTGAGAAGCCTTAGCTACCACGAATGGGTAGTGTACATCAATATCATCGTAAAGGGGTAAGGGAAAAGGGACTTCTCCGTTTTCTTCACCGCTCTGTCCTCAGTACTCAAAACAGTGTCTGGCCCACATAGAAGCTCAGTAAATAAAAGAATGACTAGATGATTTCCAGATTGTTACCCTGATAGTTGCCCTGAGGAATTTCCTGAAGTAGCTGTTATTAAGAGAAGCCTGGTGGTGCAGTAGTTAATAAGCACGGTATACTATCGCTGCAAACCAAAAAGGTCAGCAGTTCGAATCCACCAGCCTTTCCTTGAAAACCCTGTGGAGCAGTTCTACTCTGTCCTATATGGTCGCTATCAGTCAGAATCGACTTAAAGGCAATGGGTTTTTTTTGCTGGGGAGGGGGCTAGTAGGGTTAGGCTATTTAGTGAGACCATTGGTAAAAGATGTGACTTTGAAGCTAGCAAGATGTGACATCTCCCCCTTTTTATCACACAAAAATTAAGCCTAATAAATTTTAATAGGCCCAACTGTAAGATACCCAAACTGTAAGATATTAAGACATATTTTCCAAGTCACCTCTTAGGAAGCTCGCTTATGCATGCCTCTAGCTCTAGTACTCAGATGCCTGATGTTTTGCTGTATCTAAATGTTGATCATTATTATTATTATTTTAATATTTTACTTCTCAAAGAAACTAAAACTCAAGGAAAACATGATATCCTATCCCACCTTTCAAATTAATGTAAAGAGCTCTGGTTGCTCAATGGTTAAACACTTGGCTGCTAACCAAAAGGTCAGTGGTTTGAACCCACCAGCCGCTGCTTGGGAGAAAAGACCTGGCGATCTGCTCTCATAAAGATTACAGCCTAGGAAATCCTATGAGGCACTTCTCTGCTGTCACATGGGGTCACTATGATGAGTCAGAATCAACTCAGGGGAGCACAGAAACAACAAAAATCCTTAAAGAGAAGAAAAACGAAGATTTTATGAGAGAAGATTTTTCCCAAGATGCACATATACCTCAAGTCAAAAGAACTCGTCCTGTTTTATACCTGGGTGTGTGTGTTTGTGAGTGTGTGTCTGTAGTTGTTTGTGTGGTGCTTGTTTCAGAACTTTCCTTGCCAAGAATTAAGAATAATACCATGGCTAAAATAGACAATCAAAATGTGTATGTGTATTTCTTTTCAAGAAAATGATACGATTGAGGGTGTTTATGACCATGCCTTGTAAGTTCATACCAGTTGGCTAAGTTGTACATAGAGAGAAGGTTTTACAAGACAGAAAGGGACTTTATCTGTATTCCCATCACAGCCCAGACTCTGCTTTAATGCCACTAGTTTTAGTTGGAGAAAATCCAAGCACCTGCTTATGGGTGTGCAAGTCAGCAAAGAGTTGGAGCCAGGCTTTGTGGATATCACAGTGTGGGTGGCTATGAAGGAAGTGGGGACCAAACTGAATTTTTCAACTAAATGTGATCTCTGTCATTTGTCTAATACATGTTTGCCATAAGATTAATATTATTTTTCATCTATTTTAGGACTTTTTTTTAGAAATATCCAAGAAAGCATATTTTCATCTGATCTGTGTGATAAATGGCTTGCTGTAATTGATCAAGGGAGTGAGGAGGAGAAAATAACTGCAATCCAGAGGTAATGATGGAGTCAGTACTCAACTCTGGCCATGCCTCAGAAATACAACCAACAAACACTCTCAGAAAAAAATAGCTTCTATTGTACAACTTTGCCTACTAAATAAGGACCACTGCCAGAGAGTTTCATGTGGTCACACCCATGGAGGCCAGTTTAAAAACAGATGTCTACCTTGGTGCTGTCATCCAGTTACTGTTTTTCTCCTCACCTTACTAATAGGGAAATTGTAGACCATTGTCCGCCTTCTGAATATTTGAAATTAGTAGGAGATTGAAATCCATTAGTCCAAGAGAGGTGGTAGAGGCTAACTCTGACAGTGTTATGATTTCACTTTCTCGGATATTTAACTAACCAGAGAAAGTCTTACCATGCTCAGGAATCAAATTTAATGAGGCATTTCTGTATCTGTTCATGCCTGCAACTCTGCTAGTCTCCAGGCACACAGAGGTGAAGGACCTAATCCCTCACCTTAAGAAACTCAAAGGCTGGTGGAAGAGAGAAGTAGATAAACTGAAGTGTCTTCAGTGCTATAAAAGGGACACTCAGAGGTACTGTGGGAACATGGTGGAGTGATAACTCCCTGCAAGACTCAGAGAAAAAGGAAGCTCAAATTGCAGTCAAGACCTGATCACAAAGAATTCCAGGTCTATGCCCATGCAAGTAGAAATTTCTGGCAGGACTCATCATGAATGTTATGTGCAATATGGCAGAATAGGAAAGAGTATTCAGTAACTCAATTTCCTAAGCCTTCCTTCTGTGAAAAACCCAAGAATTCCAATAATATGTTCCATTTGTGTATGTCTTTTGAGCACAATTTTCTTTTAGCAACTTCCAAATATTATCAACTTCACAATACTTTTGATAAACCCCTTTGTTAGCAATACAACACATAATTTGCACTGAGGAGTTAGAAACTAAGGAACAGCTGTGAAAGTCACCAGAAACCAAGGCCATGGAACAAAATACCACCTCCATTCCCATTACAGTTTAGAGAAGACCATTTGAGTACAGTGAGCACCAAGTCCTGTAGCTGTCTGTCGCACGTGTTACCAACTGCACTCCTATTACACTTTAGAGGAGACCGTTCGGGTACATCAAGCGTCACATCCTATAGCTCATTGCTGCTCCTAGTCTAAAACCTGTGTACTTCACACTGTGTTAAGGGTGTATCATCAGTCCGTAGTAATGAGGACTGGGCTCCCTGTTGCTGGTGCCATTCCTTTTAAGCATATTTTCTCCAAGTTGCAGCATCTTGTAAAAAAAAAAAAGTAAAACTCTGAATATCAATATAGAAACAGTTTCAGTGCATGATTAGAAAAAAAAAAAAGCTGTATCAGTTACAAATCGTAGAACATTGGAAATTATACTATTGTAAACTTGAATGAGAAAGTGGTACCATTCGGACTGATTTGGAATGTAATTGACCTTGGATCCTAGCAGAGCGGAGCATAGGATCTTAGAATGTCTCAGTAGAGATTTGGACTCTCATTGTCAGACAACATTTTTTTATTGTTACCCTGAAAATAAAGGGAGTATTTTAAATGCAATTACTTTTTAATATCAGTAACTTCTGTGAGTTTGAGCACATTCTGGAATGTTACAGGATTTTTTCAGGCAGCATTTTTTATGAGACAGAATTCTACATTCTTTTACATTTTTCCCTGGGTTGTGGACATGGTCTACAAAAAAAAAAGTCGTTCTCTTTCTCTGTATTTACAAGTTCTTAAATGAAATGACTTGTTTTAAGAATGTGTTTTTCTGTATTTCAAGGCTTTTAGACCAACTGCCAAAAGCCAGTGTTCTCCTGCAATACCTTTTTGGAGTGTTAAACACAACACTGAACAACATTCTGCATCCAGTCAGATGACAGCATATAATTTATCAGTGTGTATCGCCCCAAGCATTCTTTGGTCTTCTACTTCCCGCAGCCCAGGACTGGAAAGTGAATTGACAGGGAAGGTAATGAGATTTCTCACTTTTATGCATTTCGTCCTGGGTCCTCACTTCAGGTCTGAAATTCAGGGTATTATCTAAAGGACCATTTTTTAAAAAGTGTACGCTTTAATTGCACTCTTCTGGGATGGCAGAGACATTTATCTCATCATAGTAGGTTATGGGAAGATGGGTTCTTCAGTGGGAAATTCAGAGCAGCTGTGTGACTTCTTTCCCTTTCAGGAGACTAAATCCTAGACTGACTAAACCATAAACCAAAACCCGTTGCCGTCAAGTCGACTCCAACTCACAGCAGCCTTATAGGACAGAGTAGAACGGCCCCATAGGGTTCCCAGGGAGTGGCTGGGGAATTTGAAGCGCTAACCTTTTCATTAGCAGCGAGCTCTTAACCACTGTTCCACCAGGGCTTGGACAAAACCATAGAGAGATAAAAAGAAGTGGTGATACGATAGAAAAGCCTGGGCTTTTGAGTTAGACATCCAGCAATGGTAAGCCTCAGCCTTACCATTGCTGGATGTGTAACCTTGGGCAAAGTCTCCAAGCCAGCCTCCTCATCTGAGGAATGGCAGTGATGACAGCACCCAGCTCGTCTAGACATTGCTGCAGTTGTGCCATTGCACATCCCAGGGGGCCAAGCAATATGAGCGCCCTTATTTCTACACACATTGGACTTCTGCCAACAATGGCTCGCTCAGAGAAATACTTGCCTGCCGTTTTATCTCTGCTACTGGGGTGAAGAAACTAGTAAAAGATTCCAGAACATCCTAAGGGAGCCTCAGGGTGCCTAATGAGATCACAGTTTTCTCCCCAGCACCCCCACAGAGCAAGCCTAAGGCAAGACAATGCTTGGGAAAGGACAGCACTTGGACAAACAGGCAGATTTTCTCCCTAGCTGCCTCATTTCTTCATAGTCAGCCCACAGAGAAATTCCGTTTCTCAAGTTTAAGATACTTCTTCACTTAAGAAGTAAATTTCATGAGTTTTCATGGATTGGATGCTGCGTAAATTGAATAACATCTTTACCCCCAACACTTTATGTGGGTTATTTAAAAATTACTGAATTTTAACTGTGTAGCCATTGATATAAATATATTAGTTATTAAGCCGAGGACACAAATTAGAACTTTATTTCACTGATTAAATGTATTTTAAAGTCTGTGCCCAAACTACTCTTAAAAGTATCATAGTTTCTTAGTGAAAAATGGTTCATATATTTTCATATCAACTCTGAATTGTTCTCAGAATTCTTTCACATGTATGTTAGATTCAGTATGTATATATGAAATGTGATTTATAACTGTCACACCCATTTTTGCCCTTTTGTGTTACAGATTTCTCTTGTACAATTTCTTATTGAAAATTGCTTCAAAATATTTGGAGCAGACATCCCTTCCTTCTTGGAGGAAAGCTGAATGATCACACCAGTGAATTGTGTTGATTCAGAGAAGGCTTCAGCTACTGTGAATAACTTAATGGCTTTTGGAAGAAGCAGTGAGCCTGGTAGGAGTCTTGGATGATGTCAAGACAGCGACTTGTCTGTACCTCAGAGCATGACCCAAGGATAATGATCCTGGTCCCAAGCTCTTCTTGCTCCTTCTTCAGAACCGTGGCTCAAGGATAGGGGGAGATAACACACTGTTGTGAGATCAAAGAAAAGATAGGACTAAGTCCATGATCTCAAGAAGTTGCTAGTGCAGCTTATAACAGCATCAGGAGAGAACATGTTATGATACAGTGATTTGGAGACTTTTTCAAACAGAACTTTAAATGGAACCCTGATATATCTAATAGAGGCACTCTGGTTGAAACCAAGGTGAAGGGCCAGAAGCGCTGCCTGTTTTATTTCTCCCCCTTCTTGCTCGGTGGTCCCTGAGGCACCTCAGGGATCCAGTGCTCTTTGAAACAGTTTGAAAAGAACCAGCATCATTGAGAAAAAAGGACTTGATGTCAAATAGCCTTTTCAGAGTGTGAACCCCTGTACCACCATTACCAGTTCTGTTATCTGTGTCCAGTTTTCCCAGCTCAGCCTCAAATTCTTAATCTCTACAATGCAGATAAAAATGGTATCTAAATCTTAGAATATTTGTGAGGATTAAATAAGATAACAATATCAAATAAAGTTATAAAAAAGCCAACTAGTAGAGATTTCTTTGAGGCCAGAGTTAGTAGTTAGTATTATCTGAGTCTAGCTAATCATAGTTAAGGTGTCCCTGGTGGTGCAAATGTTTAAGCACTCTGCTAATAACCAAAAAGTTGGCAGTTCAAACCCACTCAGAAATGTCTTGGAAGAAAGGCCTGGTGATCTGCCTCCAAAAGGGGCACTTTTATGAAAACCCTATTGAGCACAGTTCTACTCTGCAACACATGAGTCAGAATTGTCTCAATGACGCCTGGACATCATAGCTAACTGCCAACAGCCCATTTTACAAGGTGGATTTTAGATTCAGAACCAGTATCATGTCATCCGTCCCTTCATATTTTTGCTATTTCTTGGTTGTATATTTATCTCAGTGCTTTGAGGAAATCTTTAAGAAAATCATTTTATCAGGAACTGAGATGAGTCTAGTATCTGAGAATATGTTTATGCCAAGACAACTTTTTTTTTTTTTCATTCAGAAGTAACAACGGAGCAGCCTCTTGAATACAAGCTGATAAGAGTTACAGTGATTTACAGAAAGTCACAACTGCGGGATTCTGCCCAGGCCCTTTCTGACGTAGAGCAACTACCTGTCACCATTTTCTGAGTCCCTGAAGATTAGAACATCCATAATCATACTGGACTCTTCCGTATTACTCCTATCTATAAGACACCACTGAGAGCTATTGTGTTTTCCAAAATGTTTACAGGGCTTTGCTGAATTTGGATTAAATCCTGAGATGCTGTCCAGAAATAAGCAAATTTCTTCGCACAAGAATGAACCAGGAATTCAAACTGATTTGAAATGCTTCAGTCAGGGACACGGAAACAAGGAAAGCCCTCTGTGTTGCACCACAACCAAATCTCTTGCCCATGAGATTTTGACCCTAGTAGGAAACAGGCAGTGGTGCCCCGCTCAAAAATGGCAGCCTGTGGCGCTGCTTTGAATGTGTGTCGCTCTCCACAGTCCTGCCAGGAATCCAGTCTCCTGCATCAGCTTCCTGGTTTCCTGATACGAGAGTTTCCTTATGGGGCAATGGTGATGGAAAAAATTTGGAGAAGGGTGGCAAAAATTTTTCCACACTTGAAGATGATAATCAGTGTCACTGAGCTTTACATGTAGAAATTGTTAAAATTTATGTGGCTGTGTATGTTTTTTCACACATATACACATACACACAAAAGCTTCCATTGTGGAGTTCATTACTGCTTATTAAAAAGCAGCACATATGCATTTGCTCATTTGATTCTCCTAGTAACACTGTGGGCAAAGTATTGTTTTATAGATATGCCACTGGAAATTCAGAATTCAGAGGCTCACTTGCTAAAGCACAAATAACAAATACTGAGTTCAGAAGTAGATCACAGCTATGTCTACTACATCATCTAGTGTGTTAAACGTTTTTAATTACTGCTTTGAGGAATAAAACTCATTATGGTTCTAAGGCAAATTATGGGCCAATGGCACTGAACTACTTGTTTTATAGGTAGTGGTTCTGACCCAGAAGAAACACCTATTGTGGCATTGTTATGAAAACCTCTTATGAGTTGCCAGAGAAAAAGTAAAATTTATATGAAGCTCATGGATTTAAAATATACTTACAAAATTTTGAAATGTAACATAAAACAGCAAAGAAAGGAAAAAATATTTTGCAGTTATAATAATGAAGTAATTTTCTTCTGTGGGATAATTACATTGGAAACATAACTGTAACCCAAACTTAATTGGATCTTTGAAGAAGTGGGAGGGGGAAAGACATTCATGTGTGGCTTCAGAGAATCAGTTTGATCTTCCCGTCTTTCATAAAGATCAAAGGACTGATTGTTATTTGAGAAGGAAAAGCAGGATTGGATTATGCCTGAGCTAGAAGTCAGAAGGAACAGAGTAGTTGCCTTTTCAATACTTTTTGAGTGTCCTGTCCCCAACTCCGTACTCTTGTAATTGATTCTGAAAGATCTTGATCCCAGTAATTATGCCATTTAGACATGGGAGGATGTTAACAATCCAGCAAGAGCAACAGAATACAAGTCATTGCAAAGGAGTGCAGTGGCTAACTGACAAGAGAATTGGAAAAGGAGGATGATTTTTTCCTGATTTTGTTCCCCTCAAACATTAATCGGAATGGATCAGACTAGTTAATTTATCTTTCACATGCCAAATAATATGTCTTAGAAATCTCAGACCTTGTTTTTCTTTATATTAATCCATCCTTTGTTTCAGGTACAAAATCAAACTATTGCATATTGGTTTCCCATTCAGTCATGATCAACACATTTAGGTCCAAGCCCTACTCCACCCAGAGAATCTCTGCTGATGGTTGAATGTAGCAATAATTTCCTGTTTTTAGACGGTCTCTAAAAGGTACAGAATTGAATTCCATTTAAGATAAGTAGCTTACTATTTTTTATTTCAAGTTTGTCCAAAAATAATTCTTCTGAAAAATTAGCTGGTGATTTTGGTCTCTGTAGAAATACAAAATTATCAACTCATGAATTAAACCCACCGAGC